>NC_133790.1:7619673-7677171 GCF_003597395.2 Chelonoidis abingdonii | reverse complement strand
GAGCTCTCTGTCCAGAAGAGTGCAGTGCTAGGAACAGCTAAGATACTGCGCAGAACCCTCAAACTCCCAGGCCTCTGGTAGAGGACCCAAGGTTGAGGAAGACACATACCACCCATAGGGGTGAGAGGGGAATTTTTTTTTTTATTTTATATGAATCACAGGTACACTCAACAAACTAGATATACACACTCACTTTCACACATCAGAAACACTTCAAAGTCTCTGAAAAGATTGCACTTCATTTTCTTACCTCCCTTTCAAAGATCAATAAAAGGTAACATCAGTAACAATGTCCCCAATAAAAAAATATTAAAAATAAAATCAGATCATACTTCATAATGATTCCTCCCTGTTAAATATCTCTACAAGTAGTTACAAGACTACCTTTTGTGTGTTTGTTTCTCCAAAAAGCTCATGTGAGCATCTTTTAATTAACCTGAAACATGGCAAGGGCAGTGTAACAGGATAGCAGTGGGCTCCTGAGGACCATATCTGTTAACAGGTGTTAGCTCTGCTAGGTGATGCTGAGTTCTATAGGACTCACTAATTTAAAGTATAATTTGCTCATCCTAACCTGTCCTGTTGATATCCCCCATTCAACATGACTGCAAAACTTGGTCCCCCGACCCCAATCTCTTTTGCGCCTTTTGGAAACAGATATATGTAAAACTGAGACTAAAGCCCAATTGGCATCACTTCATTCTTTCTTCCTTTGATCTAATGGAAGTTCCATGGTGCAAACTGTGGACTGTTGGGGCTCTGTTAGTTTTGGGGGGCATGAATGGGTTGATGGTGGCTCTGTGTGTCATCCTCTTTCTCTAAAGCTACTGAACTGAATATGGTTCACTGCAACTTTAATGACCAAATTCCAGTTTATTCACTACCTTTTCCTTCACATGTGTGGTGGATGGGCAAGGTACACATGTGGCAAGGGAACAAATAGCACCCAGGGCTCCAGAGAATAGTATGGAGGGGATGTCTGTGCAGATCCCCCAAAATCCATGAAGAGCATGGGATAACTGCACATTTGAGGTGGAGCTTTTGAAAGGATCATACTTTGGAACCTCATGAAGTTTCCCAAGAAATGTATCCCTCTCATATGGTAGAAGGTGATTTTAGCCCAAGTCAGTGGAGAGGCACCTAAGCACCTCATAAGCAGTGCAAATGTGAAGACTTCAAGCAGTTTAATTTGTCCAGCAGGTGCAGAGCACAACACCATCCATCTAGAAGGTAAAGGGAAACTGATTTATTTCACCATGTACAAAAAGTGAAGTTAAAGTGTGTAGTCAGAGTGATACCTTAGAAAGAAACACAACTAAATGGACTAACTTAACCCTCGATGAAACTCCATTGATTTAATAGAAATACACTATGCGTGCACTTTGCCTGCTATCTTTTTTACTGTAATATATTAAGAGAAGAAACCTAGGGACAGGGCAGCAACACAAAAACTGCTCCTGCAGTCTTTACTAATTGAAGTAAATGGGAATTTGGCCTGAGTGAGGACTGCGTGATCTGGCCCTCGAAATGCAGTAACATTCACTCATCCACACTACTGCAAGGCAGAGTTGCAGTGATGTTGCTGGTTATATTAAGGATTGTCCTTTCCATACATAAAACCACTGTGCATTATGGTGCTCAAATGTCAAATGAAGAGACTAATAGCTTTGGCTGGAGCTAAGCATAAAGCAGGAGGGTACTACACAAATTCCTAGTGAGCTCAGCCAATGCACCTGAATCCTGACCTGACCTGCAATACCCTTTCTATTTTAGGCTGGGTCTCTCCTAAGCAGACATGGACAATGTTTTACCACTGTGTTAAATGATGCCAGTTATGTGATATTTTTGCAGGTTGGCTAATTGCCCACTAGAGTCTCAGTAGAGGCCACCAAACTCATCTCACTTGTTTATTGAGTTAGATTCAAAGTCAAGTGAGTGAAAAACAAGGGCATTGACCCCCACTGTACTACTTTTTTTCTCTTAAATTACTGTTATTAAAAATGTTGTACAGTTACAGTCCCTGCAAAGCATATTAAAATGCCACAAAAATGCTATACCAAAGTGGAATGGTTTGAGAACTGCAGTTCTCTAATAGGATAATGCAGTTTAAATATAGTAACTATTTTTTTCCAGTTAGCTTGCTCTTTGATTTCATGGTAATATGTCAAGGATTTTTTTTTCTCCCCCTTTAAGTAGCTTATAACTTAAAGAGCAAAATGCTTAAAATATTAAGATGAAACAGTTTGATAAACCCAGTAGAAAAATTATCAGTGATTAACTGTGATTTTGAATTTGAGTAATTAAGTTAGTTGATTTCTTTCTTTATAATTTTTATTGGTAGGCAGTGCGTATTCTTGGATCAGCAGCTGGTAGAATTTCACTACCATAGAGGCCCAAAGACTGTGAATGCAAAGGATAGAGTTGCAGTCAGGAGATTTCTAGAACTGGATCATTGTTCCTGCACTGAGCAGCTGTCTCCCTCCTTGACAGTGTAAGTAGAAGAGAGACAATTGGCCAGATTCCAATATTGGTGAAACTGGGAATAAGGGATCAGAATCGGGCTCAATAGGTTTCTTAATTTATTTTTGTGGCTTGTCACTGAAGACTCCATTGGAATAGCTGCCACAGCCACCTCAGCGTTCCTCTTTGGAAAAATCTTCTTGTCTATTCTAACACTGATGTCAAAAGGAGATCTGCACATATAGGGAGCCGAGTGCTGTCACACACATCTGAGAGGAGAATTTTGCCCTACTTGTGGTCATGTCATTTCTCTTAAAGGGAAATCAGCTTGATTGCTATCTTTAAAATGTGCAACAGTTCCAGAAACTGGCCCACAAGGGGTAGGATGGTCTTTTGATAAAAGCCCAGGAGGACCAAGGAAGGGTCAGGAGATCTGAGTTCTGTTCTTGGCTCTGCCAAGGACTTTCCATGTGAATTGGGGTAAATCACTTATGAGAAGATTATCAAGGGCACAAATGGCAATTAAGTGCGTAACTCTCATTAGATAGGCACCTAACTCTTATTTGTGTCTTTGAAAAGCTCCCCCTTAGCACCTCTGTGCCTTAGTTTCACAATCTATAAAACGAGGAAAGTGACACTTACCTACCAGATAGGGATGTATGAGTCTTCATTCGTGTTTATAAAGTGATTTGAGATCTTGGATGGAAGGCATTATAGGACTGCAAAGTATTATTTTTGTAACTTCCTGGCCACTTAGAATGTCATACTTGTCACTGTGCTGCATATCATAACCCCATAGAACTTCATGGCATCATACTCCAGAAACACAGGCTACTACCACTTATGCTAAAAGAGACTATTTTAGCTGCTATCAGTAGTGCCTGTAATATTCCGCTGAACAGTTCTCATTTCCAGTGGGGACACAGACATGTACACAAACCACTTCAGTTTGTTATATTATTAAAACTTTAGAGTATATTATTCTGGAGGATTTCTTGTTGTTCGTACCAATGTTATTAATAGAAATGCTATTATATTACATGGTACAGAATTCCTTACCAGTACAGCAGAATCTCTTAAACAGATAGGGTAAATCTTGTTCTTTGCACAGTCATTCCATTAAGATGAGTTAGTACCATTCCTAAAAGTGTAAGGGCAAATCTTAGAAATGAGCAACTGCAAGACTGGGACATGGTGTGGAGGACTTAAAAGGCAACAAAACCAATGCAATTCCACTGTAAGTGAAGGAGAGTAAATTGGAAGGAACATAGGGGCTGTGTACTCTGGGCTATGCTCTATGTGGCTGTATCAACCATAGCATGGAGAGGGAGTTATGACAAGCCAAGAGAGACTTCACAGATCAGTCAGCCAAACTGCTTCTTCATGGGGTGATTACAGTAGTCCCTGTGTGGCTGTAGCAGTCCGAGAGTGGCTCTGGGATGGCAAGTTTCTGTCTCATCACCCCCTGTGGAGCAGTTGAGCATACAGCCTGTTTACTCAGACAGAAAGACGTAAGAACAGCCATACTGAGTCAGACCAAAGGTCCATCAAGCCGACTATCCTGTCTTCCAACAGTGACCAATGCCAGTTGTCCCATAGGGAATGAACATAACAGAAAATCACCAAATGATCCATCCCCTGTTGCCCATTCCCAGCTTCTGGCAAACAGACTTTGTGTAGTAAGAGAGATTTGAGCCTTTCAGGGGGAGATCATTGGGTATAAGGAACCACCTAAAATTGCTTACTCTTAAAAAGATTTTTCAAGCAACACTCTACCCAGTCACAGGTTCCAGTCATACTCTTATGGCACTACACAACAAGCAAACCCACTCCACCAAGAATGGCCTAATAGGGAAAATCAAATGGGAAACTCAAACTGCTTGTGAGCTTTCCCTGTCAGAAAAAGAACTTGCAGGTACCCTTAGTATAGGCAAACAGCAAAATGCAGGATCTAAAACCCTTTCTATGCACTGGAGATTGCATAATTTTCAGTCATTTATTGGGAACTAATGACACATTATTTATTATTAATTCTTATTATTTATTATTATTTTATATTGTTGTACTATATCGCTAGTTGGAATAATTTTATATGGACTTTGTGGAGTATTTTCTCCAAACTCATACATATTTATTTACTAGCGTCATGAAATCCATAATGAAGTGACATTCTTGGGTTTTCACATGTAGACAAAATCCTCCTATGTCATCAGTCTCTCTTATTAGCAACAGAATTTATTAATTAAACCTTCCATGCTATTTTTAATTATTTTAATAAAAAAATGCAAAAGATAAAAATCCTGCTTTATTCCATCCACCGTCCCCTGAAATAAGATAAAATTAGTCAGAGATCACAGCACAAATGTTCTTTTTGGTTTGATAATTAAATTCTAACAATTTGATCCATCAAAGATCCTTGCTAGAATTATTGACGCTATAATGAAACACATGATTTTTGCTCTCTAAAGGGAACATTTCTGTAGTAAGATTAATGGACACAATTACTTCATTTCTGTCACCCTCCCCTATCTTTCCTGGGGGTATTGCACCTGTCTGCAAACTACTTTGATTCAGGTCAGAAAATAATAAGGAACTGTCGGGCTGCTATGCACCTCTAATAATATAACTTCCCAGGCCAAGCCTAAGGGCATCTTTCTTCAGTGGAAAAACTGCTACATTGATCTTCTGTGTTTCCAGTTTCTGACCTTTTTTCCACCTTCCACTATAATCTATATAGGTGCTTCATAATAAATGGTGGTTGCAGGGGCTTTCATCTTATAAGTGACCAGCAGAAGTTTTTGGTCCTCATAAGTACAAAATTCTTAACATGAATCTGTCAGAGGTCAGAGATTCCAGACTGTGGGACATGTTTTTTTCTTTTGCTTGTGCATAGTTCCCATCTCCATCAGTGGAAGTTAGGTGCTAACTGGAATTCTGACCTTCAGTACCCTTTCTATTTCAGGAATCTATGTTTGGAAAAGACTATTTTATTCCTGAATTTTGCAGTTCTTTTGAGGAAAATACACAGTTGGGTCATACCTAACCCTATTTGGAGGCACTTTTAAAACTCTTGAATTTAGCTTTACCTGGAGCCACTTGTAACTCCTGGGTCAGAAAACATTATTGAAAAGACATCTGTTTTCACCACCTATGATCACTTAGTCTGAGAACTTTATGGTTTTCTCCACACTGGGGTTGAAACCATGCGAAGAACATTCTTGTTACTAGAAGTATTCTAGTATGGTTTTCCTACTATAGACAGTCTTTTTTTAAAATTAGACCCATGCTGGTAAGATTGCTATAATATGATAATATAAATAATAAATACTTTGCATTACTCAAGAATCTCAAAGCACTTTACAAACCTTAATTAATTAAGTACACAACACTTCTGTGAAGGTGATTAGTATTATTATCATCCCCATTTTACAGAAGGGAAACTGAGGTACAGAGAGTTGAAGTAACGTATCCAAGGTCACATAGTCTATGGCAGAACTGGAAATGGAAACTGGGTCTCTTGGCTTTTCATCCTGTGCTTTCACCATTCACTCTTTTCATCCTATGCTTTCACCATTCACCCTAAATACTCTAAAGCATGGTTTTATAATACATTCACTGTATGGTTTTCAAAAAAATATTCTTGTCCACAATAGTAAGGCAAACTATGCTAAAAAAACATGTTCTAGTAACCACCAATCTACCAAGTTGATGTTAGAATGCTTTTAGTCTGAATGCGGACAGGGCCAAGAGAAAATATATTTCACAAGTTAATCCTGACCCTAGATACATTTAAAACAGATAATCAACAGAGTTAAAGATTTTCTAAATAATTAATGTATAAAGTGTAATGGAAACGAGGTGTTCTGTGATTTCCCTAGACACTCGTTCTGGATGTATCATGTGTATCTTTGTATATCTCTGATATCCATACAAAATTCAGATGGGAAATTTTCAGAGCACATTTGTACTGTAACTGTACAGCTCTTAGAAAAAGTGAACAAGCAACATAATGAATTACCTTTAAAATTGGCAAAATAACAAGTTCAAATGCATGGCAGATGCAGACTCCTTCTAGATTATTATGGCTCCTTCAAGTGTTGGCAGTCTTTATTAATGAAAGGCACTGATTAAATATGAGTATGTCCACTACAGCCTTCACAGATATTATGTTGATAGGCAGACAGACAGATAAATATGGAGAGATAGTACAGGATGATTAAATTAAAGGCTGGAGCAGATGGAGATATTCAGCTATCTCATTCTATTATATGTAGTGGAAGAAGCATGTGAGTAAACTGACAATGCACAATTCTGCTCCTGGTTACATCTGTGCAACATCACTGACTTCAATGGGATTGCAAAAAGCAGGAAGGAGTAGAATTTGCTTCATTGCAGAGAAAATAGGTCTTGTTTTCCTGTATGTGGAAACACAAAGCAAGGGGCCTTAGGAAATATTTTCCTGGTTTATCCTAACTGGAAGGTCAGAGATCTGTTTCACATTTCTGGCTGAAATGGAAATTGAATCTGGGTGTAAGCTACTGATATATTCAGACAGCCTGTCTTCCCAGGAAAAGCTATTCTGTCTCTCTTGCAAAACAACTGCCAAAAGACAGCTCTTGCTACATGTATGTTCCACCTCACCAGGAAGGGCTTAGGACTCTTAACTCTTCACCTGTTGAGACGAGCTGCAAAATTAGGGCCAGATTGTAGCTTAATTTGGCCACACAGGGAGTGAAGAAGGAGCATTTGTACCCAAAGAGGAATTTTGGCCATGTCAGCTAGAACAGACAGGATTTCTCTAGGGCATCTTGGAAGTCCCACCCATTGAATGGATGCAGCAGGCTGACTCAGCTGCGCTGGCTGTTGTGATGTGCTTATCCTGCTTTCCACTTGGAGAGTCTAGAGGCAGCACTGGACTAGCGCACTGCTCATGTTATTTACACCTGTGAAAAGTGAGTGGAAATCATCACCATTCTGATTTGGTGTCATTTTACTTCTACATCTACCTCCTAATGCTATTTTTATCAAGCTAATAACTCCCATCTATTTTCACATTTAGCCATGACAACAAGTTCCTCACATTTCTGACTTCACTTCTTCATGTTCAGTCATCTATCTGCAAAGTTGACTTTCCTTCAGGCACAAGCCTTAGGGCGGTATGTTGAGTTCATATACTATTCCCAAATGTGAAATTGACTATTTTACACTCCACAGGGTTTTCATATTATGTTAATAGGAAAAAAAAAGAAAGAAAGAATGACATTCTCTTCATTATGGATGATAAAGACTTGTCATACAGCACCTGTTCACAAGAGCTGGAGTATGTGATGCGAGTACGAGCCACTTCATACTTACAGTACAGAATGCTCCCATTATTTTGTGTTGAATGACACCCATTGCTTAGCTTTATCCATCCAGAAACAAGAAGGTTCAGTTAATAGTCTCATCAAACCATGCACAGCCCAAGGTGTAGCAATGATTTATGTTTCCTTAAAGAAGTTCTCTTAGAGACTGTGAGGAATACTCATCTTCCACCAGAAAAGTTTTCTCAATGTCATACTCACTGCTGGTCTCCATCAGATGCTGAGCCAAATCCTGAGATATGCTGCTTGGGTCTGTAGGCCCCCAAAGTAGCTTAAAACCTGAATGCCTCTTGCACAGCTATTCTGTATGACTCACCATGGAGATGAAGATTATAGTGAGATTAATTCCTCAGTCCACTCATATCCTGTACTTCTTCCATAGTAACAACTTCTGCCTGGCACAGACACGGTGGTTAGGGGAGAAGAGGAACTTTCCATCCCTCACCATTGTCACATTTTTATGCAGAGCAAAGCCCATTTATTCAAATTGTGCTCCATTTTCATTTCCAATAATTTGGTCATATGAGAGTGACTGGTATCTTAAAAGACACCACATACAGGTGTTTACTATTCACCTGTACAGATGCTAGGTGGCAATGTACTTCCTAGAAAGGCAGACTCTTTGATAGGATCACTTAGCTGCAAAATGTCTATAATTCTTTGCCTAGGGAGTTGTGATTGTCACCCAAAAGCATGGCCTTCTTCAGTTAGTCTTTCCTTTGTTTGCTTCTGAGTGATTTATTTCAAATCATGTTTTGTTACTGTTTCTATTTTCATTCCTTCTGAGCCATCCAAATAACTGGCCTGCAGCTCTTCCTTTGGATATGAGTGCTGGGCAAAGGAAGTGCTGGTAGTTTCATTTTCTGCTATTCTGAATTAAGAAAGAGTCAGTTCAATTATTATAATTATTTAACATTCTTGTTTAAATTCCATCCTCTCTTCAGAGGATTTTCTTCCTTTCTTGATAACAAAGGAATAACAAGCAGATATTGAGTTCTGTTGTGGTAAATATAAAAATTAGGTTGCTGCAGGGTCCATCTTGATGATTATGTTTCTTGGTTCTACCATCCCGTGGTCCTGGGGATTTCTCAAAGGAAGGATATATTATTGCTGCCTTCTGTGAAGAGGACATAAAAGGCTGATAAACCCCTCAATTACCTTGGTATCACTTCTATTGACTTAAGTGGGAATTGCACCAAAGTAACTGAGAAGACAATTTAGACTGAAATATAATCTCCAAAGGATATTGAAAAATATTAAGCTTATTTTTTTCCTTTGACATACCAGGAAAGTCAAGTCTGATCTTCCACCTGTTTTGCTGGAGGACCTCTTGGTTGTCTTGGTGCTTGTTTATTGTGTGCTCTCACATATTAATAGAAGTTGAGTGAAAAATAGTAAAGACTTCTTTCTGCAGTACACCTGTCATTGAAGTAGGTATTAACAAAAACAAACAAGAAACAAAGAGTTTTTAAAAGTCTGACTCAGAATTCCTTCCTCTCCTAATTGCTTTATTTTGACTCTTTGCTCTTGCAAGGTCATCATTTCACTAGTTCTCCAGTTGCCATAGATTCTTACAGAGTGGACAAAACTGGAATTGCTAATGTAAAAGACAAGCAGAAAAATAAATCTTTTAAAATACAGCAACAAAACTAACTTCCCAACCCTCTTTATACATGATAAAGAAGCAAAAAAGGACATGAGTCCAATTATTTTTTCCTTTTCAGATCACCCTAAGTGACTTGGCCCAGGTTTTAGGTTCTAGAACCCAGAACTTCACAGTTCCTGGAAATGCCATTTTTAATGAGGGCCATGGCACACAACATCTTTTGGAGGTTACACTTTATGGATCTTGGCCTGTGCATCACCACTGTATCATCAGGGAACTCGGCTTTCTGGGAATTGCTGTACACCTGGAGCAGATTCAATCACGGATCTCTTGCTGCAGGAGGCTGGTCTTTCTCTATATGTTAAGAAATTACTAGTATCTCACATCAGTGTGGCTAGTTCCAACTTGAATCTCAACATTATTATTATTGTTGTTGTTATAGCACCCAGGAGCCGTAGCCATGGACCAGGACTCCATTGTGCTAGATGCTGTACAAACATCATGCTATCTACAGACAGAATCACTGGTTGACTGTCATGATGTTGTCCATCTGCATGAACTATGCTGAACTCTGGTGCAAGGGTTCTACACAACCTAGGTCAAAATTGTTCGAAGGACAATAACTACTTTGTTAAATTCTAAATTAAGTAGGGGACCTGTAGCTGTGTTTTGGTAAATGATCAGGATGTTTTAATCAGAAAAATCTGCAAATTTTTCCATTATAGTCATGAATTTCAAAAGTAGAACATTTATTCTGCTTAAGATAACATTTTGAAGGGGAGATTAGAGATTAAGGGAAAAAAATAGACCTTATTATTTACCTTTTGGGAGATGACTAATAACTGCAGCCAATCAGGATATACTCATTGCATATGCAAGCAGATTAGTTGGCCTTGGTGTAGATCACTCTACTATTGACTTCTGAGAAGAGAAATTATAGAAATCTATCATCTTATCATGACGATTTTCAGCAAATCATAAGTCAGGATTATTTTTACATATCTGAAACATTTTTTATTTTCTCTGATTTTTTTCCTCACTGAATTCATGGTGAGCAATAATTACACTTTGCAGTCATATGGCATGTTTTATCCAAGTGTCTCAAAGTTCTTTAAAAGCAATTATTTTCTCAGGTACACTAAGAGCAAATAAGTAATATTGTCTGCATTTTACAGTCAGGGAAAACAAGTCACAGAGAATTTAAGGCCCAAATTATCCTCTCAGCCACACCAGTGCAATTTCCATTGATTCTGACTGAAATTACACTGATGTAATTGGCCATGATCCAGCAAAGTACTTAAGCACGTGCTTAACTTTGCTTGTGTTTTGTTGGATTGGGACCACTGGTGGCACACACTGTAATGAAATCCAGAATTACTGAATCCGACGCCAGTGCTTTATACAGAGGGGATGTCACAGGGCCAAATCTTGTTATATAAAGGAATACAGATGTGGTAAAAAGATTTTAACTGCATCATTCTGGGGTGGTTCCATTTTTCATTCGTGGTGAATCTACAAATGTTTTTTGCAGGTCATCACATATGTGTACCAATACAATCCATACCATACATAATGTAATAAGTACATACCATGCATTTTATAGAAAAAATAGATGTTTTAGAGAGATTTAAATTTTTCATTGATAATTTTGTAATCCCTCCAGCTACAGACCAGGCGTTTTTCTTATGAGTCCAGGTACATGAGTTTCAGTGATAAAGAAAATCTATAACTAATAAATTTTTATAAACTTCTAAAAAAGCTTTTCTATAATAAAAGTGTAATAGATGTAAAGTCTCTGATATCTTAGGACCTTGCAGGGACAGAAACAAATGCTGTCTCATTGGGAAGATAGGAATCTCCCATTTCAGATGGCATAAAGTTTCCATTTTTAGCTTTACAATGTCATGAGATATTGGGCTTTGCAGCTGTCACTGGTCCAGGACTGAATATTACCCATTGTGGACCTCAGTCCACTTTAATTTTTGAGGTTAAATTCTACATGAGATGGGGAAAAGTAAACATTTGTATGGGAAGTTTATTTATTGTTTAAATAGTGGCAGTTTGAAGAAAACTGAGTGTTAAAAAACTGAAAGTCTGAAACTAAAGTCTGAAACTCCCAACAAACCATTTAGTTTTCTCTTAGCTGGGATCATATGAAAATAGAAAATAATTAACTAGGGCCAAAATACACTTCATGCTGAGTGTGCATGAGCTAGAAGGTTTGGAAATAATTAGGAGCAAAACTGTTAATATTCCATTTAAATATCCGTTGCCCGTCTGTCCAGTTGTGAAAGCTCAATCTGTTGTATTCAATCAGCTCTCAGCTGCTAGTTGCCAGCAGCCTCATTCCGCCGTCTTATCCCTGCACCATGTTTGTACATTCCACTACCCACTAAATTAAATCCTGGGCCTATACCAGGATTTCCAGTGCTGTGCCAGTTATACATCCCTGTTCTGCCTATGGCCCTAGTCATGCAAGTGGCTTTTGTGCAAGTGGATCCTTGTAGCCATATAGAGCCCCATTTAGTTCAGTGGGGCTCTGCATGGCTGTAAGGGTCTACCTATGGAGAGCAGCTTGCAGGATTGGGGCCTATGTCAGTTTACACTATACCCTGCATGTTTTTATCCAACTTTTACATGCAGTTTAAGTTTAATTCTTCCTATCATACCATTGGTGTTCCCCAAGGGTCTGACCTAAGACCAATCCTATTCAACTTATTCATAAAAGATCTGGAGAAAGGGGTAAAAAGCGAGGTGGCAAAGTTTGCAGATGATACTAAACTGCTCAAGATAGTTAGGAGCAAAGCAGACTGTGAAGAACTTAAAAAAGATCTCACAAAACTAAGTGATTGAGCAACAAAATGGCAAATGAAATTTAACGTGGATAAATGTAAAGTAATGCACACTGGAAAAAATAACCCCAACTATACATACAATATGATGGGGGCTAATTTAGCTTACAACAAAACCAGGAAGAAATCTTTGATTCATTGTGGATAGTTCTCTGAAGACCACACAGTGTGCAGAGGCGGGCAAAAAAGCAAAGAGATATTAGAATCATTAAAAGGGGATAGAGAATAAGACAGAGAATATCTTTTTTCCTTATATAAATCCATGGTATGCCCACATCTTGAATACTGCATACAGATGTGATCTCCTCATCTCAAAAAGGTATACTGCCACTAGAAAAAAGGTTCAGAGAAGGGCAACTCAGATTATTAGGGGTTTGGAATGGGTCCCATATGAGGAGAGATTAAAGAGGCTAGGACTTTTCAGCTTGGAAAAGAGGAGATCTAAGGGGGATATGATAGAGGTATATAAATCATGGTGTGATGGGAGAAAATAGATAAGGAAAGTTATTTACTTATTCCCATAATACAAAACTAGGGCCATAAATGAAATTAATGGGCAGCAGGTTTGAAACAAATAAAAGGAAGTTGTTCTTCACACAGCGCACAGTCAGCTTGTAGAACTCCTTGCCTGAGGAGGTTGTGAAGGCCAGAACTATAACAGCGTTTAAAAGAGAACTGATTAAATTCATGGAGGTTAAGTCCATTAATGGCTGTTAGCCAGGATGGGTAAGGAATGGTGTCCCTAGCCTCTGTTTGTCAGAGAGTGGGGATGGGTGGCAGGAGAGATCTCACTTGATCATTACCTGTTAGGTTCACTCCCTCTGGGGCACCTGGTATTGGCCACTGTCAGTAGACAGGATGCTGGATTAGGTGGACCATTGCTCTGACACAGTATGGCTGTTCTTATGTTCTTATGTTGCAAGTAATATAGTGGATCAATACTGAATAGGCTCTTAACGCAAACCCCTGTGAACTGATATAACTGAATCTCATTCTCAAGTTGGTGGATGTTATGTCTCAGGTTTCTGGGCACTCCTTTCATTAAGGTACTGAGATTTAATAGTGACATACATAAATACGATATTTATTGCTCGTATGTATACTGCATGGGTATTCGCACAGCAATAACTAAACTCCCAAAGTCCTGGCCCAGCATACATTCGGCTCAGTGCAAATTGTGAATTAACTTTCTTGGACAGTCTCTACTTAGTTGTTGTGGTCAGGAACCAGTGGGGGATATCTCCAGGAATTTACAGTGACATATGAAGTTTTCAGGATGAGGGTCAGTGGAAGGCTATAGGTGTAGAACCAGTTCTTTACTGATAAAACGCATTTTAAAAAATAACAAGACTTGTTGCAAAGAGTTTTGGAAAGTATTAAAGAGTCATTCACTGACCTTCCTGGATTAAATAACCCATTAATATTGTGAGGAAGTGATACTGGAGTAATAAACAGCTAATGTAAACCATTATCTCATTAACCTCTCAACACTGGCAGTCAGGATTTCCTGATACTAAGTACTAATATGTTTTGTCCTAGAATTAAAGCATTGGGAAATCCCAGCATCTAGTGCCAAAAGGTTAAACGTTCTCTTGACATCTTGAAAATGTGTTTTCTGTGACTTGATTGATCTGTGGTGATGTTAGATTAGTTCTCTAAAATGTATGTAAGTTATGTTTAGTATGCTGTATGCTCTTTTATATATTTTTCAAAGGAGAATACATTCATGTCGTGCTAGAAAGAGGGATCAGGCTTTAGTGGTTAATACACAAGGCAGAGTCAAGAGATCTGTGTTTTCTTCTCAGCTTTGCCACAGATATTTGTGACTTTGACAAATCAGTTGGTCTGTGCCTCAGTTTCTCGTGGAGTAAACTGGGACAATATTTACTTCACAGGGGCATAGTGATGTTTATTCTTTGTTTGCAAAGCATTTTTTGATCCATGGATGTCATGCAGCAGAAAAGGGAAAGGTATCGTTATTAATGCAGAACTTTTATATTAAAGAAACAGGAACAGAAAGTTCAGAGTATAACCACACTTGTAACTCAAAATAAGAATACAGTGGAAATCACACATGTACTTTCCTCAGTGTATAATGGTTGTTGACAGGAAGGAATTTTGCCCCTGGATATATTGGCAGGGAATTTGGATTTTCTCTCCTTCCTGTGGAGAACTAAATCAAGATAATCTGTTCAGGATCAGATGGATATATCCTATACCCATGTGATCTGCAAGGAGAAGATGAATTAGTGGGTCTCAGCCTTCCCCGTCTTCTTTTTCTATGTTAAGATCATCTTTAAATTCATGAGATTACCCTCTTTCTCTCCTCTGTAGACCCTGTCTGTGTTCTGTTGTACTGGAACAAACTGGCTGTGTTCCTGCTAAAAGAACACTGCTTGATCTACCTCTTTGTTTACAAGAAAAGACTTGGCTCTGCATTACAGTCCCTCTGAAAAAATGCCCATTATGAGTAATGAAAAAGAAAAGTAATAATAAAATATATTTCTTCCATCAACCGTAAATCTAGAGCTCCCCGTTTTGTGGCAGATGAAGAAAGAACCATTAGAGCACCTAGATACAGGCTCTATATGCAGCTAGGAGTGAGTGCATGCCTCCCTTTATCTGAGGATAGTCAGATAGTCCATCTCAGGGACTTGTGAGGTGGTGCTTGAAAAAATAGAGTGGGCAAGTTTGAAGTTTTTTAATGGATCCAGACTCCATTTAGCTGTGGTCGACTCCTTCTGCCAACCTTTGGATGATCAAGAAACCAAGTAGACCTAAAGTACAGATATATTAGTGTTGTAGGTTCTAACATTAAAACAGATAAAAAACCCAGAAATTTGTATTTATGGGGCAAAAATATGGTGAAAAAGGACAACCGATTCAAAATGTTGAGGAACATTTTTTTCAGAAATATGTGACCTAATAAAGTACAGAAGGTCATATAATGGAATTGTCTCTGTTAATGCTAGAATGTTATAAAGTGGCCTCTAATTTTGAATGCTTCAATTTTTGGGTGCCCAACTTCAGACATCTTGGGCCTGATTTCAGAGGTGTTGAGAACGTACCGCTGCCAGTGAGATCAGCTGGAGTTTTGGGTGCCCAGATTGTTTGAATGTCATTATCCAAAATTGATGCACCCCAAAATCAGTGGCTGATTATGAAAATGTTGGTCATAGGTAATAAGATAGAGGAACCAGCTATAGTGACATGAGGAGAAACTACATATTATGGACCAAATTTATACCTGGTATAAATCTATTGATTTCACTGGAGTTATATCAGGGATGAATGTGGCACTATATCTGTATTACACACAAAGAAAGATGCAGGAAGTACATTATGAAGGTTGCAAAGTCAAGCAGTAAAAAGTTAGGAAACACCAGAATTAAGGTTGGCTATGCAACCTTAATTTGGCTCCCCTGTGCATCTGTATTATGATACAGTCTTTATGTACATGATCACATACTGTTTTTTTTCCAAAGAATCCCAGCCTCAATTCTGGCATTTTCTAACTTCTGAGTGCCTGACTTTGCAACCTTAATAATAATATTTTTCCATATTGAAGTAAGTGTTTATAAAAGATCATCAGTGTATAAGATTCTATCTGGGGAAACATGAGTTTGTTAAAATAGTAACACTTTGCACATCTATAGCACCTCTCATCGGTGAATATCAAGGGACTCTTCAAACATTAATTAAGCTTCACAAGCTTATGGGGGTAGATAAAGAATAGAGATGAATCTGAGTTGCAAAATTTGGCTTAGAATTCAAATAACCCTGGAGTGTAGTGGGTGTGGTTAAATCTAGTGTCTCAGTTCAATTCCAATCCAATTCTGTGTTTGGTTCACCAGGGCGTCTAGTGTTCCAGTTCAGACTAATCTCTAGTAAGTATTATCTCTCTGTTACAGATAGGACGCAAAAGTTAAGTGCCTTATCCGTGGCCCTACATCAAGTCAGTGGGAGCCAGCAATAGAGTCCAGGGGGGAGAGTCTCCATTGCACTGCATCTTGTGTAGTAATTTACTCCAATCCAAAGTGGATGTAAATTGTTACCGTTCTGTTTTGATAGCATGACTCTGGTAGGTCCAGCCCAGAGAGTGGAAGTTCTCAAAGGTCCACGCTATATGTACTGAGGCTGGGCCAATCATTTGGTTTCTCTTGAGGCGGGTGTCAAGTTTTTATTGACTGGGTAGCAGCGGAAGGCATCCCGTTTGCTGCAGTAACTATAAAAGAACTTGAAAAGCTAAGTTTAAAGCAAGTATTGACCACATTTGCCTCCAGCGAGCTATACATGCAGCAGGATGAGGGACTGCACTGAAAGGAGCAACTGAGCACAGCTTTAAATATGCTATTTATTGTTACTGCTCCCTTCCCCCTCTCCCAGTTAAGGATCCATATATTTATACTGTTCAGCTATTAACATCATAACTGACCAATAGTGGTAGATGAGAAAGCAGTTACATAAACATTGTAAGCCTGATTCTGCACTGCCTTGCACTTTGCATGGTCAGACTTGTGCAAAGTGGGTGTAAAATGTTACCATTCTGCACTCACTTTGTGCTGTAGTGAAAGGCAACATAAGGTGCAGGGCTGTGGAGGATCAGGACCTGTATGTCTACAAGGGTTACACTTTATTTGGTTATATCTAAGTGATCACAACAGAGATGCTTTGAGGACCCAGGAGTCTATTATAAGTGAATAAACTGACTACCTCTCCAGATTCAAAGACTCAATTACTACAACATAGTCCAAAGAGGAATATGCATTTTGGCTATTTAGTGACCTTTCACAGAGCCTAAGAAAACACACTTTAAATTCTGCACAGCTTAGTTGGGATTCATAGAGGATCGCCATGCAGGAAGCGTTTCATGGTTTGGGTCTCATGTTAGTGAAGCTGTATAGAGAGATAGGAGCAGTGAGTTACTTTCTCTGGACCTAATTCACCAACAGGCTGCATCTTCATGTAACTCTCTATGAAATCTGAATAGTAGCATTTTACACCCAGTTGTGTAGATGTAAATGACTGCCCAAGATGTGAGGCAGTGGTGAATCAGGACCTTTCTGCTTTAATTGCACAGTAATGATATTACACTATACTTAAAATAAAAGGCTCAATCCTCACCAGAGCTAAGAATTAGCTTAGGACAATGGAAGGAAGGAAAGTCTAACCCAGCTTTTTGCTCTCTTGATGACGGTCTGGCTGGAGGCTGTTGTTTTCCCCCAGATAGCTTAGAGCCACCTAAAGACAATTCTAAATTTTGCTGGGTGCGTGGTCTCATATGGACTTGCTATGGAAGCTGAGGATCGGCTGGAGCATTAACCATTGTGTCCCATCCTCTCTAGTCTTCCATGCAGTTTGGGGTAGTGGGTGGTAAGAAAGCATAATTACCTCTACACCAGCCAAAGATTCCCCTGTATTGGGGGAATCTTCAGTTTTCCCACTAGGACAAATTTCTGTCTCCTTTGTACTATCAGACTTGGGGTCAAGGATCTGGTCCATAGCTCAGAATTTGGTATGAGAGGGTTAAATACCCATAGCATGTTTTTCCTTTTTAGCTGATTAATTTGAGACAGAACTTTAAACCAGGTATTAAAATTGTGACCTGATTTTTTATGGTAAGATCTGGAAACAGCAACGGCCTGGCTTCCATAAATAATATTGGAACTTAAACAATGGTTTTTTAAAAGGCCAGAACATAGTATAAATAAAGCAGAAAAATCCAGGAAATCCTTAGCTAACAAATTATTTGTTTTAAGAACCGTATGCTTTCCTCCTCCTACCTGTAGACTCTAAACTGAGGACACTAGATTAATTTTCCTCTGACTTGAGCAAGACATTTTGACAACACTGAAAACATGGCTTGTTCCCAGGCTTTTCGGAGTTAATCCAGAAGTTCATAGCCCTGGCAATAGCCAAGAAAACAACTATAATATCTATTAAGAAGAGACTTGGCTCATTTCAAAAATCCATTGGGATGCTCCACGTGCCAGTGCCAAACATCACAACACTTGGCAACTGCAAATGCTTACAGTTGCTTAATATTTAGAGCTGAACAATCCCCAAGGATGCTCTAGGCATGTTGGGCCAAATTCTGACAGGAGGTAGCTCTACTCACTTCATTGGAGTTGTACCAGGAGTGTGTCCCATTTTGTTGTGACCAAAAATAAAATGCTTAGGTTTCAATCCAGGTGCAGTTAAAAAGTTACAACCTTCTTAAAAAGAAAATCATGTAATTGTTTTCAGCTAAACCAAAGAACCCAATCAGAAAGTCAGTCATAACCCTTTGTGAGCTGGGGTACACTGGAAGGAAGATCGCGAGCTCAGATGTAGGAGGAAGGGAAGGGGCTGGCTGGAGAACTTTGTGCAGGTAGCAGACATAGGGGAATGTTGACATTTTGCTGGATCTGTGCCCTATTTATCCTTAATCCACTCCCTCTTAATTTAGAGCCTGTTTACATCACAAGTGTTCTTATTCTGTCTAAAAGCATCATCTCTGTCTGGCACTTACCAGCTAGTCCAATGTTCTGAACAACTTGTGAGTGGGCACAATACCAGATGAACACATGCTTTGGACTGGAGGCAGCCAAGAGACCACCAGAAAGTCTCTGGGCAGCAAGTCTGGGTTTTTTTGAGACCACAAAATCCTAACCAGAAAAATCTACATTCTATTCTATTCTACCCTCAGTCCTTCCAGCAGTGCATTAAGTGATATGACTAACACCTGGCATGTGTGGTTCATTCTTTCATTCATCCATTCCCGAAGGTGAGACTTACATTTGCAGTGTAATGTTTTGTTTTGGTAGGATTGGGGCGGGGTGTGTGTGTGTGTACATGCTACTATATGTTTATGTTAGTGAAGGCAGGTCGAAGAAGTATGCTTTGCAGTTGGAGCAAAAGGTGGTGAGATATGTTATGGTCCTTAGTTTCTGTGGGAGTTTGTTCCATGATCCTGGACTGGCCCCGGAGGAAGCTCTGTCTCCTTCACAGATGAGCTTTATCCTCATAGTAGAAAGTTCCATTGTGTTGAGGGAGTGGAATTGTCAACCCTCATCCTTATCCTGGAGTTTCCGACTTGCTTCCCAGTTTGGGCATCTTCCTCTAAAGAACCGGTTTTACAATGGAAAATCCAGTGTGTGAGATCACATTCATCATTGTGGACCAAAACCTAGTTCTGGCATACAACCTGAATAAAAAGGCTCAGAGCGGGGATACTCCTTTTGTCAAATCTCAAGGAGCAGCAGTGTAGCCACATTGTGGCCATTATAACAACCTCTGGACCACAATAGACTCCGCAGCCACTGGGCCTCCCATCTGCCATTTAGGAATTTTGTTGTTGGAGCCATATAATTATAGATCCACTTCCCACACCCCTTCCATCCCAAATCACTGTGGTGATTTGTAGTGCCCTTTGGAATTTGTCCATGGAAAGAAAGATTTGCTCCATGTTCCAAATTTTCAGTCAGCCTCCACCCAACTTCTAAAATTGTACCAATATGTTTTGTGCAAACAAAAAAGTCCAAATTTCCCAGTTTTCTCATGCAGTTGTAGATGCAAACACCTGAGCATGCAGAACAGTGAGTGCAGTTTTAGAGGCTAGTATGGTAAATTTGATTGGTTTTCAGCAACAATTCGGGTGACACAAAAAGTATTGTAAAGTCACTGACAGGATCAGTCAGATGGGAACAAACTTGAGTATCAGGGAAATGCAGACAAGGTGCCCATGCCCAAAGCCGCTAAATAGGATTTGGGGATGTGTCATTGCTAATCCTGTGCCTATAAAAGCATAAAGTAGTTTCTAGAATAATGGATGACATTTTCTTTTATCCCTGCAAGCAACTGTATAGTTAAGGGCAGTATTTGGGGGATTTTATTTATGGAGAGTAAGTATTGTGTCTAATGATTAGAGCAGTGGACTGGGAATGAGGACCCCTGCCTGTTATTGCTAGCTCAGCTGTTGTTTCACATTGTGTCCTTTGGGCAAGTTACTTCCCTTCCCTGGGCCTCAGTTTCCCCATCTGTACAACAAGGATAAAAACACCTCACAGTGACCCTGAGACTACTCTGATGTTTCTAAATTATTTTTTGATTCTCAGGTGAAAAGTACAAAGTATTTTTTAAAAAATGTATCAACTTCTTTAAAACAAGAAAAGTCAGGTGCAAAATAATGCAAGAGGAGGTTTGGAGATTCAACATTGTAAAGTTAAATCAGTGGTTTTAAAATTAAGAGGTCCCAACATTGATATCCCCTCAAGTGGAATAGAATTTTGCATTAGACTTATTAGTGGAATGAGTGGATCTGTGTGTTTAGCTCCAGCCTGAAAGCATCTTCTGTCCTGGTGTTTCATGAAGAAGTCTGGAGATATTGGAGATGGGGAAAAGTTTTTTGCATCTATCCTGCTTGTTGGCTGTAGAACTCCATGGGCCAAGTAAGGGCAAAGTTTCTTCCAAGTAGTATTGGGTGCTGCCAAAGATACAGATAATGAGGGCCCTACCAAATTCACGGCCATGAAAAATGTGTCACGGACCATGAAATCTGGTCTCCCTCCGTGACATCTTGTCTTTTGTGTGCTTTTACCCTATACTATACAGATTTCACAGGGGAGATCGGCATTTCTTAAATTGGGGGTCCTGACCCAAAAGGGAGTTGTGGGGGGCTGCAAGGTTATTTTAGAATGGTTGCAGTATTGCCACCTTTACTTCTGTGCTGCCTGCAGAGCTGGGAGGCTGGAGAGTGGTGGCTGTTGGCCAGGCGCCCAGCTCTGAAGGCAGCACCTTGCTAGCAGTAGTGCAGAAGTAAGGGTGGCAATACCATACTGTGCCATCCTTACTTCTGCACTGCTGCTGGCGGTGGCTCTGCCTACAGAGCAGGTATCCTAGCCAGCTGCCCAGCTCTGAAGGTAGCGCCGCCAGCAGCAGCGCAGAAGTAAGGGTAGCAGTACCACAACCCGCCCCACAATCAGGACCGGCGCTAGTGTTTTTAGCGTCCTAGGCGCACAGCCATTTCACCGCCCTGCGCACTGGTCCCACGGCTCCGGTGGACCTGCTGTAGTCATCCCTGCGGAGGGTCCCCAGGTCCCGCAGCTCCGGTGGAGCTGCCGCAGGCATTCCTGCGGACGGTCTCCTGGTCCCGTGGCTCCGGTGGAGCTGCCGCAGTCATGCCTGTGGAGGGTCCGCTGGTCCATGGATCTGGTGAAGCTGCTGCAGGGATGCCTGCGGGAGGTTCACCAGAGCCGTGAGAACAGCGGACCGTCCGCAGTCATGCCTGTGGAGGGTCCGCTGGTCGGTGGATCTGGTGGAGCTGCTGCAGGCGTGCCTGCAGGAGGTCCACCAGAGCCGTGGGAATAGCGGCCCGTCTGCAGTCATGCCTGTGGAGGGTCCGCAGGTCGGTGGATCTGGTGGAGCTGCCACAGGCGTGCCTGCAGGAGGTCCACCAGAGCCGTGGGAGCAGCGGACCGTCCGCAGGAATGCCTGCGGCAGCTCCACCGGAGCCGCGGGACCTGGGGACCCTCTGCAGGCATACCTGTGGCAGGTCCACCAGAGCCGCCTGCCGCCCCCCCCCCCGGCAAAATGCCGCCCCCCAATAATCCTGGCGCCCTAGGTGATTGCCTAGGACCCCAAATGGAAGTCCTGGCCCTGCCCACAATAACTCTGTGACACTCCCCTACAACTCCTTTTTGGGTCAGGACCCCTACAATTACAACACTATGAAATTTCAGATTGAAATAGCTGAACTAATGAAATTTATTATTTTTAAAATCTGATGACTGTGAAATTGACCAAAATGGACCATGAATTTGTTAGGGCCCTACAGATAATGCATGAAAATCATGTTTAACTGTAAATAAGTGATTGATATTGGTTAAGGTGAATTTGGGATTTACATAGTTTCATTCTAAAGGAGAGAATTAAATCTGATTTTCTGAAAATACTGAACAAATCCATCCTTGTTCCCATCCCCCCTGAGGTCACTGTTGTTGCAACAGAGCTGAATTTGTATCCATGAAAGTTAAGATCCAGGGATCTGAGAAAACCATGGGGTCAGATGCAGGCACGGCTTAGGTGAGTGCAACTCCCATTGATTTAGGTCTTGTCTATACTAGAGAAGTTGCACAAGTTTAACTAAATAAATTCTAAATCTGTCTAGTTAAACACATGCAAATCTCTGATGTTGTTGAATTTAAATGGTTTAATCCTTACTTAAATCAATTTAATAGGCACTGGCAAATTACGAAATTAAGCCAAACCAATTTAAATGATGGTTTAACAAATTTTAATTTATATCTACATTATGGTTTGCACTGGTTTAAGATCTAGTTAAATAACTGGAACTTTTCTTTAGTATAGACTGGCCTGAGTTCAGACTGAATGAACTGCAGGTGTTAATGAGAATGATACCTTTTAATGGGGCTTGGTGATCACTCCTTTGGAGAAATCATTTGAACATATTTTGTTTTGGAGTGTTGTCCCAAATCAAACAATCTCTTTATGAGCCAGGGATAAAAATCATGTCTCTCCTTCCTTACTCCAGCAGGAATGCTTTAGGAATATCCATAAATGGGAAAGAATACCACCAGAGGCAAGGAAATCCTCCTTATCCAATCTTCCCCTTTATTCCACACATAGTAAAGCCTTCATCACCATTTGATTCTGCAAGAAGAATCTATTTTGACAGTTAGTAAGCCCCTGTATGGCTGTGGTCAGTTGAATGCGGCACTGTCCTGCAGTAAGGAGTGCAAATCGGCCCTGGGAGGTTAAGTAATCCTTCTGCAGGGCACAGTAACAACTTCACGTGATGAAAGCTGATCATGGACTCTCTTAGTGTCTGATTTTCTTCTGAATATTGATGTTCTGTATGACATTCCACACAGGGCCGGCTCCAGGGGTTTTGCCGCCCCACGCAGCCAAAAAAAAACAACGATCGCGATCTGCGGCAATTCAGCGGGAGGTCCTTCGGTCCAAGCGGGAGTGAGGGACCGTCTGCCGAATTGCCACCGAAAACCTGAAAGTGCTGCCCCGCTCTGGAGTGGCCGCTGCAAACACCTGCTTGATAAGCTGGTGCCTGGAGCCGGCCCTGATTCCATATTCCTCAAGACACAGCCTTAGATCTGTTATTTTTTCTTTGAAATTTAGTTTATCCAAAAAGGTGCCAAGGTCTGAGAAATCTGCTCCTAGTTGAGGCACAGAGGTTCTGGAAAGGTCAGAGAGAGGCATCTCTCTAGCTTAGGTAAATAAACAAGTTACTTCTCTGTGGTTGGGAAGCGATGTTTTATTAATAGCAGTAGATTTGGTTTCGCACTGTGGTGCTCCTCCTGTTTCATCACTGTAGAAGATACGTGAACACAAAATGTTCTGTCTCCCTCCCCATGAAAAATCAAGCCAACAGGCAGGGACTATTATGTTTAAGGATATTGGTGAGGAATTGACTTGGAGAAAGTAGACACCCAAGTTTATATTCCGTAACTATTGGCTACTGCAGTTGGTGACATGATAAACTCAACATTGTTTAAAGTCTCAGATGTGAAAGGTTTCAAGGCAACCTTACTACACTAGAAAATGCCTCAAACTAAAAATAAGGTCTGTGCCTTGAGTAGATGGAAGATGCATTTTTCCTTTGACATTTTCCCCATTTAGGTTATTTGGTTGCAGTATGAAATAACACTTTTCTCCCCTGTATCTTAACCTGTTCACCCATCTGCTGCAAGCTGTTTTCCTTCTGCTCATAGATCTGGAGCTATTCAAAACTGTCACTTTGGGGTGTTGGGATTGGCGGAGTTGCCCCAACCAATTCCTGATAGGAAAAGAGTTCTGAAACTGTAAAGACCTGGATCAGAGGGGTAGCCGTGTTAGTCTGGATCTGTAAAAGCAGCAAAGAGTCCTGTGGCACCTTATAGACTAACAGACGTATTGGAGCATGAGCTTTCGTGGGTGAAGAGTAACTCCTCTTGAGTTGCCTGAAACTGGGGCAAGGGCCTTTGGTTCTTACGGACCCTGCATGGCTCAATACATTACTGAGATACATTAATATAGTAGAACCTCAGAGTTATGAACACCAGAGTTACAAATTGAGCCATAAACCACGTAACTTCTTTGGAACCAGAAGTATGCAATCAGTCAGCAGAGACTAAAAAAAAAAGCAAATACTATACAGCACAGTACCGTATTAAGCGTAAATTACTAAAAAAATAAAGGGAAAGTTAATAAAAAAGATGTGACACAGCAAGGAAACTCTGTGCTTGTTTCATTTAAATTAAGATATGAATTTTTCTTCTGCATACTAAAGTTTCAAAGATGTTTTTAAGTCAATGTTCAGTTGTAAACTTTTGAAAGAACAACCATAACATTTTGTTTAGAGTTATGAACATTTCAGAGTTACAACTTCCATTTCCAAGGTGTTTGTAACTCTGAGGTTATTCTGTAACTATATTATTTGAAAGTGTCCATTTAAAGAAAATTAGTATGTCCTATTTTGTGCCACTAAGATTTTCGTTTCAACAGTCCTAAAAGTCATCAACACTGTCGAGTGAATTAGGCAGATATTCTAAATCAGAGTAGAATTCCAGTGTAAATCACTTTAATTTCAAGCATAAGTTACTAAAATAGAAACATTTTCTTTTACTTTAATAGACAAGTTGATATGAAATATTAAAGACAGATGTTGTGCATTACATTTATAGGTAGACTAATGGAAAATAAGCACTAGAAGCACTATGCACCACTCTGTGTTCTTCCAAAAGCATCAAGACCTTGAAAGGCAAGTAACATTTTAAAGACAAAATCTTAATATGTATGGGTATTACAGAGACATGTTATGTATAAACTTCAGTACTGATGCAATACAGCCCTTCTAAAAGTAGATTGATGTAAGACATTATTTTGAATCTTGGCTTGTAGGAAGTGATTTCAAGAAAGGTCAGCCTGATTGCATAGCCTTAAAAACACACTCATAGAGCACCTGATTTTTTCTTCAAAACACAATAAAAGGCAATAAAATTGTCCGTATGTTATTTAAGCAATAATATCATTATTCTTTTGTTTGACTAGGTCATAATCAGATTCTTGAGTGGGTAACATATGAGGGAATTAGATTACTGCCAAGGAAAACAGAGGTACAACTATTATGATACGCTTTTGTTTTTTCATTTTTCTGTCACTTTCAAGAATGTGATATATCCTTCTTTTTGTAGCTGGAGAATGGTGGCAGCTCAGGTCATTCTGGAGGTTGATGGTGTTACCAGCTGATGATCTGATTATAGATTTTTTGGGCCTGATTCTTCTCTCATTTACATCAGAGTGACCCCATTGACTTCAAAGGGTTTAGTTTGATTTATATCACTCAGTGTAACTGAAAGGAGAATCAATCCCTTTGATCACAGAATAAAATTATGGCTACTTTACTTTACTTTGTAATACAGATGAGTCTCATCTTACGAGAATTTAACGTGCGCGAATTCAGCTTTGCACGGTTGGCAAAAAAAAAAAAGAGAGAGAAAAATAGCAATTTAAATACTGTACCTGTAGTGCAGGTGATTCCGCTCGCCATTACACTCAATGTAATTTTGACTACATGCGATTTTCGCTTTACGTGCTGACAGCGGAATGTAAGCCCAGCGTAAGATGAGACTTGTCTATGTTTCTTATGAATACAAATTCTCATTTGCACAGGACATTTTGTGGGTTCAAAAGCATTATGCTTTTTATGCTTCACATAACATGAGCACTAAGAGTCACCTGATTAAATTAATAGGCAGCAGGTTTAAAACAAACAAAAGGAAGTACTTCTTCAAACAGAGTCAACCTATGGAACTCATTGCCAGGTGATGTTGTGAAGGCCAAAACTATAACTGGCTTCAAAAAAGAATTGGATAAGTTCTTGGAGGTTAGGTCTATCAATGGCTATTAGACAAGATGTTCAGGGACACAACTCTACGCTCTGGATGTCTGTAAGCCTCTGACTGCCAGATAATTGCCCTGTTCTGTTCATTCCCTCTGAAGCATCTGGCATTGGCCACTGTTGGGAGGATACTGGGCTAGATGGACCATTGGTCTGACCCAGTATGGCCATTCTTACGTTCTAATGATATTATCATCAGTGGCTTGGGGATGTGTATGTGTATTATTAAACTCTAATGATAAACCTCAGGTTGATGAAAATATTTATCAGAGAGAAATAGACCAGTCTGCATGAATCCTTCACCGCAGGGCACCATAAACGCTGCAAAGGCATATGTCAAAAGCATGTTACTTCTGTGCATAAATCAATCACGTGTTTATACATAATGAGATCTTTGAGACATATCTTCAAGACATAATGAGGCAGGATTTATTTGCATGCCATTTTAAAAAATATTTCTTGTTTAAAAGAGTTTTGCAAAACGTTCTGCATGCTTAAATCCTGAATAATACAACAACCTAGGGGGTGTTCATTTCAGTAAGATTATTTGTGGGTAGTTATAATGTCCCAGGTTAGGTGTGCTCACTTCTTTTCTTTTCTTGTCTTTTCTTTTCTTTTCTTCATCCGTGTAAAAGGTGACTGCACCAGTACAGATCACCTCAGTTTCAAACCAAGGATGACTGCACCAGTGCAGAGTGTCTGCATTAGATGATTGCTCTGCTGCACCTGTATTGGAACAAAAATCCCTAGTGTAGATAAGCCTTCAGTCTCCATGACCACTCTGCATAAGGCACAATCCTACAAACACCACTGCCTACTTCTGTGAATTTCACTTGTTTTCGGGGAATTATTGTCAATAATAAGCCTTATGCCTCGTAGTGACGGCTCGTCAAAACATTACCATCAGAACTCATTATCCACCAAACACACATTTTCATGGAAAAGATCTCCATTCAATGGAAAATGTCAACATTGGGCCAAACAAACAAACAAAAAAACCTTTTCAGTTGAAAACCAAAACCTTGGAGTTTGTGGCTAAAAATTATTATGATTTATTATTATTATTATTATTCTTTTGTTATAAACTAAAAAAAATACAGAAATTTTTGTTTGGTTTCATAAAAATTTTCCACAGGGAGAATAGAAAAACCTGACTAGCTCTGCATGATCAGACTCACAGTCACTATTTAAGGTCAAATTCTGCGTTTTACACCAATGTACATAAAAGGTAGCTCCAATGACGAGTGGGGCTAACCTGGATTGTACCCATATAAATGAGAGTGGAGTATGACCTTTAGTGTCAGTTGTGCTGTTGATTTTGTGATAGTGCCTTTGCCACCAGAAAGGACGGAACACAACTAAATTAATCATATTTGTCCCACTAAGGAGGCCTTAGAAGATAACAGCTTTTGGTCATTCCAGATCAGGGAAACCAACCAGAAGTTGAAACTGCATATCCCATTACCAGTGCTCTGAATCATCCAATTTCCCTTTTTGTTTTCTCTTTTTCTATTACACACCTTTAGCATTTTAAAAGACAGTACCAAGTAATGGAGGGAATGAAGGGCTTCAGGAAAAGTAACTCTGCTGTTGATTCTGCAGTTGAATAGCTACTATTTGCTCTTGCTTATTTAATTAGTGCACTTCAGCTTTGGCACCAGTTAGATGTTCACAGAAGAATGGACATGTACACAGGACAGACACACCTTTCAAATATACTGTGTGTCTCATAAAGTTAAATACGTTCTTTACAAAAGAGGGGCCTAATTATACAAACCTGACTCACAGGCATAGTTCTTGTCCAGACAGTGCTTCTGATTAAGGCTTAGCAGTTTAAAGATGTCTTAAAGTGGGGGAAGTATAATTCATACCCAGCTTTAGGTCCCTTTACATTGCTCTGGACAGTGAGAATCAGGCCCATAGTCTGGTTGACGTCAGTGGGTTTATTGTCACAAATAAGAATTGCTTACATTTGTAAGGGCTCCAGGAGTATTGCTTAAAACTACCGGTGTCTTTGCATGCAATTGAATTAATATTTTTAATATATAAATCACTGCGGGTAGTTCTGATGTGATATCTTATGCACTGATGTTCCTTCCACAAATGTTACAATTTAGTCTCAGTGCCGTTAAAAATTGGCTTGATATTAATATTTGTCTAAGTTTGTAATTGGATTCAATACAAAGATTTTAACAAATTAAGTATCATACTGTTAATCTGCAGATGATTCAGCCTTTAAAATTATTTACCTTTTATGGAGTGGCAGGTGGCCTAAAGGTCAGACCAGGATACTAGAAGTTAGTACTCATTGGTACTGGATTTAATTCCTGGTTCTATCTCTGACTCACTGTGTGAAGCTGGATAAATTACTTAATCTCTTTGTGCCTTTATTTACCTATCTACAAAATAGAGTTAATAATTTTTACTTACCTATCTCAGGTTGTTCATAGGCTTGGTCCTGTAGAAGTGCCAAATATTATTGATTTTGAGCTAATTTAGTGAGTAACATATGCAAGCACACCCATGTGTATACATGTGTACACATCTTGATTTTTAAAAACAGCTGGCATGTTTACAGGTCCAATTAATTGTGGCTAGTGTTCATGGGTGGGACCCATGAAGGGACTTAGGCATTGCAATGCTGAGCCTCATGACGCTTAGCTTTTAGGTGCCTAGGTAATCACAGGAACAACACTGCTATCCACAAAGCCTGAGTTAGGCTCCCCATATGATGAATGTGGGGAGACAGATGCTCAAAAATGCTATCCACAAAAGCCAGAATGCTAGGCAGGAAGCTGCCTAAACTAGCCAATAGGAGAAGCCAAAGAGAAAGATGTGTATTAAGCCCTGCCTCTCTTTCTGCACTAGGTGCCTAAATCCATGCTGTAGGGAGGCACCTAGCTCTGCTTAGTGATCTACAAATGGGACACCCGCCCCCACCTGGATTCAGGTGGCTTAGGTGCCTCTTACAGGACTCAGTTTGGCACGCTGCACAAAATGCTCAGAAGAGGAGATGCCAATCCCCATTTTATAACTGTTACCCCAGTGGTTAGAGCACATACCTGGGATGGAAGAGATCCAGATTCAATTCCCTCCTTCTCTGCCAGAGGGGGAGAAAGACAGGACTCTCCGAACTCTCTAATTTTTGAGCTAAGGGGTATTCTGATCTGGGACTCCCTCGCTCTTTTGTTGACCATTCCACTGTGTACAAATACTTAAATAGTTATTGGGCCAGAGCGTGATTCTGTAATCCAGTGGTTAGGGCACCCACTTGGGCAGGGGGAGACCATGGGTCCAGTCCCATTCCTCTGCTCCAATCAGTCCTTCCTGATTTATCTAGAGTGCCACAGCTTCTACAGGAGAGACTGAGAAAGGTGCACATCAGAGTATCCCACAGTTCAGTGTTTAGAGAACCCTCTTCAGAGGTGGGAGACCCCTATTCAAATCCTGCCTCCATTTTGGGGGAGGAGGGAAGGGGAGGGAAAATGAACCTGGGGCTCCCACATCCCAGTGAGTGTGCTAACCACTGAGCTAACAGTTATAAGCTGGGTACCTCCACCTCCTCCGACTGGATTTTGAATGGGACCTGATCCAATACGCGCCTCTGAGCATGCCGAATGCATTCACAACAAGTATTGCTTTAATTTTTTACATCCATGTGTGGAATGAATTTTATTATGTGCTCCAATATGGAGGTGATGTGTGGTAGGGATGGGGCTGAGGGGGTTCAGAGTGTGAGAAGGTATTCAAGCCTGGGGCAGAGAGGGTTGGAGTGTGGGGTGTGTGTGGGCTCTGGGTGGGGGTGCAGGCTCTGGGGTGAGGCCAGGGATGAGGGAATTGGGATGATGGGAGGGGGCTCAGGCCTGGGACAGAGGGTTAGGTGAAGGGGGTGAGGGCTCCGGCTAGCGGTGAAGGCTCTGGGGTGAGGCCGGGGATGAAGTGTTTGGGGTGCAGGCTGCCCCAGGGCTGCGGCAGGGAGAGAGGACTCCCCCCAGCCCTCTCTTGCTGCAGCAGCTTGGCGCTGGATGAGAGGAGCTTCTCCCTAACCATGGCAGTTCTGGTGGGGCTGGGCTGGGGGAGGAGCTCTTCTCCCTGGCAGCTCCTGCGGGCCTGGGCTGGGCCAGGGAAGGGGCACCTCTCCCCACCTGCATGGCCCTTGATAGCCTGTTGTGTGGCCATGCGGCCACATAGCTTACAGGGAACTTATTTCACAACAGTAAAACAGTGGATTTTCTGTAACTTGAAGTTGTTAAATCATGATTTGAGGACGTCAGTAACTCAGGCAGAAGTTAGGAGTCTATTACAGGAGTGGGTGGATGAGGTTCTGTGGCCTGCAGTGTGCAGGTCAGACTAGATGATCATGATGGTCCCTTCTGACAAAGTCTACGAGTCTATGAACTGCATGCATTATTACTGCAGTAAGCTACTACTTCTTCATAACATACTGTTAAACTGTCACAACAAACTAACAAACAAATGCAACTTTATTGCCTGGATATAAAATTAAGTGCAAAAATGTTTAACTCTCCTAACTAAGTGGATGCAACAAAGATTTACGGATATAACTGTAAGACTGGCCAACTGAGGAAAGAACAGCAAGTGATCTGTCCCAGACTAGATATACACAGGCCTTGGCACCTAACCTTGCTTTTTAAACTTGAAGCTTGACAAGCAGTATTTCTCCTATGATCTGGACAGGTGGCAATCCCATCACAGAGCATTTGCCAGCATTACCACTGTCCTCATTTAGACTTTACATCAAGTCTGAGTGATCCCTGGCTTGAAATCAGACTTTTGATGTCAGTAAGCAAAGGCTAATTCCTAGTTCTTAGTTTTAAAGAAACTAAAATATTATATAAACAAGCACTGTTCAATTAAAATTACACAGAGACTTTTTGATGAACAGCAAATGTGCACCAGAGAGCTACTTGTAAATGTATTTGGAAGGAGATTGTTGAATATGAAATACACTGATTTTGTCCTAAATAGATCAGCACGGCTGGCAAAGTACATACTACAGAAAAGCACAATTTTTCAGTACAATATATTACCAAAACTGTTTTGCTGTTTGTGTGTTTAGAAAAATGTTTGCTCATTATAATTATTCAGTTAGACCAACTGAAGTCCTAAATTGGAAAAGCAGCTCTGTCCAAGGTCGCCTCTGTTGTTTCCAAAAATATCTTGAAACAAACGCAAGAGGGGCACTTTGTTGGATGTTATCTAGACATATACAGTTTCAATCAAATTCTTCAAGAAGTGTCAGAATAAAAGTTGAACATTTGTTTGACATTACCAAGTCACTAGCAAGTGAATCCCTTTAAAAGCTGAAAATAGCTTTGACAACAGTGGTAAGGACTATAGGATGTCCCCCCAGACCCGACATAAAAACATTCAAGTTGCCGTTATGCGAACTGTAAACATTTTTTAAATACGTCATTAAAAAGCACCTTATATGTAAGGCAATCTTTTTTAGCCAAAAGCTGGGAAGGGTTACCAAGTTATGTTAGTGATGTTGGGAAAACGTTTAGGATGATTTTTACAATGTAAGAAAGCTTACTATGTACACAGTTAATATTTTCATGATTAATCTTTCAGCTCATGCAAGTTAATCAACCTCAAGAAAAACTAGGCATGCTTAGCTGTGTATAGAAAGAGTATAAAGTGATGTGTTCCGTATGGACAGACAAAGTCTGATGTAGTCAATGTGAAAAAAAAACAATCCTTAAAGGAATAGGAACGTAACTGTTAACATTATTTAGCGTGCCACACTCCGGCTTCTTTTCATCTGAGAGGAGTTCAAGTTGCTCTAATTACAAGTTGTGGAAGCTGTCTTCTTGGTGAGCTTTAAGCTTGAGATGGTCATTTGTCATTGAGTTAATGAATACCTCATTTTCATTAATGGCCTGAAGACAATAAATGGGTCTCTAAAGATTTTCAGGCTGGCTCTTAGAGGTACCAAAACAATCTATTCCTATTTCCTCTAGTGATAGAGCAGAGAAATCCTCAAGGATGAAAGGTGTAATGTTAATGTAAAATATTACTGGACCAGGTTCTCAGCTGGTATACACCAGAGCTGTGACCTGGCCATATTATATTTAGTAGGAAGCAATTCAAATGACACCATTTTAATCTTTAAGGCTTAAAAAATACATTTTCATACAATAAAAATATGGCAGACTAAAACAAGGTTAATACAACAATCTACAAATAAATTTTAAAACATTAATTGCATTGAAAGAGTTCAGCATTTGGAGAATGTACAGTTTAAAAGTCAGTTGATCACCAATATCCAATATGTATGATTCTCACACAATTTTTAACTTCTCAAATCTTGGGTCAATCAACTCTTCCTCACTTAATTCTTCATTTATGGACCTGGCATTTCCATTTGCAACAGCATGTCTAACATCTTACTGTCCAGCTAATTCTCCATTGGAGTAAATCAAATAAGCTTCTTAAATTTTCACTTAACATTTTACAGCCTCAGACTTTCAATTATTAAATAGATTTTTTAAAAAATAATTAAATGGAAAAACTAATGCTTTTAAACCATATAAAATCTCACTTAACCCAATATCTTCTCTAACTGTTTATTCAGCTCCATGCATCATTTGCATAATTTAAAAACAAAACATTACTTGGCCAATTTCTGCATGATTCCCTCATGCATCTTTATTATTTGCATAAAATGCATGTGTTTGTGGTTCATTATTTGTAAAATAACAAAGACAGTTTCCTCTCCATTCAAAGGGATCAGAGCAGTGAGAGAGAAGAATTTATCTTTAAATATTGGTCAAATCCTGTTTGCCCTACTGTTGTAGACCAAATGCGTCTCTAGGATTAGTTTGGCCGAAGTGTGCAGGATCTGGCTTTATTATATTCCAAAAAGAGACACTGTGACGTTCTTACTGTGTTAATGGGGGCTTTTAAAAAACTCTAATAGTTGCAATCAAAAGCTTAAAAATGTGATTTTATTCAGTACTTATTGACTTGAATAGGGTTCTGCGCAGACATACTCTCTGCCTCTGTGGAGCCAATTGCAAGATCAGGGCCTTAATCTATTTGGCAGATACTGATTCTGTGTTCTCAGCAGAGTTGCAGCTAACCTGAAGGGTTTTGTTTCATTTTCTTCATGGCTATATTATATGTTATTTGCATTGCTCTGGGAATAGGATTTTGTTAAAGGGACATGTTTGGATCAAGTTTTCCACACATTTTGTAAAAATTATGTTTTTCTCTAAACTAAGAACAATGGGGGAAAATGGTGAAAATTCTTTCATTTTCTTTTTTTACCATTCATGAAAATAAATATTTCCATGAAATAAAATAAAAAAGCAATAATTTATTTTTTTTAAAGAATAAAGTCATAAACATTGCAGCATTGTGCTACTGCATGAGAACCTGACAGTGAAACTGAGTAGACATCAACTACAGACTAAAGTGATACCAACTGGCCTCTTTTTATCTTTCATGCTGAGAAAATCTTTAATAAATTTCAGGTCTTTTAATTAAGGTGTCCCACTTTAGTGGGAGTCTTCACCAGGATCAAGACCATTATTTGAGGGAAGAATATATATATTCAAATTTATTCTTTTAAAGTTTTATATTGTCCCTTTAACTACTGATGTTTGGTCAGGAAAAAGAACACAGGGCTAACTCCATCAGACCTTTTTGTGGCAAAATTCCAATTGAAGTCAAGAAGAATTTTGTTGGAAGGACTGCAGGATTTGACTCACAATTCTTTGCAGATTTTATCTCAACTATTGAGGAAATTTTGCTCTGCCTTTCCTACAATCCTGTGCTTCTAATGGGGCATTAAGTTACCATGGCCCCAACTGCTTACATTTCTTCCTTGTTTGTATACCAAAATCACTGAAAGCAGCACAGTACAATTATTTGTGAAAAATCATCCCCTGCCATGTTTTAGTAAAGATAGGTTAGCGATGGTGTCTGGAAACTACTGCTGCAGAACGAACATAGGGAGCACAAAAGCAGAAAAATTGGGTTTGTATGGGCCACACATTCAGGATCCAGAGGCCTCTTCCTCTTCATATTAAAACAAGTTTAAAATAGGCCAAATTTTGACACTACTTAACTACCTAATCATTTGGGTGTTGCTTCATGCAGCTGGTACCTTGAGAAATGGACACTTCCAAAGCTGACCCATGCAATACTTCCCTGTTGGAGCATTCACATGTCCAAGAAAATTGTTGCGTTGTGTTACCCTTCTGAGGCTGGAACAAAGGCCAGAACAGAAAGGCAGCTGAAGAGTTAACATGGTTTCTTCAGTAGGAAACCTGCTGATATAAAGAACATAGGACTTACAGAGAACAAGTTATTTGTGGTGTTTTTTTTCCCATTTAAATCTGCGTGAATACAGCGCTAATGAAAGGTGCCAGATTCTCAGGCATCAGGTCTGTAGCTCTCTTTATCCACAAAGCAGATACAAGAAGCTTCCCACCCTCTGCCATGCCAGTTTGGCACAACCCTCTTCTGGCGGAGACACCTATGGTGACAGGGTAGCTTGGTCTCCACAGCCCTATCAATCCTGTGCCTACCTTGTTGTTGAGAATAGCTACAGGGTTGCCAAACTTTGCCAGCTCCCGCAGTGATTTAGGAACTGGCCTGATACTGCCAACTCACTATGCATACTTAACTGAGCTGAGGACAGCCTCCAGGTAGTAGTGACTTTCAGCTACTGCTGATCTGGGCCAGATATGGAACAGTGATCTAAAAGTGAAAGGCTCGGTATCCCATTTCCATTTCCCCAGGCCATCTGGTCACCATAAGAACAGATTTTATATTACATATTGAGAATGATACTGTCCATTTTAATTAATCAGGACATTCTCACCATGAGGACTTTTCTTAACTCACTGAGCTGTCACTATTATACTGTACCTTGACAGATGTTTGCAGGGCTTTCTTAAGGAAACATCCTTAATAGGTTTTATATTTATTAGGATAATCTGTGCCAAAACATTTTTGAGTTGCTATTTTTAGAACAAAATGTTAAGGTCTTAATTGAACTAGATTTTTCTTCAGGTCTTTTTTTGTACTTTATAGCTATCAAAAATGTAACGTATTTAAACATAATAAAATACAGCTATGGAGCTCAAGCCTACAAACACTTAAGCAGGTGGACAGCTTTACATATGTGAATTGCTCAATTGTACTAATCACGTTAAGTAAAGTTACATGTTTAGATACAGTGTTTGCAGATTGAGCCATTTGGGAGATATTTTAATATTCTCCTCTGTTAATGCTCTAATAGAAACCAAACGGTAACTGCTAATATTGACCAAACAAATGAGCATGTGAAATCCAGATGATAAAAGTATGAAGTGATCGGTTATGTAACAAGCCAAATAAGTTTGCTCATGCCCATTTCTGATTTCCCTATTCATAGTGCTTACTCATTTGGGAGTTGCCTGTAACTCTTGAAAAGGACATCCCTTGAATCAGTGTTAAGCTTGCATGACAAAACCATGCAATGCTGTGGAACACAAACAGCCTTTGAAGTTGGATTATTTCCTGATTTAATTCTGGGTAAAGATAGGTACTAGTCTCTTGAATCAGTGTATGCAGTTGGTTCTAGCAACTGTTAGCAAGAGTGGTGTCTTAATAAGAAGACATTTTTAAAAGTACAGAAACACAGAATTTCACTGGGTACATTATTTTTTATTTGGATCTTCACAAGTAAAAAGCAGGTGATTTTCCAAGTTGTATTTGTAATCTCAGCTAGACATTAATACTAATAGAGCAAAAGATGATAATCTCTTTCTTTGTAAATTACCAGCAGAAGAAATTAACTGTCAGAATCAGTCAAAGATTTTTGAATGCTCCCATCAAATCACTATCTGGTTGGAAAAGCCACTGAACAGAATCCATTAAACCCACATTAAATGTCCGCTTATATAAGGGCTAAAAATAACTGTAACGACTTTTTAGTTTTTCCAATTGTCTTTTCTTAGAGTAATTATGATTTTCTGCTTTGCTTCAGCAAGTCATTCTGATGCTGTAAAAATGGTGCTGCACTAATTAAATCAGTGGAACCATCATGTAATCTTAAATCAACTACCAGTAACTTGTTTTTAAAAAGAAAGAGACTCTGCTTTCAGGATAAAGCTGAACAGAAAAAAAAATTACATCTAGTTGGACTGTACCTTACTCCTATAGTTTTCAAAAGCCTAACTCCTGCATAACTGGCAATGCCATATAAAAAAAGAGATGTCTAAATGATTGAGTGAATAATCAATATGATTTTAGAGTCTGGGATTTTCAAAAGTATTTGTTTCATGTGCACGTCTCTCCCTCATCCTCTCCCCTCCCCCCTTTTCTGTGGCTTTGGAGCATGTGTTCTCCTTCACCACTGCACATGACCCTTAAGGAATCCAAATGTCCCTTTTCTGGAGATCATCCCAGGCTCCCCCTAATATATCTTCTGTCTAGATGGCCATGCTATTCCACTGTTGATGACAAGCATTCAACAAGATGCCTATAACCCTTCCTCAAAAGGTCAAGTATGTAACTGCCATAACTTTCTTCAGCTCCATTTGGCACCAGAGCACTGTAAATAAATAAGTAATAATTAATAAATACTAGGCTAGCAAGAGAAGAACCTAACGATATTCCTGGAACTGGGTTTCCCCATACCACACAGTCTGCTGCCATTTTGTTGAGCTTGCCCCAGCACATTGTTTGATATAGTTTCAGTCCAGTGCCTTAACCTTAAGACAATCCTCCTTTTGCCATGTAGGGCACTCAAATTGTGGAGGAGGCACATGGTGGTAATGAGACATGCTCTCCCAGCTGCTTGTAAATCTACCTAAGGTCCGCCCCTTACACAGCAGGCTTCCTTCCAAACCCAGTGAAAATCTGCACAGGAGTTAATACTGCTTAACCCTTTGCAGCTTCTACCTATCCTTGGAGAGAAGGTTAGTGTGTAGCTGTGGAGAAAGAGTCCTTTGATCTATCCTGAAGGGGAAAAAGGAGCCAAGGGGCAGGGTCCCACATGGGGATGAGATGGGACTGTACCCCCATCTCCAGGCAAATCTTAGGGTTGTGCGGTATTTGAAGGCTTTGTTTTCTTAGCATGGCTGCAAACACTTTTTGTTGCCAAAGGCAGAATTTGGAAATAACTCTGTGAAGTGAATCTGAGCTTTTCAAATGCCTTTTTCCTCTAAGGCCCAGCAAGCTGCTTGCCTTTAATGATGACTGTTCAATTACTTCTATCAACTAAAGAAACTTTAAAAAAATTACAAAGCCACACTATAGACACCAGATTTTATTTTTCTTCTATTTCTGTTAAATATATTTAATGCAAATACAGATTAGGGAAGGGGTTCACACAAAAAGCAGCAAGTGGATGTATAGTTAAATATCAGAGAAGGCTAAAATAGTTGCTATACCCAAAGTACCACTGAAGGTACTATTAAAAATTAGGTCAATTTTATTTCAAACAGGATAGAAATTTCCAAATGGCTTTTCTACAGGCCAAAAGAAATTATGAAAAGCAGTAAGAATTTTGATCTCCATGACATAACTCTATAGCTCTAACCTTTGGCTGTTTGGCCAAGGAGTGCACAGCAAAAATCAGGAGGGGTGAAGGAGGGTTTCAAACCAGTTTTGCACTCCTCTGATCCTGGGCTAGCTGTGCACCAGATGGATTTCCTGATGTCTCTCAGAACAGTCTGAAGGCTGCCAGTGCCTCCAGGGGCTATTCTGACAACCAGTCAGGGTGCAGGGAAGTCTTGTCCACAAACACTTTTCCCATACCCTAATTTATGTAGGAAGAATTGGGCCAGATCTACATCACTGGAGGATTGCCCCTACACTGGGATGACCCTCCTGTGGGCAGCTATCACTGCTTTAGAATCACTTTGCATAAATAAAGCAGCACAAAGCTGCCTCAGTGCAGGGGAAACCCTAGGCCTGTATTTCTTACTAGGCCCCAGTTTAAGTTTTCATGAGGGTAACATACAACCACAGGGCAAAGTTAGAAGACAGCACATATTTAAAAAGAAGAAAAATGGAAAAAGCTCAGAACCCAAGTAATTGTTCTCAAATCCTGCTTGTCTTTGTGCCAATGAAGGGTCCGTCTGGCAGCACAATCAATCAGTTTACTTCAGTTGTGTAAGGAGACTGGGAGTGGAGTGTGCGCACCTTTAGCATGGCATGGAGCTTGGTTCTGCAGCACAGAATTCGGGCAAGGCAGGAAGGAGAGGGCTGAGCTAGGAAATGGGTGGACCAGAACTTCCTATCCTTCCCCCTGAGAAATGTAGTGTTAGGGCTACAGTAGCAGCTGTACCAGCTTTCTATAGCCTTGGGAAAAGATTCCTTCCCATTGGTTTCTTTGGGAAGATCCATAGACTTTACAGTGAAATTCACCTCAGTGCAGAAGCTTCACAGAAGACCCTCCGTATGACTTAAGCTGTTAACCTGGCACTTAAATAATGTAGAGGGGTCTCTGCATGGGAGTTAATTTCAACTTTATATTACCCACTGAAAATAAATAATTTAAAAGTAACCTGTATAGAAACAGTGAGAAAACAAAGCAATATTCAACTGAATGATCTGAGGAAATGACAAGGTAAGAAGCAGGAATTCTAAACGAATTCATAATACCAGCCTATCCTCGCCACCTTCCTGAATGACTTGACCAACAGAAGTTTGATTTTGTTGCTTTAGAAAACACTCTCTCTTGCACTCCATCAGTTGCTCAAAATCCCGCCACATTTTAGCTTGCTTCATATTTGGTCCATGACTTTCCCGCACAGCTTTTTGTTTCTCTCGTAATTTCTGTTATAAACAAATAAAGTTACCGTATTTCAGATTTTTGGATAGGTTCAACATGACAAACGTTAGCTTACATAGGTAGTCTAATGTGAATAAAGAACATTTCCTTTCTGATTGAAACATTAATAATATTCAGTTAAGTTCAAAAACATTCATTGTAAATGGATATGCAGCATTCTCTGTAAAATCTTTGATGTGTGTGCCTTGTATAATGTTAGTTTTATTGCAGCTCCTTGAAAATAACACCCCCTTTTTATATAGTGCAACTTTACCCTGTTATGTTCCCAGTTTCTCTGTGGGGAGTCCCATTTGTTTTGTAAAAGTTTATTTTAAAAAATCAGTTCACTTCCAGACTGAGACACTGCATAGCAAATTGCAGCCTGTCATGGATTCTGATCATGAAGTTATATATCCTGAAATTAAACTTTTACAAGAGAAACTGCAATTAATTCTCAACTGTAGTGACACAAATTTGTAAAATTCACTCACAAACTGACTCAAAGGGAAAACTAGAGAGGAAAAAGAAGACATTCTGGTTGAAATAGTATGGCTAAGACCCTCACTAGCCTGAACTTCACATGTGAATAAACTTGGACAATGGCTTTTGTTAACACAACTACATTGAAGATGTGATTAGCCTTTTCTAAAGATAAGACTGACAGCTCTAAAATTTATTGACTTCAACAGGTTGCTTTATATACGACTTCAAATTTGAGCTGGCACAGTTTGTTATATCTGTGTTTCAGTTTCTTATCCAAATAGTTTACAGGGAATGTGCTGTTGTGTTAAGATGTTTGACTATCCTTTACAAGAAGCTCATGCTATGCTCTATAGGAAATCAAATTCTGAAGGGTAAGTGTGATATCTTTGCAGGGGATTCATTACTGATGCCAACAGTAATGGAGTTTTCTGTGTTCTGCAATATGCTTTTTAAAAGGATCAGCACAGTTTTGAACATTGAACCAAATAAATGTATGAACTGCAACATGTTTGTTCAAGTGAAAAAACCCAAACTCATCCTTACCTTCCCAAGGTTTTCTTGTTCAAGGATCATTCGTGTATATTGTTCTCTAAAGAAGGTACATAACAGAGTTATATCATTGTAATTAATTTTAAGTAACAAAACATTAATTCTACAAGTGGGGAGAAAAATGGAAAGTGGTAGAAAGTTTACAAGTATAGCCAGGGTGGGGATAGCACCAAATCTAAGGGCCCTGAAATAAGAAAGTCAAAAGAGTGAGATGAAGAAACATCTTTATCATCAGGCTTCAGGACTTCTTTGACCCCCCATAATTGTGCAGTTGGCATAAAATGCGATTGAGGAATGGATAAGGTCACTGTTAAGCTTTCAGAGCAAGTTTGATTTCTGGGGTTCCCCACGTGAAGTCTGGGTACATGGCCCCTCCCGAATAATGAATGGTTGAGATCCTTTTTAATACTGCATTAAAGTTATCAGTATTTGGAGACTGCCCAGTGTCATACTTCTGTACGAAGGCCATACAGTGTCCAAATCCAGACTGCTTCGCTCATGGGAATAGTGTCATTGGAGCAAATAAGAAGAGCAGTGTTTGGTCTCATGTTTGACAAAACCTAACACTGGTGGCCTGAGTTTCAAAAATGCTGAGCATCCTGCAGCTCCAATGGATTTCAATAGGAATTGCTGGGTGCTCAGCACTTCTGAAAATCAGGCTTCTTATTTAGGTGCCCAGAGATAGATACAGGAGCATAACTCTTGACATCCAATATTAAAAATCTTGGCCTGTTGCTGACATTGGTGGATGAAGCTATTCCCTTGATGTATGTGAAACCTGATAGCATGATATAATACGCAAATCATAACAAATTCTGATATGCTGTTATCCCCTTATTTATATATTTTTCAAATTTAGGTAAGATATTAAGAAACATGATCTCTTTTAAGAATCAAGTATGATGGTGTGTAACAAGTACACTTAGCTGCAGAGGGTTTGGGAGTTCATGGAACACAGAGTGTTTCAAATATCTAAAGAACTTTCAAAATTGCTCAGCATGGGGAAATCCTAGTTTCCAAAAGGATAAAACACATCAATAAACCACACAGGTTGTGCTAGTAAGGTATTATTAGGCAGGGGTGGAGGATCTGCTGTGATACATTCCCCATTCCCATTGATAACTCCATCTTTGAGCTACAGCACATTCTTTGTATCTGAGGGGTAGCCGTGTTAGTCTGGATCTGTAAAAAGCGACAAAGAGTCCTGTGGCACCTTATAGACTAACAGGTGTTTTGGAGCATGAGCTTTCGTGGGTGAATCCTCACTTCGTTGGATGCATGTAGTGGAACATTTCAAGAGGCAGGTCTGAATTGCAGGCAAGAAGCAGTCTAGTTCGGGGTTATTCATTACTACTCAAGATCCACAAGCTGGACATCCTGGACGCCCTCATCTTCCTGGAATTGGCACTCTCACTGAAGACTGTCTGGACATGTGGACTGCTCTATTTACGAACCTACCCACAGCACTCGCGCTATCTCCGTGACCACACTGATTTCCTGAGAAAACTACAATGCATATGATGATCTTCCAGAAAACACCACCAGCCACCAGGATTGGAGGCTCTCTTACACAAACACCCACCACACCATGGAATAAAGCTGTCAGGAACAGTATTCCTGATGAACCCCAGCACAACTGGTTGCTTGAGCTCTGTGACTTTATCCTTCATGCACAATTATTTCAAATTTGTGACAATATATACTTAGACCAGTGGACGCTATGGGCACCCGATGGCCGCACAAATGCCAACATTTTTATCGGCTGACCCCTGGAACGAACACTTCCTCAGCTCGTCATCCACTTCATGCCCTTCTCTACTTACTGCCACACTGATGACTCTTCATCTCTGGGACCATCGAAGGAGACTCTGGAAGAATTCCACCATGATTTCAACCAGCTTCCACCCCACCATCGAAGCTCAGCCTGGACCAATCTAATGGAGGGTCCACTTCCTAGAATCACACAGTACCAATAAGTGATGGTCACGTTAAACCACCGCTATCCTGAAAACCACCGACCACTATGCCTACTTCATGCCTCTGGCTTCCATCCCGGGACACCACATGATCCATCATCTTACAGCACACTTATGCAGTTCAAATGCATTTATTCCAACCCCTCAGACAGACCAAACACACAAGATCTATGATACCCACACGAGAACCGGCATAAGGAAAACAAATCACAGAGCCAACGTATACCAGAAAGCCTCCTGCTGCAGGACAAAGCCCAAGAGAAAAACCAACACGACGCCCACTGGCCATTACCTACGAGTCTCAACGTTAAAACCTCTCCAACACATCATTCAGTGATCTACAACCCTCCTGAGACAATGATCTCTCACTTTCACAGGCCTTGGGAGGTCAGGCCGCCTCTGCCCACAGACCACCTGCAACTAAGCATATTCTTCACAGCACCCAACAGCCACCAATATAACTTCTAACTCACGAACCACATCCATGACAAACCCACGATTGCCAACTCTCCCACATATTTACCCACGACCACATTCACACGGACTAGATCCAGCCCAACATCAGCACTGGTCATTCACGCTGCACGTCCACGCCAATGTAATATACGGCATCATGTGGCCAGCAGTGCCCCCTCTGCTATGTACATCGTCAAACTGGACAGTCTCTACGGAAAAGGATAAATGGACATAAGTCAGATATTAGGAATGGCAATACACAAAAACCTGTAGGAGAACACTTCAACCTCCCTGGACACACAATAGCAGATCTTAAAGTGGCCATCCTGCAGCAAAAAAACTCCAGGACAGACTTCAAAGAGAAACGGCTGAACTTCAGTTCATTTGCAAATTTGACACGATCAGCTCAGGATTAAACAAAGACTGTGAATGGCTTGCCAATTACAAAACCAGTTTCTCCTCCCTTGGTGTTCACACCTCAACTGCTAGAAGAGGGCCTCATCCTCCCTGACTGAACCCACCTTGTTATCTCTAGACTGATTCTTGCCTGCATATTTATACTTGCCTCTGGAAATTTCCACTACATGCGTCTGACGAAGTGGGTATTCACCCATAAAAGCTTATGCTCCAATACGTCTGTTAGTCTATAAGGTGCCACAGGACTCTTTGTTGCTTTAGTACATTCTTTAAGCTCCATGCCATCTGATCCTGGCTCCTGCTCTCTCAGCATAGTAGATGTGTTAGGGGCCGGAAAGGAGGTGGCTGGAGCATGTTGTGCTCTGGCAACTAAGAATCAGTCTAGCCAGTGCGTGAGACTGATCTAAGTTGTGCTAGGAGCCAAATGGGCCTGGCTATTCCCATCAGATCAAAAGGGCAGAAAGCCACCTAAAATCTCCTCCTTCCTATTAAGCTCACTGGATGTTACTCAGGCACAACTATGAACCTGGCCCCAGGATGTGTTTTTTGTTTGTTTTAAGTAAAGCTGTTTATTGCAAAACAATGATAAAAGAACAAGAACTCTATTTTCATTGTAGTCTTTTTCTTTACTATTTATAATGATGACTGGAATGAATGCAACTTAATTAGGAAAAAAACCCAACCTTTATTTTTAGAGAACAAAATTAACTTTTCACATTCCTTAGTACTGACTGCATGGAACAGAGAATTTATATCCAATAAAGAGGGTCAGAATTAAGACTTTTTTGTTCAATATGTTATTAGGAAAGTGCTGTTCTATTTATGGTTCATTTTAGCACTGTTTACATTCCAGTGCCCAGTGAAAAGACATACGCATTCTGAAAGGAGGTCTAGAAACTCATTTTCTCTCCCTATTTTGCATTTTGTAAATATCTGCATATCAACGCCTTCAGTATACTTATAAATGTGAATGCTTTCTGCACTCACAGAAGGTCAAGATAAAATGTTTATAATTTCAGAGAAACTGTTACCTTATCTAGCTTCCTTTCTCATGTTTAGCAAAGGTTCAGTGAAACAGTGACAGGAGGAAAAGTGGCAACGCTCCACTCAAGTCTTACTCCCAGTGCCCAGAATCCCATAACTCCACTCACCATGTTCCAATTCCCGCATTTCCCCTACTTGCTCCTCTGTTTGCCCAATTATAGTTACATGATTCCATGAAACCATTATTGACAGACGGCAGTAGGGTTTGACATGTGCTGTGCACTTTCCACACACAATGGAAGATGCAGTTTCTGCCCTAAAGAGCATCCAGTCTTATAAAAAATAAGGGGAGCTGAGTGGTGGAAAGGAATACAACATACAAAGAGATGAGGAGATGAGACACATTTGGAGGTTGGTTTGTGCTTTTAAGTTATATTCACTAAATTCTCTTCACCCTCAACTTGGCCCTCTCGCTTTTCTCCTACATCAATTCCCAGTTTTAGTTCTAGTGTACTAATAACAGCCCCTCTGTAGAACATTCGAGTTTTTCTCTGCACTTAAGTGACTTATTTATTATTAAATATTTATATTCCAGTAACATCCACTTGTGTCTGCTGGGGTGAATAGTATCAGGAGGGCAGAAGGAACAACCCAATTCTCCTATGGAGTATAGGCACTCCTCCTTTCAAGCACCAGTACTAGTGCTAGCTGTTGTATCAGACTGGCAAGAGCTGGTCAGGATCTGAGAACAACGTACGGTATACTCCCTTGAAAAGGCGATGCATTTGCTGCTTCAGTGTGCACGTTCAGGAACCCCTGGAGGAAATCTGGCTGACTCTCTGGCTAACTCACCCATATTTCCTCCTTGGGCTTAGCTGCAGCAAGACACCTCTGCATCCATCTCCAACAGGAACCTGGAATTAAAAGCTACTGTCTAGCCTATAGTCTCCAACACAAAGGGAAAGGTTTTGAGTATGTTTGAGAGAACTCCTGGATACACAACAACATATTTTGGATCTAGGATACTTATTTTTTGAATTATTCTAGTATTTTTAAGCTTAGATGGTGAATTCCTTCTTCCAGTTCAAATACCAATGAACAAATTTGTACTGTCAGGCTCAGTTTATAAAAATCCTCTGAATTAACACACAAGAGACAGATAAGAACATTTACCTAATTGCTTTTCTTCTGTCTTGTGGATCTGGGGAAACATATGTCTTCATCTCATCTTTAGCACGTTGAAGTTGTACTTCTAGATTCTAAAAAGAAATACACAGCATATTTTAGACAAATACCATCTTCCCTACTTAAATATTCTCACCTACACAAGTTTAGACTTCTCTCTTGTGGACTTACCTTTTTCATGCAGTTAGTATGATGATAGCAGCTTTCTTCCCGAATACATTCCTCACGCAGCCCTTTTACTTCCTGCAGTATGAGAACAATATATTTTATTAGGCAGTATTCTTGAAAGTCCCCAGCAGACAGACTGTTATTGTACGAAGTACAACTGGAAGTGTTTAGGGCAACATCCTGCCATAATTTTGTGTGCAAAATTCTGACTGCAGTCAATGGCCCTGACATTCATGTGAATTAGTAATTGAATTCCCTTTGCTTATTGTGCAAAGCCCTGTTCGCTGCTTTGGGCTCAAAATCTTTGAATTCTGTAAAGATTACATCCATTTAAATTTGAGACAGTCAGCACTCATCAGCCATGAGAGAAGCTTCATAAGAAATTACCAAGAAGTTAAAAAAATATTTAAAAGATTTCTCAACCAAAAGATCTTAAAATTCTGCAGCAGCAAGCGAAGGTAATGCACATCACCATGTACTGTTCAGTTCCTTAAATGGTGAAATCATTTGTGTTTTCCAGTATTAAAGCTCCTTTTAAAATGGTAATGAAAGGATTTTAAAAAATCCCTTTGGCCCCTTAATGTTTTGTCTAGACTTGAATTTTCAGTCATATTCTAACACATTAATCGATTACCAGTTAACACGTTCAACTAATATGATCATAATTTCTAACACAGACACTTCACTTTTTGAGCTCACAAAAGCTTATGCCCAAATAAATGTGTTAGTCTCTAAGGTGCCACAAGTACTCATTGTTTTTGCTGATACTGACTTACACAGCTACCACTCTGAAACTTCATAAATGTGCTCCAGGACTCAAATCCTAGTTCTTATTAATGTCATAAGTGTTTGTGTCCTGGAACACATTTGTGAAATGTCTGCATCAGAAGGTACCATCATGTTAGCTAACACGTTAATTGAGAATCAATTAACATGTTACAATAGGACTTAAAATTAAAGTCTAGACAAAACTGTTAGGGTGGTCTCCAGAAATAGAAACTAGACCAGTACAAGGATGTTTATACTAGTATATCTGCATACACACTGAGGGATTGCACGGATTTAACTGCATCAGTTTCTAAATTGATATAGTTAAAGCAGTTCAAAACTTGTGTGTACACAATCCCTGGTTTTGACCTTGTCTACACTAGGATTTTACCTCAATAAAGGTACATCTCTCACAGATGTGAAAAATCTACACCCCCGAAAGAAGTAGCTACACTGATTTAATTCCTCGGGGCAGATGGTGCTAGGCTGACAGAATTCTTCCGTCGACCTAGCTACTGCTTCTTGGGAAGGCAGATTACCTACAGCGATGGGAGAACTCCTCTCATCGACATAGATAGTGTCTACACTGAAGTACTATCGCAGAGCAGCTGTGCTGCTGTAGCATTTTAGGTGTAGACAAGCACTTAGACATGCAAGTATGTTTGTATATTTATAAAAAGTGATGTCTGTAATCTATCCAACATGTAAACAGACACATTTTATAATCATTTTTAAAATTCTCAGGGAAAACAATTACTCTGTATGCCTATGGATAGCAGCTGCTTAACATTTCATTACATTTATCCATTGACCATAGGTTTTGTTTTGCTAATTAAGTGAAAATGGCATTCGAGTTACATAAACATTTGAAGATTTCTTTTGGTAATAAGTCATTAACATTCAAACAGCCAAATGCTATCCTAGCAGGTGCTACATGAGTGAGCAGGGATTCTGGGAGATGCATCTTCTGCAAAAAGAATTTTGGTGATCAGGACAAGATTCCATTGAATGGGCCTGGAAGATCCACTCAATGCATTTGTTGTGCTCAAACAGGAGATGTGTACAACTCCAGATAGCCCTAGGCAGTTCAGGATGTGTGGAGCTGGAAATGCATAGGTGGGAGGATATCTATCACATCACTCCCAACCTGTGTGCACTGGGGTCTTTCTTGTCCAGAAAGCAGGGTGTGTGGTTATCCCAGTTACAAGGGCATCATTCCGTGACATTTCAATGGGCGGTTTTATCCCTCCAATCCCCATCTCTTCTCTGGGACCTCCATTTTATAGATGGTGACATGAGGCACTCAGAGGCTAAGTGACTTTCCCAAAGTCACACAGAAAGTCTGTGGCAATGCAGGAAATTGAGCCTGGGTTTCCCACGTCCCACCAGTGCCCCACTCACTGGGCCATCCTTCCTGTCCAGAGACGGGGTAGAGGGAATTTATCCCATAATTATATATATTCTTCATAGAATTTGTAAATATACAGTAATAACAATCTTACCTGTTCAAGTGTGGAGCGATTACTTTCTAAACCTGCTGCACAGCTGTCATACTGGACTTTTTTTTCATCACATTCTTGGGTTAACTCCTGGTATGAAAAGGGCAAAAGGTCGTATAAATGAAAAACTTCAGTCTAATAACATAAGGCACCTAAGCAATATAAGTTCTTGTCAATCTCACACTTCAACCTCAGCTATTGGCACACTCAGAGTGTCTTAGATAAACCAAGCAGACATACAAGTAGAATTACAAGGATATCACTTCTAGCCCTGCATATTGGAGGATCAGTAGTATAAACTACAACATAACATACAAGTTTCCTTTTTATATTTATATCCAAAGTCTTTAACATAGTGGATTCAATTTCTAAGTTGTTCACAATGTGTCAAAGGTTTTACTTGGTCTTTAAACATTAAGCTTACAAGATAGTTTAGATTATTAATTATGTTCAATGTAAATACAGTTTTGTCAACCTTTATTTACATTATAAAACAAGAATAGGTTGGCCTTGCAGAAAGAAGAAATTGATGTTGCATTAAAACTTTTTAGCAAACAATCAAGTTATTGTACTTCCCCGTACAAAGAGTACATATTGCTACTAAACCACAATTAGTTATCCTGTATTTGCAGACGCATGTTTTAAAATGAATTATGAAAAGAATGTATCCGAATCCTCGGCTGGTAAAAAAGGGGCAGAGCTTCATTTACTTTCTTGGAAGTGGGACAGTTTACAGCAGCTGAGGATCTGGACGACTTTCCTTTTTCCCTCATAACCCTGTAGCTTTCTAAAGCCAATGGATAAAATTGCCATCTTCAAAGATTGGAACACGAGATGGTATCGGTGTGTTCAGCTACAACTGCTTAATTACGATGTTTTGTTTTGTGATGATGATGTCATCACCATAGAAATTACTGTTTTGAGGGAAAAAGCCTCAGACTGAGAATATGGCTTTACTGTTGATTTTTAAGAGTTCCAGACCCCTCTGGCCACTTCATGTTGCAAACTGCTTTTCTCAATCAGAATTTCACCACAGTTTACCTATTCTACACCTTCCAGCTTTCCTCCCAGTTGACTGTGGTCTTGTACAAGGTCAAAGAGGTTTGTAAATCAAGTATAATTGTAGTTTTGCCTTCAATACAGCTGTAAGGAGGCTCTCATGTAACTACACGACTGTGTTATTTGTCATTAAAATCATTCTATTTTCTGGGGGGAAATCCCCAAGGTTTATAATTAAATTGTTTAAATCCACAAGCAGGGGTACTGGAGCAATGTGTATAGTGGGGGTGCTGAGAGCCATTGAACCAACTGTAAACCCTGAATATGATGGAAACCATTTCAAGTCAGGGGGTGCTGCAGCACCCTCCGGACCCCTAGTTCCAGCACCTGTGTCCACAAGACAGTATAGACTTGTACCACCAGAGGATCTAGCTCTTTGGATTCCAACAACTAAGAATAAAACTTAAGTAACATGCATATTGCCTTAAATTTTCCTAGCGGCTCAACTCAGCCTCTAAATCTGCACATGCAATCAATTTTGGACACAGACTTCTGAACGGCAGTTTACAGACAGACTTATCTACAGACCTGATTCGCCACTTGTGATACCAGTTTTATGCTGCTGTAACTCTACTGAAACCAAACACAGTTATATTGCTATAAATCTGGAGTAAAGCAGGTTGGAGATTTGCCCCTGATTTCATGGGCAAAACATAGGTGATTTCTGAAAATGTGTCCCACTGCACAGACAGTTCACTAATGTCTATTACACAATATATTCCTAAACATTTTTACTAACCTGGCAGTTCTGCCGCAACTGTCTCAATTCTTTGATAATTGGAGCTAAGCTTGACTTCTTATCTGCCACCATAGCATTCAGTTTTTTTACCTGATATATAAGAAAAGGCATTACCTGAATATGCGATTAGTAAACCAGTGAGAATATTAAGAATGGAAGGTCAAAGAAAAGGAAGGAAAAGATATGAGGAGAAAACAGGTATGAGATGTGAAGAAAGGAACTCAATCATATGTTATGTAAAACAAATGATAGGCAAAGGATAACTAGGAAACAGTACATTTTATAATAGGGGTACCATCACAATCTACTTCAGCTCTGCTCTCATGGTTTGAATTTCCTGTTTATTCTGTATATAGATGAATTCTATCCTGCTGATTATGCAACCTAATACCTTGCTTAGGCTGGAAGTTATTGTGAATACAGGTCTCTGAACCTTTTTAGTTCAGGTGTATGGCCTGTCAAACCCTGACAAGAACCAAAAAAATGGAAAAAGTTCTAGTTAGCTTCTAACATTACTTGCATATACTGATCTATAAGGTGGGCACAAAGAGAATAGCTACAAATAAATATATATTAAATAAGAGTATCAAATCTTCTTCTGATATTTTATAATGTTCTTCATCAGGATAGATACAAAATTACACATATTTACACCAAATTTAGTCCTCTCTCTCCAAGGGCAGGTCTGCACTATCGTGTAAGTCGTTTTAACTTACATCGCTCAGGGGTGTGAAAAAGACACCCGCTGTGAGCGACGCAAATTACAGCGACCTAAGTGCTCTCCACACGGGCGTGAGACACTCTCTGGCCGACTTAGCTTCCACTTCTCCTGGAGGTGGAGTAATTATGCTGACAGGAGAGTGCTCTTCCGTTGACAAGAGAGCTCCTTCACCAGACGCACTACAGCAGCGCAGCTACACCCATGTAGCGCTTCTAGTACAGACCTGCCCCAAGACTGTTTCTGAAAACCAGGTATTTTGTATAGCATGTAATAAAGAGGGAGCATTTCCATGAACACCGGATCCAACCCAGTGCCCACTGAACTTAATGGATGAACTCACTTGAATGGAAGTTATGTCAGGACCAATACAAATTGTGATCTAGAGTACAAAAACCTTTTAACAGAAATAGCTTTACAATGAAGTGTTATAAAGAGGGACCACTCTGTGCAGTAAAGATAGGAGGACCTCAAACATTTATGAAGTTCAAACCTTATTTAATTTATGGCAATCTCTTGCTTCCCAAGAAACTTGTGTGATCCTCTTGCTTTCCATCAATCTAATTCCAATCCAATCCCTAGTCCTTCTTCTAATTTTAAACTGGTTAGACACCCAGCAGGTAGTCTCTCTCCTGGATTCTAACGTTATATTTTCTGCAAATGTGCTGACAGGCTGGGGCTTCCCCTGATAAAAATATATATAAATCAATCAGAGTACTCAATGTTCCTCTGACGGGACATTCCAGAGCAGGAAATCCCTCCTGCTCCAGGGCTTCCTATTACTGGTTCAACAACAATTAGGTTTTTGCAAGTACATTTATGATTGCTTTAGAAATTATTGTAAAACACTTTGAAAAATAGAAATATTTTGAAATAATGAAATGATGCTGCCCAACTGTTCAAATCATATCCAGCCTCCTGGCTGAGAAGAATGCTTTTTCATTTTCATCAGTCAGTTTAAAAAGGGACCTGCAAAGTGTAAAAGAACAACCTATGCCCTTTTTTTGTTGTTTCTTTACTACATCTAAATAAAGAAAGCTTGAGAGGCTTTCAAATAAATATTTTTTCATTAGAAATTCAAGTCCTGTCTTGTCTGCAAGACTCTATGATGAGTTAAATGATGACATCACAAAATTAATGACAGCTGAAAATTGAGCAATAGAGAGGGGGAAGGGATTAATCAGGCTGTTTAAACTCACTATGTTTTGAGTTTGTTAACAACTATATGATTCCAATGACTAAATCACATTTTGGAAAAGGGAGTCTTTGTTAAGTTTCAATCCCATTCCATGTTTTCAATTAAGGTGCCAATACTAACAATAGACAATGCCTGAAATCACAAAAATATCAAACCAAGTAAGCCCAGAATTGATAACCCTGGTATTTCTAAAGGAAAAACGATCAGAAAACATTGCCCACGTACGCACACATACTTTTGAAAAACGCAGTCTTTGTACATCAAAAAGGGGCACACGCCCAATTTTACTAACTCTCTTCGAGGTCACCTTTGTAGCTGTACATTGCTCAAAAGTATATTGCAAAATGTATTTCTACAAACATATACTGCATTTTATTTTAAAACCTGTGCCAGAAATATTAATCCTGATTTTATTTTTTCTAAAATTAAACATCCAGCTTGCAGAAATACAATAGTTAAATTAGGAAAAATCACCATTTCAGACATGTTATCTAATGTTCGGCCCTTCATTTCATCCATCTCACTCTTTGCTGCAGAGACTCTCTCCAACTCCTCCTGCGTGTAACTGTATCCAGAGATACCCTTCTTGTCCTCAATAGCTTGCTGTGGACATAGGAAACAAGTACAAAATGTGAGGACAGGTGCTGGCAGACCATGGAGTGAGTTCTCTAATGTAAGTGAAACATTGCAAGGACGCTGAAAGTGAAGCTAAGTGCTGGAATCAGTTTATTTTAAGAGTGATGAAACTCTATGACTGCCCTAAGAACTAACTAAAGTATCTGCCATTCTGTTCAAATGGTAGGTCAACAACTACGTTCTGCAAGACCTCTATATGGGGCTAATTCAAAGCGAACTGAGGTCAAAAGAACATTTTGCATTGACTTCAGTGGGTTTTGGATCAGATCTTCGATGCAGCAATTAAATATATAAAAAGAGGGATGCCTATTTTGGAGGATGTAATCTAGTAAATATAGCTAATTCTATTTAAAAAAACTACTGTATAGACGAGAACAGAATACAGTATTTCTGAACTGTTTTGTAACTGTATTCTCCAATCGTGTTTTTTTATAGAAGAAAATAGCTTAAGGTAATGCCTCAATATTAAAGCTACTTTTCCCATACATTTCTTCAAAATATTTGGTATGTAATACAGTAGAGAAATTATTCTCTTAACTATTTTATATTCTGTTCACAGTTTTACAAAACTTTACCTTTTCAGTCACACAGTGGTTACAGTAGTTGATCATTAAATATGCAAAGAAATTTAAGTTAACACAGAGTGTTGAGCGACGACTCAAACAGTCATGGTAGACTAGTATGCAGGGCATTAATTCTCTAAAAGTGACACACATATACCAACTGGAAGTGGATCAGTCTTACAAAAACTCCATTCAACTCTAGTGGTTTTAAAAACATTAATCTTATAATATCTACAGCCACTTTGGTGTGGAGCATTTTATGGGGTTTAATAGCTGTATGGAGTTAGATATCGGCTTTGCCTTCATTGCCAAAAAAGGTGTGTTTTTTAATGCAGGATAACTAATGTACATTACCTATCCTGCCATAAAATTCTAGTGCAATTAGAATGGATGTCTATTCCCTGGAGACTTGTATTCTGTACTCATGCATATTCAGTTGCCCTTGATTGGTGTGGGAAATGCTTTTCTTCTTGTTTAGTGGTAGAAGCTGAGTTTGATTAGTTTTCAATTTCTGAGTAATACATATTCTCTAATTTACTTCAGGAACCACTGTGAAGTACATTTGCTTCTTAATGCTTGGTTGTTGTTGCTGTTTTTAAATACTATTCCAGTATCTCTGACAGCTTGTATCTGTACCTTATTGTTGATAAAGTAATTTTAAAGCCCTCAAAATATACTAAAGCTTACCTTTAACTAATTAAGGACCTAGTCCCACTTCTGTTAAAGTCAATAACATTTTTGCCAATGATTTCACTTGAGTGCAGGATTAGGCCCGTCATAGTCAAGAAAAAAAAAAGTATAGCTTGTACTACTGTCCATAAGAAACTATTTGTAGTCATGAAATATGATAGCTGAGTATAACTGGCAGATTAAAACAATTCCTATACCAAGCACGCTTTATCAGTGTTTAGCTAATAATAGTAAGAGAGCTTTAAAGATTAAAACACATTAAAAAATTCCAAACCAGTTAGGTGCATATCATTGTATTGATGGTTATTGCTGTGGTAGTGGCTAGCATGTATGGGAGTGGGAGAATTCTGCCTTACCAACTGTTGCTGAATAGCCTCATGACGTTGTTTTAGGAGTTCTTCTGTTCTCTGCAGGATACCGTACTCGGCTGTAATTTCTGCTATTTCTTGACGCTTCTTTTTATAAAATGTGTTCTTGCTTCGAAGTTTATTAACATATCGTTTAAACTGAAATGAGACATAACAGGGATATTTGTAATTTAATTTGAATGAAAAAAATCGCCTTATCACACTTTGTAACTGTATACAATAAACTATCCTGTTTAGATAGCATTTAGCAGAGAACTGGAAATCAGGACTCCCAGGTTCTATTTTCAGTTCTGCCAATCACTCACCATGAGACATCAGGAAAGTCAGTTCCATTTCTCTATACCTCTGTTTAGCCACCTGGAACATGGAAATCATTCATTTCTACTTACCTGCCCCACTAGGGGGCTAGAATGGCTAACTGATGCTTGAAAATTTTTGTAGACCCTTGGATAATAATGAAGTTAATATAATAGTACTTTGCACATACATGAGAATGCCTTCCATCCAACAACATCAAAGAGCTTTACAGAACTGAACTACATCCTTGTGAAATAGATAATCATTATTATTCCCACTTTACAGATGGAAACTGAGACACAGAGAGATGACTTGCTCAAAGTGACAAGACATTTGTGGCAGAGCTGGGACTAGAACTCAGGTCTCCCACTATGTATTCATGGGCTTCAGCCACAAGATTGCCCTTCCTCTCCTAAAATGAAAGGCTCCGCCCCTGCACCACCATCATTCCACCCCTTCCCCAAAGTCCCACTCTGTCTTTTCACACCCTAGCCCTGCCCCCTTCTTGCCCCCATTCCAGCCCCTTCCCCCAAGTCTCCACCCTTGCCCTGCCTCTTCCCCTGAGTGCACTGTGTCTCCGCTCCTCCCCCTCCCTCCTGGAAAGTCCCTAAGTGTCGCCAAACAGCTGTTAGGCAGCGGGCAGGCTGGAAGCACTGGAAGAGATGGGGAGGAGTGGGGATGCAGCACGCTCAGGGTGGGTGGAAAAGGTGGTGAGATGGGGGAGCTTGGCTACTGGTGGGTGCAGAGCACCTGCTAATTTCTTCCCATGGGTGTTCCAGCCCTGGAGCACCCATGGAGTCAGTGCCTATGGCACCAAGCATTCTCTCTCTCAAGTGCTTGGCTGGCTGGTTCTTGCTCACATGTTCAAGGTCTAACTGATCATCATATGTGGTGTTGAGAAGGAATTTTCCCCAGGTCAGTTTGGCAGTGACCTTGGGGTTTTTTCATCTTCCTCAGCAGCGTGGGGTGCAGGTCACTTGTCTGGGTATGTCTCATTTAATTATTTCCCTGCCATTGCAGGGGCCTCGAGCACTGGTGCACTTCGGTTGCTGCCTCCTATTCTCTGCCTGTGGCACATAATTGCAAAGTCTCCTGAGGGCTGTAATACTTTGGTCTGATTTTGGTTGTTGGGATCATGTGCAGTGCTGGTGGTGGCTTGTGACATACAGGAGGTCAGACTGGTGGTCCCTTCTTAGCTTAAACTTACAGAGTTCTCAATTATGATGGGAAAGGGCAGAAAAATGCTAAGAGAAAATTGAGACAGGCCATAGGGAAAAGATTCTTAATTTAATTACTGGTTGTAAGTAGTTAAAATACTGATCTCTTTTAATGTCAACCTCCGTGTACCCAGCTGAAGGACTGTCACACGGAGCACTAGCATAAAAGGCACACAGCTAGAATTAGTGAACAAGAGTTAAATTTTTGCGTATTAAAAAGTAAAGCATAATAATCCAGAGCCTTACAGATCATCACCTTTACTTAATCTGTCTCTCAATTCTTCTGTGTTCAACTTGATATACCCCTGAAAAATCAGGCCCATGGTGTCTCTTAAGTTAAACGCAGAAGAACTGAGGCTCTTTGAATTACTAATTTTTTTTTAATGTAGTTCCTAAATTTACTCTTATCTCTAAGTTTTCCCATTTATAAAATGAGGCTAGCTCTTATTGATACACTTCACAGTGATGTTATGAGGCAAAAATCATTGACATTTGTAAAGTGCTTTTAAATCCACAGGTGGAGAGCAAGGAATTCCACACTAATAAAATACGCTATGATAATTTAGTGTAAAACAGGTTTCAAAATGTTCAGCTGGGATGAAGTCATTATTGTAGAATTAGTGCATTCTACTAACAACGAATCACAAGAAAATATCAGTAGTCCTAGTACCACAGATACAATTTTAAACTTTAAAATGAAGATGCATGAAAGTACCTAGCTTGTGAGCGAATTTCCCTGTTGAAGAATAATGCATAAAACTGATGTGACTACAGCCTAAGAACCCTTAGAGTAACTATGTTCTATAAAAAGTGTCCTGGGCAAAATGCCCAAAATGAAATCCAGCCTGTTCATCTGCCATCCTGTGCAATATCTAGGCCAAAGCTTTTTCTATCTTGCTATGCTCCAGAACTATTTTTAAAGACAAAAGCTATAAACGTTTTTCGTGAAAGAACAAACCCACAAATTACTCAATGTGCTCTATGCAGATTGGACTATGTGTGGCTTTAGAATACCATTTTACATTGTGCGTATTACCTAGGACAAGGATAGACAAGGTCACAAAAGTCATAGCACTAACAGTAAAGCAGCAGTTTTGTTACAATAAAAGCCTCAGTACAATTGTAATGTTATGGTTGCAAGTTTAAATATCCCATTAATTAGCAAAAGAAACACATCCTTTCAGTTTATACAGACTAGAAAAAAATGTTTTATCGCTTGTGGAAACACTGAATTTTCTGTGGTTTTCAAGCTATTACAGAAGATACTTTGTTACAAAATAATCAGATATAATTCCAACTAACGCAGACCAATATAACAAAAAACATAACATGGATTGCCCTCTTCTCTCTTGATGGAGCAGTTCCAGTGATATTTCATTTGGACAGTAGAATATAGTAAAGAATTATGTAAGAGAAGAAACTTTTTTCACATGTGACTGTAGACAGTTGTCAGATCTGAATGATTTTCTGTCAGTTTACCCCAGGGTTGAAAGCAAGCTATTGTTCTCCTCACTTCTATAACTACTTTTAAGGTCTTGAAAATAGCCTGAGTGGGAGACATAGTATTTGCATATTCAGTATTTTGCCAAGCACAATCTACTTAATAATGGAAACCAAAGGACCCTGTTGATTAAAGAACTGATTCCACAGATGTTCTATTATTAGCGGACTGAGTCTGGGCTATATAATAAGCAACCAGCCAAAACCAAAAAAATTGATGAAATTTTCAGATAGGGACATGTGGACAAGGTTGCAACTCCATCCATTTTAGGACAAGCAAATCTGGCTTTAACATAGTGCAATCTCCTGGTTTATAAACGCGTATTTTGGTTTTTACATTATTCTAGTTACATTAAACTTTAAAACAAAATATAAGCAATAGTAGCAAGATGACAACGTTCTGTAGATAATGAATCAAATAGCCTGGCAGAATTTCTACAGACTTAGTCTTCTCCAAATGTAATTTAAAAACTCTCCTAAATCCAGGACCAAATTCAGTGCTAGCTCAGCAGGTGCAACTCCGTTTAAATCTAACTGGAAAGGAGCTCATGGCAGGCTTACCAGATCTGTGGCAGACCAGGTGCCCCCTAGCCCAGCAGCCATGAATCAAACTAAGAGATCCCCCAAATCAGGGAATTTATGACTAGTCTAATTGCAAATTACCAAGCCTTTCAAATGTGTGAAAGCATACTAGGGCATTTCAACTATATAAAAGGTTGTTACAAGGAGGAAGAAGAAAAACTGTTTTTCTTAACCTCTGAGTATAGGACAAGAAGCAATGGGCTTAAATTTCAGCAAGGGAGGTGTAAGCTGGACATAAGGAAAAACTTCCTAACTGTCAGAGTGGTTCAACACTGGAATAAAATCAGTCTCTGGAAAAATCATGGAGCAGGTCCTCAAGAAATCAATTCTGAAGCACTTAGACGAGAGGAAAGTGATCAGGAACAGTCAGTATGGATTCACCAAGGACAAGTCATGCCTGACTAACCTAACTGCCTTCTATGAGGAGATAACTGGGTCTGTGGATGAGGGGAAAGCAGTGGATGTGTTATTCCTT
>NC_133790.1:7569305-7618878 GCF_003597395.2 Chelonoidis abingdonii | reverse complement strand
GATTTGTTAGCTGCTTTCAATTATCTGAAAGGGGTTCCAAAGAGGATGGATCTAGACTGTTCTCAGTGGTACCTGATGACAGAACAAGGAGTAATGGTCTCAAGTTGCAGTGGAGGAGGTTTAGGTTAGATATTAGGAAAAACTTTTTTACTCAGGGAGTGGTGAAGCACTGAAATGGGTTACCTAGGACGGTGGTGGAATCTCCTTCCTTAAGGTCAGGCTTGACAAAGCCGTATCTGGGATGATTTAGTTGGGAATTGGTCCTGCTTTGAGCAGGGGGTTGGACTAGATGACCTCCTGAGGTCCTTTCCAACCCTGATATTCTATGTCATAAGGTGCCACAGGACTCTTTGTCGCTTTTTACAGATCTAGAATAACATGGCTACCCTCGGATACTTAAGTAACACATTCCCTTTGTATGGTTACGTCATGTGGCTTTTGATTTAGCACCTCTTACAATTCTCAGTGTATCTGGGATATTTGCCACAATCAGAGCAGTCCTGGGAAGGTCAGTGTATCATAGACTAACAGACAACATTTTTAAGTCTTAGTTCTTTAAAAACAATATTCCTTAGGAACATAATGGTGATCTTCATTCCCTTCTATTTCTTTGCTTCCTCTCTTTTCATAACACTGGAATACAATATACTCTAATGCTCTATAAACTTGCCCATTATATGAACTATACACAGTTTAGGGCTTGATCCCGCAAAGTGCTCAGCATTCTGGCCCCAATCTTGCAAACACAAGTACATTCTTAATTTTAAGCACAAGTAATTCCATTGACTTCAACGGCAGTACTAACATACTTACAGCTACGAATATACTGAAGTGGCTCTGCAAGATTGAGCCCTTCACAAACAGCATAATTACTTCACGTTTTCTTCTAGATTTCTTTCAGTAACCAAAAGTGTCAATCATAAGTTTAAACAACTCACAATATTTGGTGTTTTTCTTTAAGATCCTGCTTGTGGAGTCATGTTATAAGTTTCTAGCCATCATAGTTGCAGAGAAAAGCCTGATAACCCTAAAGGTCCAAAAATCCAGCAGGAAAAAAACAACAACAAAATAAAATCCAAAATGTTTATTTTAAAAATCTCATTATTTTTAAGCCAATCCCATGATTTTTGAGTGCTTGGGATTATGAGTTTATAAACATGATGGGACGTATTTTGTACTGATTTACAGTATAGTTCCAGTGAAATAGGAAATGGTGTAAATCAGAGCAGAACTTGGTGGCCTATCAGGGTTAAGAATTTTATTTTCTGCTTTATCATTAATACTACCATTGACTTAATATTTATTAATATTTAAAGATTTATTAGATAAAAACCTTTCACACGTTGCAAGGCACTAGTTTATTTGGGTATCCTCTATCATATAAACAGGAAAAAGAACAAAAGAATGGAGATTTCACAAACTCCTTACTCCAGAATTAAGAGCAGCAAACATTGAAAAGATGAAAGGAGAGGCTATCTTTCTTTTGAGGGGTAGGGTGGGGTGAAACAAATCCACAAATTAATCCCTTACTTTTGTGGCAATCTTGTGGGGATATCATTCTGGATGCATCATATTAAAAATATTCCTTTTTGCAGAAACTCAGTGTAGAAAACAAGGTATTAAATGTGAAGAAAAGATTTTAGCAGCAGTTATATTGAAAACCAACTAAATTATTAATAATTAAGAACACCTGGATAATATTAGGTCAATCTAAACCCTAAAAAGGGACTTTTTCTTCTGAAATTAAGAATTGAATGTGATTCTGAACAAGCAGTTTTGTTAATACAGGGACACTATCATTGTCTCAGTACGCCAGCCACAGAAAATCTTAGCCAAATCAGTGTACTGAGAATCAAGGAGCAGATGGTTAATTTTCTAGCCAGTCCAATTAACATGATAAAGGCCTTGCAAGCAATTAAAATTCATCAGGAAAAGTTCCTGGGCATGACAGGTTTTCAATAATCTTTTAACAGATCTCTGTGTCTGAGCCAGTATAGATATTTTTACATATAACTAATGACTCATATACTTAGGACAAACTTTTAGAGAGAAGCCAATTATTTTGGTATATTAAAAGGAAAATTATCCTACAGTCTGCTCATCAGACAGACCAATCACAGAAGTTCTTCATTAATGTTGACTAGCAGGTTTCTTCTAAGATGCTTGCTGCTGGGCAGGAAGGGATATTACAGCAGCCATCACTAATAATTTGTACCAATTCGAATATATTTAATGAAAGAGTGTTTTCAGTTATCACTGAAAACATGGAGATCAATAAGATTAATGCTTTATTCATGCCTGTGGGTGTTGAAAGAGCATTCAGTTGTGTGAAGCCATATTTTAAGTCTGACTCACAACATACATTTGGTTTCAGTGGTGGTAAATGTCTTACAGCAAGAGTTTTTGGCTTCAGTGACAATTCTACAGACTTGCCATCTTTGTACTCTCAGTGGGATTGACTGTAACATCCATCCCCCCTGTTTAATTTATTTACAGAACCTTTGGCAGAAAAGATTAAAACCTTTCTCCAGTATTTCACTTGGTAGTTAAGAGAAAAAGATGGTTGCATAATTGTGGGGAAACTATATCCCAGCTCCCTGCTTAAAACCATTAATGCCTAAATTGCCAGCTCCTTGATTATCACACTTTTAAAGTTATCTATCTGGTATTGCTAATAGAAGTTTATTTTTTGATGGACTCACACTGACTAGGACACTTTTGGGGCAGAATGATCTACAGTCAAAGGCCTCTTTTCTTCTTCTGATATTTGCAAACAAAATATTTCTGTTTGAGAGAGAGAGAGAGATTTGTATGTAAAAATAACTCACCAACCAAGCAAGTTGCTTAACTCAACTACATGTTTAAAAATCCATGGGATGTCCTAGGCTACATTCTCAACAACATGTTCTTTTTGACTTCATCCACTATGGGTGAACCCTGCTTTGATCCTATTTAATTCTGATACCCTGGGAAAGTCTAGGCTCCTGGGGTCCTACGTTGAACTCTGAAAAGTACGATGTGCTGTGAAAAGAGCTAAAAATATCACAGGTTTACCTAGGATCACTTGTAATTGAACCATCTACCCTTCTAAGTGTCAAAATTTGATGCCCTAATTTTCAAGATCTGACAGCTGCAGCTAATAGCTTGCCAGCTTTGCCCCTATGTTCATTGTACTTCTGTTTGAAGTACATAAAAGATTTCACAATCCCTGCAGCAGACAATTTAGCTCTAACATTTTGTAGTTTGGTATCAAATGAATTGGTCACTCTCTGCTGTTGCCTGTAAATTCCATCTGGCTGTGCAACTTTTTGAACTAGTCGTGACTGGAAAACTGCATGTTCCTTTTCACAATTAGAAAAGAAGTAAAACACTAGCTCCCAAAAACATAAGCCAGGATTGACCTTTCAGTGGATGAAGAGCTAAAAAGATCTCAACTGGAGATACAATTGCTGGTCTGAGAATCCAGGCAAAGAAGATATTAATTTGAATGCCAAAATCCACCGAGTGCCATGCCATAAGGGGATACAGCAGCACTAGAGAGAGCAATTTGATAATAAATTATTAAAGATGTAAGATCATAAACATCAATGCCTAAGTATAAGAGAAAAGAACATATTGATTTTATTATAGGACTTGGGAAGAAGATAGTTCTGTTAATAGCTAGCCTCATCATTCAGACTGCATTTAATCCCTTTAAAAATCATGTACAAATACAAAATGAAGAGATGGAGATGTAAGTCCCTGTGGGCATTCCACTTCAGCTGCGCATGCATCATGTGCCTTTGATAGGAGATTTTTCATAGCAGTGCCCATTTGGCCCATGCATGGGCCCTATATATCCTTGTGCCCCATACTGAGGCTATATAGGGCTGTGCGGGCAAACCACCCTCAGTTCTCTCTCTACCACAAAGTCCCACAGGGGAAATGCCAAAGCAAAGAGGAGGAGGTGGTAATGAAGTATGCATAGGGACACACATCTCGAAGAACTCCAGTTATTGCACAAGGTAAGTAATCTCTTCTTCTTCTAGTGTCCCTGTGGGTGCTGTACTTCAGGTGAATCCCAACCAATAACCCCTTAAGGAGGTCAGAGTTTTGGAAGAGTCCATCACAGAATAACTACAGGTTTCAGAGTAGCAGCCGTGTTAGTCTGTATCTGCAAAAAGAACAGGAGTACTTGTGGCACCTTAGAGACTAACAAATTTATTTGAGCATAAGCTTTCATGCGCTACAGCCCACTTCTTCGGATGCTATCTTCTTCAGCTGTAGCCCACGAAAGCTTATGCTCAAATAAATTTGTTAGTCTCTAAGGTGCCACAAGTACTCCTGTTATTTTGGTAGAATAACTACATCGCCTACTGCAGCATCTGATCTCCCAGGGCTGGTATCTACGCCCCTTGTGGAGGTGTTTTTTTCAGAGCGCTGGGAGCACTTTAGCCTTGCCAGTGTAGACTAGCCCTTTCTTAAGAAGGCAAGATGTGGGCATAGGAAAAGATCACTAAGGATCACTCCAGATGAGCAGTATGGGCTAAGCAAAGAACGTAAGCAGGAGAGTGAAAAGAAACAAGAGGCAAGAAGATGGATTAAAGCTAAGGCAGGCTTTGTGTTACTGATTCTGCCTGCCTCTGCTCCCTCAATATGGGCGACAGTTTTTTCCACATGAGAGGAAGTGTTATATCGGGAAAGTCAATTTGGCATGGCAACAAGCTGTTGCCCAGCTACAGCAGCCTGACACTTCACAAACCTTCTAAGAAGAAAAAGCTTCTTTGATGTGTGCAGCTTCAAATAAAGCTTTGAATGAGCCAAACTGAATGTAGAGTCAAAATCTGTGGTACAGATAAACTTCAAGTGGGTCTGGGAGAATAGGAAAAAAAAAAGGTAAAATGTATCTGGATAATGAAAAAATGGTACTAAATCATGTTTCATGTCATTGCTGATCATTTCACTCTATGATGATGTGTCCTAAAGAGAATAAAATGTAAGTTGGTGGATTTTTTTTAATTGTACATCCCTTAGTAAAGTGCTCTACATGACTTATCTCTGAATTCTGATTCCTTGTGATTGAACCATGATTATTAGCAAGACCAAACACCATTATTTATTATCATGCCAACAATGAGATGGACTCTGACATTATTTTGACTTGTGACACTAAAAGGCTAAGAGATACCAACAACTCTAGTTCACATTATATATGAATATTTGTACACAATTTGAGTAAAACATTAAAAACCTGAAAATAGCTGCAAATCAAATGTTTAAAAAGCTTTGTTGTAGTATAAACTATGGAAAATATTGTTATTTATCTGATTGCGTGAAGTTAAAAGAAAAGTCTTAAGACACTCTTTGGTATCAAATTCTAAATTACACTTTGCAAGAAAACAGAGACCTAATTTAGTTACATTGTCATTTTCTTTGATGTGAACATTCCATAAAATGTTGGTAAACTACTCTAGTAACTGTTACCAAATTGTAAAGTTCAACTGAAAATGCTCCATCTTTTACCTTCTCTCATCCTCTCCAACCCCATTGCTACCTCAGCTCACCTCATCACCTTTCAAAACTTCTGTGCCATCCAACTCACGGGCCTGGTTTGCTTTCTGTAACATTTGCCTCTCCATGTTTGACATCTCTTCCTTGGCACCCTGAAGCTCTTCTGCCTTGGCTTCTTTCTTCCGAGAAATTATGGATGCCTGTGGGATTGTCAGATGTCAACTTGGATGAGCAAAGTAGAAAGTGCACTTGGTCACCCATGGTTAACCATCAATAAAATCTAACAGTTAAATTTTAAAATTCAGGTGGGGTAACACTGAGATTGTAGAGAAAATAGTAGGGAGGAAATTTACTATTAAGGAGAAAATGTTGTTGTTAACATGCCCCTTTGTAGCTATACTGAAAGTAAACAACAACAATAGTAACGGATTCAATCCTGAATCCATTTTGGTCAATGGCAAAATTCTCATTGACTTCACTGGAACCAGGATTTCACCCAGAGCACTTATGTTTCAGATTCACATTAAACACCTATATTCCAGATTCATGTTAATATTTTTACATTTAGCTTTAATTTCTGTAACTGAAATTTTAATTTTCATTAAAGAAAAAGCAGTGTAGTTTACTGTTGCTCAGTTTAATTTGTTTAGTCTTTTTTGTGCATACGTAAAATGCACTAACCAGGCTTAACTGGAAAAGTATCCAAGATTTTGCAAGATTTCAAAATGTCACAAAATGCATTTTTATAGCTCCAACCTACAGAAATATGTAGCTTATAACTAGTAACAGAACGGGGCCATTAAATTTCTGCAACCTAGAAAAAGACAACAAGGAAAGGAATAAAGGATTACAGATTATTTCACCCCTTGAGCCTCACAGAGATAGATGTTTTTTAAATGAAATTTTCATACCATGTAAACTATATAGTATTTTTAGTGTTGCCTAACATTTCATGGAAATATCAGTGTGTTTAAGAATACAGGTGTAAAACAGATCAGAAAAATAAAGCATTTTTATATCAGAAATTTTTTTTCAAGAATCAAAACACTACAGTTGTAACATGCAACCTAATGTTTTCGGCATATTAAAGTAAAACATAGCCACAATGTAGGTATCTTCAATGCTAGCTTCTCCTCACTGGACTAAAGGAACATCTTTTTTCCTGAATATATATCAGAGGTGATTCTGCCTACACGACATCTCAGCTCTTAGCTTCTTAAGATTATCCACAGAGACAAACTGTGATGAATACATGTGATGATTTTGTAAAGTTGACTATACTCGTGGAACTGAGCAGAGGATTTCACTCAAGCTGAATTCCTGGAATGTTTCCGCCGCAGAACATCAGAGCTTTATATTAGGAGCCAGATAGCTTTTTGTGCAATACATTATGTAGCATGGTTATCTTGGGCAACAAAACACAGCTTTACACAACAAAGACTACATACTTCAGATCACATTTGCATCTAAAAATAATATACATTCTAACACTAAATTACAATTTTTACTCAATAACTTTGAAAAATATTTTTCCTTAACTGTAGAAACTATCATGAACAAAGCCAGTAAAATTCAAAGTCACACAGGTTATTGGGAAATAAATCTACTATTTTACTATATAATCCCTAGAAATGGTCAGTTTTCATAAATTTTGGTCTATAATGTGTGGATTTATCGTGTCTTGACCAAGAGCGTTTGTTCTTTGCTTTCTTTTCACTTTAAATCTGTAACATACGTTCTGAAATAGAGACAATTGGGAAAATGCTATGATACATGGTCACACACAAGAAATGGGATATGACTGGTAGTAAGAACTGCAGCGATTGCCGAATAAGGATCTAGGCTTTTCTCTTTTAGGAATTGTCTACACTTGGAAGTTTACCAATGTAGCTGTTCTGGAATAAGCCCCAGTGTGAATGTTCTTATTCCAGAGGAGCTATTTCAGCAAATTTCCAAGTGTAGATTAGCAACTCAGTAATGAGTATGCAATATATCTAGGCCAATCCTGGAACATGCCCTAGCTACCACTAACTTCTATAGGAGCTGAGGGCACCTTTCAGATGTTAGGCCTAGAATCTCTACTGTATCTGAGGGTACGTCTACACTACGGGATTATTCCGATTTTACATAAACCGGTTTTATAAAACAGATTGTATAAAGTCGAGTTTGGCTCCGAGATCGATGTTTTTTAAATGAATTTTCATACCATGTAACTATATCGGTATTTGTTAGTGTCTCTACATTTCATGAATATCGCGTGTGTTTAAGATGACAGGTATGGTAAACACGATCAGCAAATTAAAGCATTTTTTATCGGAAATTTTTTTTCCCAGAATCAAACCTCGTTGTAAATGCAACTAATGTTTTCGGCATATTAAGTCAACATAGCCACTGTAGGTATCTTCATGCTAGCCTTCCTCATGCGACTAAAGGAATCTTTTTTCTGATATAATCGAGGTGATCTGCTACACGACATTTCAGTTATGTTCTTAAGATTATCCCAGAGACAAACTGTGTGATAATTGATGATTTTTTAAGTGATTACTGTGGAATGAGCAGAGGTTTCACTCAAGCGAATTCCTGGAATGTTTCCGCCGCAGACATTCAGGAGTTTATATTGAGGCAGATAGTTTTTGTGGCAATACATTATGTGCCATGGTTATCTTGGACAACAAACAGCTTTACAACAAAGACTACATACTTCAGTCATTTGCCATCTAAATAAATCATCTAACCACTAAATTACAATTTTTCTCCATAACTTTTGAAATATTTTTCTTAATGTAGAATTCATGACAAGCCAGTAAAATTCAAAGTACCAGGTTATTGGGAAATAATCTATATTTTACTACTATTAATCCCTAGAAATGGTCGTTTCATAAATTTTTGGTCTCTATGTGTGGATTTAGTCGTGTGCTTGACCAAGGCGTTTGTTCTTTGTTTCTTTTCACTTTAATCATCTTACATACGTTCTGAAATAGGACAATGGGAAATGCTTGATACATGGTCCCACAGAAATGGGATATGCTGTAGTAAGAACTGCAGCATTGACCGAATAGGATCTAGCATTATCTTTTAGGAATGGTTACACTTGGAGTTATCATTGTGCTGTTTTGAATAAGCCCAGGTGTTGATGTCTTTTCCGAGGAGGGCTATTTTCAGCAATTTCCAAGTGTAGATTAGCAACTCAGAGAGTATGCAATATATCTAGGCCATCCTTGAACATGCCCTAGCACCACTAACTCTATAGGAGCTGGGCACCTTTCAGTGTTAGGCTAGAATCTTCTACTGTATCTGAGTACGTCTTACACTACGGTTATTCCGATTTTAACTAAACGGTTTTATAAAACAGATTGTATAAAGTCGAGTGCTACGCGGCCACACTAGCACATTAATCGGCGGTGTGCGTCCATGGTCCGGGCTAGCGTGATTTCCGGGTGTTGCCTGTGGGTAGCTATTCATATCATATCCATGTTTCCTGCAGTCCCCTGCCCCTTAGAATTCTGGGTTGAGAGCCGTGGCTGATGGGGCAATCATTTGTCGCGGGTGGTTCTGAGTAAATGTCGTGTCATTTTCTTTCCGGGAGCACGGAGAAATCATCTTCACGCCCATTTTTCTCTGGGATTTCCCTGCAAACGCATGCACGCGCAACATGGAGCCATTCAGCTTTTTTTTTTTTTTTTTTTTTTTTTTTTTACGTCACAGTAATGTGTACTGGATGCTCGGACAGAGGATATCCGCGCTACAAAGGCAGCATTCAGGTTGCTTTTGTTGATAGCAGAACAGGTTACGTTCGTTCTGTACCGTCTGACCTGGCCGGGGGTATTGACAATGATGATGACGGTTATCATTCTCTGTACTTGGTCTGCTGTATTTCATGGGGCCTGGTGAGATAGCCGGGGGCGCAAAGCAATGGGTGTTTCCGAGTCAATCCTCCTTTATGGTTTCTAATAGAGCAGTCTGCTAGAATATGGGGCAGTGTTTAGAGAAGGTATCAGAGCACAGGTGCTCCTGTGTCGATCTGCAGAAATGATGAGCTACATGCCATTCACGGGGTGCCCTGCACCCATGTTCCTCCTCCACTTTCCTGGGTCCGTGGCAGTGTCCCTCCGCATTTGTTGTCATGAAGTGTATAAGTATGCGGGATAAGAACACTGGTTTGTTGTGAGGATAATGAGCGGGAGCAGCCTCCGGTGCTATGACGTCAAGGTACAGGAATTTAGAGTGCGGGGAGAGAGCTCAGCATGCGGCTGCTATGAAGTCCAGGAGGAGAATCTTTTCTTTACACAGGAAGGGGGTGGCTGATGAAGCTCAGCACACAGTGTTGCTGTCGATTGAGCGGTTACCGCTGTTCTGTACCATTACTGGGAATGACAAGGGAATATTACCTATTTTTACCAGGCCCCCGCCCCGGCGGTGGCCTCCCTAGCAGCCAGGGGTATCAGCGTTATCAGCATGAGCACTCAGGGTTGATAAGGATGGTTACGCTCCTACATTGCCATCTGCACCAGGTGAGGGGAGAGGAGCGAATACTGCGCTTTCATGCGTGCAGCATGTGGTCTACCAGCAGCTGCTGTGCATAGTGGTGACACTGAAAGAGCAAGAACGTTTCTTTCCTTTTCTTTCACATGGTGGGGGAGGAGTAAATGAGAATTCCCTGAACACGACGGAAGTGTTTGCAACCTCAAGGCATTGGGAGTGCCAGATCCAATACTTTTCGGAGACTGCTGCGGACTGTGGATTAGCTGGAGTCTCGACCTCTCCCTCCATGACCATCCATTTGGTCTCTGGCTTCCGTTCGCTTGTGCCGCGCCTGTGTAGTGGAGATTTTTTTTCAAACGCTTTGGCATTTCGTCTTCTGTAGCGGAGCTCTGATAGAACAGATTTGTCTCCCCATACAGCGATCAGATCCAGTATCTCTCGTACAGTCCATGCTAGAGCTCTTTTTGGATTTGAGACTGCTTCGCCACCCGTGCTGATCAGAGCTCCACGCTGGGCAACCAGGAAATGAAAATCTAAATTTTGCGGAGCTTTTCCAGTTTACCTGGCCACAGCATCCGAGTTCAGATTGCTGTCCAGAGCGGTCACAGTGGTGCAGTGTGGGATACCACCCGGAGGACAATACCGTCGATTTCCGGCCACACTAACCCTAATCCGATATGGTAATACGATTTTAGCACTACTCCTCTCATTGGGGAGGAGTACAGAAACCGATTTAAAGAGCCCTTTATATCGATATAAAGAGCGTTGTAGTGTGGACGGGTACAGCGTTAAATCGGTTTAACGCTGCTAAAATCGGTTTAAACGCGTAGTGTAGACGAGGCCTGACACACAAAGCCTGCGGGCCTGATCCTGTAATTGCTTATTATCAGGTTTAGTCCCACCACAGTTAATAGGACTGTGCCCAACAGTAAGCAATTGAAGGATTTATATAATATAAATAGAGTTGTGTTCAGCTGTTATTTATTTATTTATTCTTCATGTCTTTCTGTTTACTTGTTTCTAAAAAACTAAATTAAAAAAAAAAAGACAACACAAGACTGTAGATAACGCTCAATCAATTTGACAGGATTTTGCTGCTTACAATAAAGCTTTTGTTCCTTCTTACCTGTTGTCGATACATGGAAAATTTACTATCAATTGGCTCATATTTCAACATTTTCTTCTCAATCAATTGATTAATTTGAGCATTGACTTCATTTATCTGAAATAAAGAGTGGAAGATCAAGAAAATGCCATATTTCTTACTAAATTAACATTAGCAGAATTAGAGAAAACAGACTATTAATACTTTGTCCTCTCTCTAAGGATATCAAAATTCTTTGCAAACTAAAGAATTTAGCCTCACAAGACACTTGTAAGGAAGTATTATCAGACTCATTTTAAAGATGGAGAATTAGACACAAAAATTAGAGATTGCACAGTAAGTCTGATGCAAAGCCAGAAATACAGCCCATGTCTTCAGACCCCCAGTCCTGTGCCTTAACAACAAGATGAACCTGTGTTAGGGAGTCCCTCCAAACTAAGGCCTTGATCCTGCAAAAGGAACTGGATTGATGGACTCTTACAGAGAAAAGGGATGATGTTACAATTGCTTTGTGTGCCCTGATTATATCAATGACCAGCTATAATTCTTTAATAAGCCACTAGTCTGAAGAATAGATATATTCAAACTAAATGGCGCCCAATTGCACTATAATTCTGAAGATCCCAGGACCCACTTGCCTCAATGTTGCCCCACAGGACCCACTTGCCCCAATGTTCCTTCTACTCCTCCTCCAAGACAGGCTCATTTTGCTTCTTCTCCCAAAACCTTGATTTTCCTCCTCTGTGAGCCCACCTTAGCTGGCAGCCAGTCAACGGGAGCTATGATAAAATACTGATGCCTGATACTCTAACTCTGACTCACTGCTACACTGGGTGTTCCCTCTAACCATGGAGCCCAGAGCCCAGGCATCCTGCCTTAATTCTCTGCTGCCTAGGAAGATATGTGCTAATAAGCAAATCCTGTAAAAGTGTGCTGCTGTCAGAGGGAACTCTAAAAGTAACACAGGCACAGTACTGAGCACTACCCTAGCAATTCTGCAGGCAACAGATGTGTACTTTGAAGACCAAATATGTCAAGACTATTGCTTAATAATGGTGTAGAGAGACTTCCAAATACTGAGATTTCTGAACTGTTCCTCCTCTATGTGGGATTCTCTTGTTTTATTTCTAAAGGCATTAACTCTCTTTTGGAATGGGTGTGAATTCCCTTATATCAGTGATTCCCAACTTTTTAATGCCATGACCCCTTTTGGGCTAATCTCAGTTAATGTAATCCCCAGACTGAGCCCAGGGGTTGAGAGTGAGTCTACTCCATGAGGGATGCCCCCAGAAATTCCTCTCATGGTATGCTGGGCTAGGGGGAAGAGGGCCAGGTCCTGCTCTTGGGGGTGAGGTGTTGGAGTGGCTGGCTGGGCTGAAAGAGGCGTTAAGTATTGGAAAGGAACTTTTTATGGATGGGGATGAAGGGGTTTCTTGGTGAGATGGGGGGAGTGAAGATGAGGATTTTTTGGGGGGGGTCTAATGGGGATAAATCAGGTAGCTGCCCGGCATCAACCAAGCTCAGGACGAGGCATCAACACCAGCTGCAGGTGGTGCTGAGGTGGGTGGAGGGTATGAACTCATGCTGCAGACCTGGATGCACCTATCTGGCTTGGACAGCATCTGGTACCAGCAGCCTCTGTTATGATCAAAGTAAAGCCGATGACAGCACCATGTCCTCCCATACTCTGATTGGCTTATTCTTTACGAATGACTCCATTATTAAACTACAGATTAGATATGAAGCCTTAAAATAGTGGTGTAATTCACCTTTGGAACCTCTGCCATCCACCATGGTGTGATTCTTGTAATCAAAAGCATTCGTGGTTTCAATCACTTCTGCTAGCCATGTAGCTCTTTCTTGTACCATCCTTTCTCTAGTGCACTGTAGGCATATGATCTTTTCGTGGTTCCAGATTATTTTTCTTCCCACTAGATCACCTCTAAATTGCCTATCCATTTAGAAGTTTGTCCCTCCTTCATTACACCAGGAGAGTGTGTGGAATACTTGGTTATTATCACAGTGTGAGCTAAAGCATCACTCTTCCCACAGCCACTCTTTCCAGATCTTCAGATAAAGTGAGGGGCTTAAATACACTATCACAAAGTATTTTAAAGAATATATTAGAGTAGCTTGTACACATAACTGCTGTGACACTGTTAAATACTATCATTAAAATCTATCACAAAGGCTTGCAGTGTGAAATCCTGGGGTCGCTGATGTCAACAGCAAAACTCCCATTGACTTCAATGGAGCCAGGATTTCACCCTCAGTTTCTTTACTGCCTATCTTTCATAAGCCATGCCAAGACTTGAAGGCATGTAGGGAGATCATGAAGGGTCAGCTTTAGGTTGGGACGCAAAAATGTCTACCAAACACTGTACAAAAATTATGAAGAGTCATTAGCCTGTCTGTAGTTAAGGCTGCAGCAAGCTTTTCTTATACTCAACATATATACCATTAAACAGTATTTTACTTTTCACTACATTTCTAATAGTAACTCTAAGATGTATTACATTACACATCTATTCTCTCATGTAGGCTGATGCAATAATTGAAGGAAATATGCAAACTCATTTCTCTTGCAGATAGAACTCCACACATTATGCCAATTTTTCTTTTATAAATTATACTTTACTGTGGATCATAAAAATTAAATATTCAGTTTTACTAAGCATTAGATTTTCCTAGGCAAATAAGAAATCTATTACGATCAAAGATTTTAGCTGATCTGAACAGCTTCAGTTTCTGACATCTGAAAAACTGTAATAAAGAGTGAATCAAATATATTAGCTTTGATCAACAAATTAGCTGAGATGTTACCATTTGAAACAAAAAGCATGCAAGTTATCCAAGTATGCAAATTATCTTCACACCTCTGCACATTGCATTAAAATGAAATGTCAGTGACATACTACATACTGAGGATCTGATTCTCCACTCTGTTAACACTGGTTTTATGTAAACGTAACTACACTGAAGTTAATGGACTTAAAACCAATATAAAACTGATGTAAACAGTTTTGTAAGGTGGGCTTTGGAGTAATGCCAGACCCTGGGTTGAGTCAGCAATTCATACTTTTTCTTTTCTTTGAAAAAGGAAGGTAATTATATCTGGGAATTAAAAACACTTATTCAAGGATTTAGGGCAGAAATAAGACAGTTGATGCTTATATAAGTCCAAAAGACAAACTAGTTGGGTTTTTAGGCAACATACCTTAGTTTCAAGTTCATTGAGATCAGACTGACCCATAGCTGGCTCTGAAACCACTTTTTGTAGGAAATACAATGATTGCTTCTTACTTTCTAATTCTCTAGGAAATTTTTCAGAGCACAGATATGAATTGAACTTTATCTCCTCTTCCAGTCTCTTCATTAAGCCTTGAAAAAAAATATTTAATCAACATGTGTCTAAACAAAGGAATGTAGAAGGTAATTAGGTTTCATTCCATAATAACTGTAATTTAACCAAATACATCAAGCTATTTAGCAACAGATTACAATAATTAGAGCATAATGCTTGAGCCCGCTTCTCAAAACTGAAAGGAATACCTAGTTGTTTGATTTATACTTTAAATTCTGGTTCTCTCTTTAAATAAGTGTGTTTCCCTTCCAAATTCCCTTCTTCAGGAATTAACTACAATAAAAAAACCCTCTTCTGTGAAACTCTATTAATCTGAATTCGGATACAATCTCCAATTTGCAGCACTCACATGAAAAGTCTCACCATCCCCCATTCAAACAAACACCATGTGTCCCATTTCATTCAGAAAACTGGGTTGTGTAGTACTTTTTTGTTATGCTAAAATTGATGTGGTTTTGGACTATGAAGTTTTAGAAGAGGGTGACCAAATATAGGCTGCTTGTGTGTATCCATCTTCTTATGTGTATTCAGAAAAGGGTGGCCAAGCACAGCACAAGTCTGGTGGCTTGCTCAGGGCTTCTCTAAAACTCTCATGCCTCAGGACCTCCGGGGATGGAGCATCAAACTAAGCATCGTGATGTAGATTTGCACCCAGACAATCCCAGTTGCATGTGGATTTCTTCAGCCTCAGATAGGGATTACATGGAAGTGAGGAAAGGAATCTCTGTCTGTCCACCCTTAGCACCGCTTCTGCACTATTACTATACCTGACCCCCTCCCTCTATCTGTGACTCAAAATAGAACAGGTCTAGAATTTGACCCATTATCTTTAATAAGCATTTGTAAGTGTTCTAATGTGCGCCTTAGTCTGATGTGCAGATTTCTGATAATCTCCGACCCTGTTCAGCCTGATTCTTATTTACAATAAGGCCCCTTTACACTGCTCTGGCAGGGTACAGGAGCCTAAAAGTGAATGAATTGCAGTTTATGCTCATTTTAAGTCTCTTTCAAACTGCCAGAGTGGTGTCCCGGTTCTCTTAAAAAAAAGAAATCACACACCTGTACATTGACTAAGAAAACTGAAAATAAAAATGAAATAGAAAAAAGACAAGAAGAAATTGCTGAGGTTTCTGTCCAAGGATGCAACAGGAGAGAGCATTGTTTGCTCTGTAGAAGCCTCATGTGCACTGCCTGTTACCAAGCTTCTGACTGTTTTGCTCTTGCTAGGTATCGTAGGTTAGCCTATTTTTCCTGATAATTCAGAAAGGAACATTAATACATCCAGATAAGTAAAATCCACAACCAGTGGGAAATTAGTTTACTCTGTCAAGTAGCTGTGAGATTTTTAAAATTACATTGTACAGTCTTCTGATGACAGTAGGTGGTAATAGCTCAATTAGTTCTTTAAGATACTAGTGCCAAGGACTGTGATTTGGAAAGCATACACAAGATAATATGACAGTGGGGAGAGTATTTTAGAATATTTTCATCGGTTTGATGGACACAAAAAAGACTAGTAGCTCTGTAGCTATCCAAAGTGCTTTAGAAGCATGCCTGTTATTTTCATGGTTGTCACAGATATTACAGAAAACATTAAATTAGCGATGCCAAGAAAAACATGAAATTCAGAATCTGCCAGTTTTTCACTTACTGCACACCTGCAGGGAAAAACCTGAGACACATGAATATGATTGATCCTGCTGACACAGGGATGGAAATGCAGGAAGCAGGTGGGAAGGGGCCAGGGGCTGGAGTCAGCTGGCCTGCCCTTTAGTTCTCTCAGGCTGAGGGTCTGGAGGCCTTGTTATTAAGAATGACAAGAGGGAGAAGGTCAAAACAAAATGAGAAACAGGCCTATGAAAAGAGGTCGAGACTCCTGCAGCTATTTACATCTGGAAAATGGGGAGGGCCAGATCCTCTTTGCCTTTCGTTCTCAAGAGTTTTTTTTAGACAGAAAGGGGTGGGGGGCCTTCAGCTGCCTTAAAGGAACTAAACGAGCTGGAAGAGAGGAAAAGGTCTTAAAAACATAGAAGAAAGCAAGCCACCTCCACAGAAAGCAGTATTATTTATGAAGTAAAACTGACACAACCCAAAAGTGGGTGAATTTTTCATTTCCATTCCAGCAGTTTATAAGGGTAATTTGTTTATACTGTAAAAGCAGAAAAGAGTCCTGTGGCACCTTATAGACTAACAGACGTATAGGAGCATGAGCTTTCGTGGGTAAATACCCACTTCGTCAGATGCATGTCATGTGATACTTGTTTATACTGGCCATTTAAACATGCTTAGAAAATAGATATTGCCCTACAAAATTCACTGTTTTACTCCATGGAAAATGTCAAGTGTTTCTATTAAAAAATAAAATAAATAAAAATGCAGCCTTAATGGTGACTTCAGAACTGAGAGAGAATGTATAGGTTCATGCAGTAGCCATTATGCACTCAGCAACAGCTCACCTGCCATCTTGCGCATTAGAATCTGATTTATCAAAAGGAAATGCAGGTCAGCACGGCAGGGTTATGATTCACTTTCTTCACCATGCTGTGATTTTTAACTTTCACCAGGCCTTTCATCAGAGTTAGGTCCCTTCTGCCCATGGTTAGTGTTTCAACAGAAACACAGCACCTCCACAACTGCAGCAACCTCTCCCACATACAGAGTGTACTAAACTTCAGCATCAGCACTGAATAGGAACACGAGTCCTGGTTTGGGATATATAACCATGGCCCTTGGCCTGGAAACAAAAGTGATGCCAATTAAGTTACCTTGATACTAACTGCTAGTTTTTTTTTACTTTAGGCAGATTTCTAGCTTTCCAACTTCCTTTTAAATAAGAAAGGGAGATTACAATATATTTAACCTTATAGATTCATAGAATCCAAGGCCAGAAAGAACCATTAGATCATCTAGTCTGACCCCCTATATAACAAAGGCCATAGAACTTCCCCAAAATAACTCCTAGAGCAGATCTTTTAGAAAAAAACATCCAGTCTTGATTTAAAAGTTACCAGTAACTGGGAAACCACCATGAACCTTGGTAAACTGTTCCAATGGTTAACTACCCTTTCTTAAAACGTATGCCTTATTTCCGGTCTGAATTTGTTTAGCTTCAACTTCCAACCAGTGGATCGTAACTTTCTATGATCTACTAGATTGAAGAGCCCTTATTAAATGTTTTTTACCCTTGTAGGTACTTATAGACTATAATCAAGTCATCTTAACCTTCTGTTTGTTAAGCTAAATAGATTGAGCTCTTTGAGGCATGTTTTCTAATCTTTTAATCATCCTCATGACTCTTCTCTGAGCCCTCTCCAATTTATTAACATCCTTCTTGAATTTTGGGCTCCAGAACTGGACACAGGATTCCAGCAGTGGTCACCCCAGTGCCAAATATGGAGGTAAAATACCTTCTCTACACCTACTCGATAGTACCCTTTTGATGCATTCCAGGTTTACACTAGCTCTTTGGCCAAAGAGTCATACTGGGACCTCATGTTCAGCTGATTATCCACCATGATCCTCAAATATTATTCTTTATATCTAATGCTACTTGCATCTTTATTATAAGGATATACATTTCTAAATATCCCACTGTACATATTGTAATCAAGCTAAAAATTCTAATCAAGCATTTCCAGAGAAGCAGGGACCAACTGGCTTCAAGGGGCTGCTGGTATTTGGGCTTATTCCTCCAACAATCTGATAGCTATTACCAAGCTACTAAATTTTGATTGCTCCTTATACCCTGAATGCTCCTGAAGGTACAGTAAAGCAGTGAAACAAGTCAAAACTTGACAACTTGATGGAAAAGTGCAAACAGAAAACTGATGACTAACCTACTTGGTTTCCTTTACAAATAATTTTGGAATATTTTACTCTCTGTAGGATTAGACATATGGGGAAGTAGCCACCTAAATGCTATTTCTGCAGTTTAACTGAAACTTTTTAAAACAGTGCTTTTCCAATGAATCATACTTTTTTCAATTTCCCAGGCTAGAAGGCAGAGAAGCAAGTGTACTTTAAATCTTTCCATTACATACTTCAAAATCTTGTTTAATTTTTTCAACTCTGACTTTCTCTCTCTCTGTACACAAGCTGCACAGTAAGTTTGGCTCAGTGCCCTAAGGTTATTTTAGCTGAGTTCTTCCAACCACATATTTACACGTGAAAAGCTATTAACAGCAATTCCTAAAGTTTTCCATTCAGATTTTTTTATTACAGGAAAGGAGTGGATGAAGAGTTATTTAGTGCTTGCTCAGTTATGCAGGAATTAGGCAACTTTCTTGCCCCAATTCTATTAATGAACGTAAATTCAGACTTGCCTCAGCTCTCAGACGCTTAGTTCTTTCCAAGCTGCTAATTGTGCAAATTTGTGCCATAAACATTTGCAACATTAACCGATCTGATTAAAAAAAAAAAAAAAGAGGAACATACAGTTTGTGACCTCCCGACAAAATTTTGGTTTAAGTGACTTGCTCAACATCACACAGGAAGACCATGACATAAGCAGGTCTAGAACTGACTTCTCCTGCGTCGAATTCCCATACCTTAACCATAAGATCATCCCTTCTCTTCCTGCAGTCATCATCTTGTTCTCTTCACCACTTCCAATTTCTATAGCACGTAAGGTATGGATGGTACAGACACTTCCACTACACAGCCCTAATTCATTTCCGGACCACCACCCATACTAGGCACTGATGAAGCAGGGGTCCCGTGGAAGAAAACAGTATATATCCATGTAACGAAAGACTATCGTAATGAATACCCAAAAGGGCCAAATTAAGGTTGTGACATTTCCTAACTTTGGAATGCTTAAGTTAGCAACTTAAATAACACAGTAATATCTTTTTAACGTAGTTTTTTGGTATGCAATTTCCTATTTCTTTGAGAGTTTTCTAAAAGGAAAAAGTTAAAACCAAATTTTACTATGTGTAATGGTAACATTGCCCTCATCATGCATCAGCGGAAGCTCTGAACTTTGAACCTTCATCACTGCAGCACGGCTTCAGCTACAGGATTAACTGTATTAGCTGGCAGCAGGAGTATTAGCTATTATTCCCAAAGGGAGGATGTCTCCTGGGGCCATGCACTAGGTCCAAGAGGGTTATCGGGGATCTGCTCTGGCTCTCTTTCCTCATCCTTGAGAGGTCGTCTCCTTAAGGGGTCTCAGTATAGTGCATATGATTGTTGCTTTGGCAGTGGTATGGGCCTGAGTTATTTGTTGCATGCTGCAAAAATTTTCCGGAGCAAGGCAAATGACAGAGATAAAAGATTATTTCAAAAGTTTACAAGGCCAGAAGGAACCATTGTGATCATCTAGTCTGACCTCCTACACAAAACTGGCCATAAGACTTCTCTGCCTTAATTCCTGTTTGAACTAGAACATACATTTCAGAAAAACATTTGATCTTGATTTTAAAATTTCCAGTGATGGAGAATCCACCACAACCCTTGGTAAGTTGTTCATATGGTTAATTACCCTCACAGTTAAAATTTTGCTCCATATTTCCAGTCTGAATTTGTCTAGCTTCAGTTTCTAGACACTGGAAATTGTTATACCTTTGTCTGCTAGACTGAAGAGCCGTCAATTATCAAAACTTATGTTCCTGTTTAGGTACTTATAGACTGTGATCAGTCACCCCTTAATCTTCTCTATGATAAGCCAAACAGATATAACTCCTAGAGTCTCTCACTATAAGGCATGTTTACCAATCATTCTCATGACTCTTCTCTGAACACTCTCCATTTTTTCAACATCTTTCTTGAATTCTGAACATCAGAACTGGACATAATAATCCAGTAGCAATCATACCAGTGCCAAATACAGATGTAATGTAACCTCTCTACTCCCACCCAATACTCCTATGTTTAAACATCCACGGATCTTGTTAACGCTTTTGGCCACAGTATTGCACTGAGAGCTCATGTTTAACTCATGGATTATTCACTATGGCCCCCCAAGTCTTTGTATCAGTCACTGTTTCCCAGGATGGAGATTCCTATCCTGTATGTATGGCTTACATTCTTTGTTCCTAGATGGATGACTTTACATTTGGTTGTATTGAAACTCATATTGTTTGCTTGTGCCCAGCTTGCTATGTGATCCAGACAGCTCTGTATCAGTGACCTGTCCTCTTTCTTATTTACCACTGCCCCCAAGTTCTGTGTCATCTGCAAACTTTATCAGTGGTGATTTTATGTCTTCCTCTTGGTCACTGATAAAAATGTTACATGGCATATGGCCAGACCCAACCCCTGTCGAACATCACTAGAAACACACCTGCTCAATGATTAATCTCTTTTTATAATTACACTTTGAGACTTAAAATTTGTCCAGCTTTTAAATCCATTTAAATGTGCCATGTAGAATTTATAACATTCCAGTTTCTTAAAATGTTGTGTGCTAGTAAGTCAAACAACTTACAGAAGTCTAAATATATTACACAAATGCTATTACTTTTATCAATTAAACTTGTAATATCATAAAAAAAAGTAAGTTAGTTTGACAAGATCTACTTTCATATACACATGTTGATTAGCACTAGTTATATTACAGTCCTTTACTTCTATATGAATCAAGTCCTGTATTTGTTTTGCTTGGGATCAATGTCAGGCTGAAAGGCCTATCATTACGCTGGTCATCTTGTTTACTCATTTTAAATACTGGCACAATTTTACCATCTTCCAGCCCATGGGAACTTCTCCAGTATTTCAAAACTTAATGACAATCAACATTAACAGTCCAAAGAGCTACTCAGCCAGTTCTTTTAAAACACTTGGGTACAAGTTATCTGGAACTGCTATTTAAAAATATCTAATTTCAGTGGCTGCTGTTTAACATCCTTCTGAGTTGCTCTTGGAATGGAAAGTATTTAATCATCATATGACATGATGACATCATCTGGCTTTTTTCCAAATACAGAACAGAAATACTTATTGAACATGTCTGTCTTTTCTGCATTATTATTGACAATTTTACCATGTCCATGTGGTAATGGTCAAATATCTTTGTTCAGATTCCTTTTGTTTCTAATATACTTTAAAAACTTCTTACTGTCCTTAATTCTGTTGGCCATTGAGGTCTTCTGTTCCTTTAATTCCTACATCAGTTTTCTATGATTCCTATCTTATAAATTGATATTCATTGCTAACTGCCCCTTTTTTCCATTTTTAAAATATATATATATATATATATATATGTACACCTCTACCCCGATATAACGCAACCTGATATAACACGAATTTGGATATAACGTGGTAAAACAGTGCTCCGGGTGGGCGGGGCTGCGCATTCTGGTAGATCAAAGCAAGTTCGATATAACACGGTTTCATCTGTAACACGGTAAGATTTTTTGGCTCCCGAGGACAGCGTTATATCAAGGTAGAAGTGTGTGTGTGTCTATATATATATATATTTTTATAGCTTCTTTCACTTCCCTTTACACCCAGATTGTTTTTCTAACTAGTGTAGTGTTCTTTCCCTATTGTAGGATTGTGGACTTTGGCCCGTGAAATTCTATTCAGGTTTTCTAAAGAAAAAGCTCTTCTCTGGCTCAAGGGCTTTCTGCTCACTGAAAGGCCTGCTGCTAACAAGAGCTTCTCAAAATAGTATGCTAGAATTTTTTATTACAGAAAGTGGTAAGCAGCCAAAGTATATGTATAGCTACCAGCTCCTCTATAATAAATAATAATAATAAAAATACACAAAGGACATACTTTAATTTTAAGGGCTATTTTTCAATCAGTCTCAGTGTTTTCTCTGATTTCTGCACTCACTTCTGCATATGCAAAAGTCAATCAATAATCTGTACCTGCAAAAATGGGCACAAAGAAACAGGCCAAGGCTGAAATCTGGCCCAAATTATCTTAATTAAAACCCAAAACCAAAGCAATGAAAAGTTAAGAATTAAGCTATTATAATCTTATTATGCCTCTGTATTGCAGCACATACTGTATATGTGTTAGATAACATCATTGTCAGAGACATCTGTGAACTGTCTAAGCACAATGCGGCACATTAAGGACAGGAGTTTCAGCTCTTAACTAATATTTTTTTTGATTGAAGGTACAATCTTACCTAAGCTGAAGTCAATGGAATTTTGTCATTGAGTTCAACGGGAGAAGAATCAGATTCTACGTAAGGTGTCAGGAGCAAATCCTCCCTCTGCCTCCACAGCCACGTATCACATGAAATACAGCAGAACTGGTACGGTTCTCTACACGAGGAGAGTTGGGTGCTCCATGCCCACTACAGAGCTGTGTTCTGTGGCTTTGATCTAAAGCTCACTGAAATCAACAAAAGACTTTCCACCAATTTCAGTGGGCTTTGAATCAGGTCCTATAAAAGTGGGGGTGCTGTTCTGCTATTAGAGTAAGACCTGGGAGAGGATTGTCTTTTTCCTCCATCCCAACTGCCAGAAAAACTTCCTGAGCCAAGCCCACTGACTCAGGGTTGAAGCAGAGACCTGGATAAGAACCTGAATCTATCTTTATTATCATCTTTCCTCTTTAATTTCACTTTTTATTTAAAAGTAATGTGAAAAAATCAATATCCCTCATCCAAATATTAGGGATTTGGGGACACCAGCCTGATATCAATGCAAGTGTATGAGAAACCCATTAAAATATGGCTTATTTGTCAACACCAGATCAATCAGCTCTTTCATGAAACCTCTGAGTTCTCTTTTTAAAATTAACTCTTCTTTTTTAGTTATGGGCAAGAATCTACCCTATGATAGGAGCAAAGAATCCTGTGGCACCTTATAGACTAACAGACATTTTGGAGCATGAGCTTTTGTGAGTGAATACCCACTCCCACTTTGTCGGATTGCATTCACCCTACGAAGTTACTGTTAGCATCAATGACTCGCCTCGCAAAACATCTGTGTGGGTGATTGCTCCACTTCTTAAACGAAAGCTCATGCTCCAAAACATCTGTTAGTCTATAAAGTGCCACAGGATTCTTTGCTGCTTTTACAGATCCAGACTAACACGGCTACCGCTCTGATACTTGATACCCTATGATACACAACTTTGACTATAAGTGGAAGTTGTGGGACGAATTTGTCCCTAAGAATTTAGAGGAAGAAACTTCAGTGAACCAAATACAATTCATTTATAATGACATAGGTTACAAAGAATTTTTTAATTATGTTTTTAAATTAAATGTAATGTATTTTAATAAGGGCATCTTATGCTTCTCTTTTTCATCATATGTACAGAGTAAGGTTAAATATTGGATACAGTTGATATGAAGTAATTCCTTGTTTACTGGTGTTTTAAAGTGGCTATCCCTCTGAGCCTATTACTGTTTATTAATTTGACCAAGTGTACCAATTTTATTGCTTATCAATGATAGTCATCTTAATACATTATTTTAATCAATATTTTATAGCTAGTCATCCACATCCCAGTATCCGTGCCAATGAAATGAACAATAGTGTTCTCTACAGTGGACAAGAACCAAGAATTTAAGTAATTCAGTTCCCTTCTTGGCATTAACAATTTGTGTTTATGCCAGCAGAGATATTCAAAGCAAATCGAGGGCAACCTTGCTGAGAAAGCATGAGTTAGAGTTTTCAAACCACTGTGCTACTGACCACTGTCAACAAAAATACTATGTCATGTCCTGGGCAAAAAATTAGAAACTGCAAATTCATGTCACTTACTTTTAATACTAACAGCATCAAGAACTGCCTCCACAGTTAAGCAAAATATTAAGAAATGCTGAACTTAATGAAACTGGGATGAGGTACCATAGTGAAACTAAGGAGAACAGTCACTTCAAAACACTTAGTAGAAAATCTATATAGACTAGTACAATGGTCAACCATTTTTCATGGTACAATATGTCTTTTAAATCACTTACCCGAGCTACACTTCTAGAAGAATAAAACCTCTAGTAACAATTAGCTGTAATATTTTCCTGGCAAGGCTAAAGCACACCGATACTAATTGCACACTGACACAATAAGAAATAGTGACCTAGTTCCATGTTTATAAGCTTTTCTTAAAATTAACTTCATTTTAGTTCATAATATGAGGTATGTGTACCCTTCAAGCTGGGCGGTGTAATTTCCAGTTGGAGGAAACATACTTGTGCTAGCTCTCATTGAGCTAATGCACTAAAAATAGAGAGTAGCCATGTCAGTGCATGTGGTGGGACAGGCTAACTGCCCACCGGAGACCCTACATACATTCTTGGGGCAGCCAGCTCTTCCCACTGCTCATGCTGCCGTGGTGACACACACTATTTTCAGCAGACTATCTTGATGAGAGCTAGCCTAAGTATGTCTCCTCCAGCTGGGAATTACACCCCCAGCTCGAAGTGTTGATGTAACCATGGAGAAAAAGAATTCAAAATTAGATCACAGTAGTATGTATTAGAAAGACAGGTAGAATGCTCCCAATTAAGCACTTGCTGAAGAGCAACACACTCACTAAACAGATTTTCCTCCTTGTGTCAGAAGTGAAAGAATGTGATACAGATTGAAAACTGAGGAGAATGATTTTAGGGGAGAAAATACCAAACTTTCAGTGAGACTCCATTGCTTTCAGACAGCCACTAAACTGACATGGATTTGAAGTGATAAGAATAGACATCCTGACTAAAAGAGCAGTAGCCAAATATTTAAGAGATATAACAGCTCCAACTACAGACCAACAAAGCAATAAATTAAACCCTACTTAATACACTTATGTCATCTAATTTAAATTTTTGTAAACCACATTGGCTATGTCGTAATTGCTCTGGAGAGCAACACCTTTGCTTCTCCCCAGTGCTAGTTACAATCAGAAACCCAAATCCTCGAGTCTTTACTCAGTCAAAACAGGGTTTTTACTTAAGTAAGGATACCAGGATTTAGCCCAGAACCTCTAACACTTGGTTCTCTTTTGCAAGCAAGGTAGAAGATGAGATCTCAATATATTAACCTAATCTGTGTTTTTATCTCAATGATGAAATGACAAGTTTACCGACTTTTTTTACTATGCTGTCTTTTCTTCTGTAAGTGAAGATAAAACTAACCCCTAAAGTTTCCATTGGACTAAAAATAATAATAATAAAAAAAACTTGGAACTGGTGCAGAAATGCTGACGTAGCTTTGGTATGGCAACATTTCTGGCAGCTGAGTACCACTCCTGAGAAAATGGAATGGTTACAAAATCCCTACATACTTCTTTTGAGTAAAGTATGTAATTCAGATCCCTTTTTGGTTCCATTTGAAGTTTACATGCTGATGCTGCATCCTCATTTTTCTTTTTTCAGCCATACAGAATTAAATTCTTCAATCTCTTCATAATTTTCTATATTACCATTTTAAGACCTGATTCCTATCCCATTTGTGCAGCTTTCTTACAGACTTTAACCAGGTTTAAAAAAAAAAAAAAGAAGTTTGCAAATCACTGCTTCATCAGCCCCTAAGCCATAAGTGTGTGCAAATATTATCTTCTCCACTGTATACTTCTAGGAGGAATTTTTTTAAAACGACTTAAAAGTAAGAAATGAGGGCATTAGTCTTCTCATTCTATTCACTATACAATATAAAAACTGAACCTATATTCATTTATTTTAACAGTATGTGAATTAGACCTCCTTCATACATCCAGTTTTGTAAATTCTGTGATTAATCTGAGATTTCTATCACCGTGGTATCTGACTGGGCAACTATGAACAATTACTAAGAACGCTTAGTAAAGGAGACTGTACATTTCAAGATAAACAATGCACTCTGCTGAAAACTAAATGCCCTACTTTTTGAGAGAGGATTTGGTGTCCTAGAATTTGAACCAGCTGATTCATTTATGTGCTGCTATTAGACCATTTAAAGGACCAGAAGGGGAAGGGCAACGCTTTATTTGGCAACACACAAATCTAAACACACACAAACACAGCCCCGATTCTGTTACATGGGTGGAACTCTGAGTGTGTGCAGATCTCCAATAATCTAACATGGCTTTACACAGAAGCAGGAGTCCGGGAACAGTGGCAGGATCCAGGCTATAGCTTTTCATGGCTAATACCATAATAACAGTAATTTGCACTTATACAGCACCTTCCATCCTAAGTACCCAGGATGAAACTCATCCTGGGAAAAGAGTCAACTCAAGGTTTATGATCCACTTAGGTCCTGTGCTAACCGTCTATACAGCAGTAAATTTCACCCTCAGTGATTGTGTAAACATTAATGTATTAAGCCTGTAACAAATCCTATGAGGCATGATCTGCATATTATAGAAAAGGAAACCAAGACATTGAGAAGTGTTTTGCCCAAGATCACATCAGACATATAGGTGGGAAGTGAATCTTGATTTGAACCTCCTTTTTGTGCTCCAATCACTAGCCATGGTACTTACTTTTTCCTTTAAATTACTTAGTAGTTAGAAACTTAAGTATCGTACAATGATTGCTTTGGGAGACAGAATTAGCCATGCATATATCTTGCCTCTACATGGTTTTACCATGGGATGAGTTTTATAATCTTACTCACATTGGAGTAATACCTTAGTCTGTGAGTAATCCCATTGATTTCAGTGGGGTTATTCATAGACTAAGACATATTCAATATGATGAGTAAGGTGACAGAATCTACTCCTATAAAACTATAAGGGCAACAGTTGCACAGAAAGAACAAAAACAATGAGGAGTCCTTGTGGTACCTTAGAGACTAACACTTTTATTTGGGCATAAGCTTTCGTGGGCTTCAGCCCACTTCATCAGATGCATGGAGTGGAAAATACAGTAGCAAGTACATATACACAGTACATGAAAAGATGGGAGTTGCCTTACCAAGTGGGGGGTCAGTATTAACAAGACAATTCAATTAAAGTGGAAGTGGGCTGTTCTCAACAGTAGAATACCAAGGGAGGAAAAATCACTTTTGTAGTGGTAATGAAGGTGGCCCATTTCAAACTGTTGACAAAAAGGTATGAGTAACAGTAGAGGGAAATTAGTATGGGGAAATTCACTTTTGTAATGACCCATCTGCTCCCAGTCTTTATTCAGGCCTAATTTGATGGTGTCCAGTTTCCAAATTAATTCCAGTTCTGCAGTTTCTCGTTGGAGTCTGGTTTTGAAGTTTTTTTGTTGAAGAATTGCCATTTTTAAGTCTGTTATTGAGTGACCAGGTGGATTCATGTCAATCTACTATTGAGAATAGCCCACTTCCACTTTAATTGAATTGTCTCATTAGCCCTGACCCCCCACATGCTAAGGCAACTCCCTTCTTTTCATGTACTGTGTGTGTGAATATATACATATATACACATATATATACACACACACACCTGCTACTGTATTTTCCACTCCATGCATCCGATGAAGTGGATTTAGCCCACAAAAGCTTATGCCCAAATAAATTTGTTAGTCTCTAGGGTGTCACAAGGATTCCTCATTGTTTTTGCTGATATAGAAAGAACAGACACCACATGAAATTTGCACACTGGGAAGTAAGTATAACCGAGAACTGACTTTATTTCAAGTTTTATAAAAGCTGCAGTGCTGATCTTCTCTACCAGCAATAAAAATGTTTCAAAGGTTTTTTTCAGCCAAATATTTTGTCAAATGAAGGGAATTATGGAAAAAAACTCTATACTTATCACAATGTTACATGTGCATGTTCATTTCTAAAAAAAGTCAGTATTTTATATATTCTTTTCCCCGGTCACAGACATGAGCCACATAAAATCTTCCTGCTTAAAAAACCTAGTTTGTATTAAATCCATCTACTTTTACAACACTGGCCATTTTTAATTCCAGTCATCTATCTTTCTAGTATATGATCATTAATATTGAATACTTTATTCTTTAAACATTAAAAAAATAAATTACGCCACAAAAGCATGCACATGCCTAAACTGAGACACTCATGTTGCTATCACTCTAACCCCTCCCTCCTCACTCCATCCCTCTCTACTATTTGTCTCTCTCATTCCTTCTTGTGCCAGAGCTGACAAATTTCAGATTGTAAGCTCTTCACTGTACAGACTGTTTCTTTCTTTGACTTTTCTGAAGTTCCTTTCTGGCACTTTAAGATAATAAATAATTACCATGGAACTTTGATTCTTTCTCCCTCTAACACGAGGAGAAATAAAAAGCAACATTTATGGATTGTTACTCACTTTCAGGCTTTGAATCCACGACTGCATGTTGCATCTCTTTCAGCTGGAGCTGCACTCTTTGCAGCCTCTGCTCTGCGTGGAACAGCTTATAAAAGACAATTGACTCTATTAATATATGTACTCTTTTGAAATGCAACAACAAAATATAATATCAACAAGATGCCCAAAATACAAAAAATGGTAACAGTTTGCACCTAGAGAACATCTATTCCACAAGACAAAGGTAGTATGTTCTTACAGTGCAAAAACAAATGCTTCAACAATTTAGTTTTATTTGTTTCGTTTTAGAATTAAAAAATATGTACTTCTTGAGCTACATGATCATGATGGTCCCTTCTGTCCTTAAAGTCTATGAGTCCATGATTCTTTCTTTATGGCACAAAAGCTCTTAACAATTTTTAAAAAACCAAAAGATGCTAGTATTCATGAAGTATTCATGGACAAAAACAGTAACTAGGATCAGGGAGAGCTAAGAGAGGTACTGGATAAGTATCCTTACAGTGCTTTGGCAAAGGGGATGAGTTGTCGCAGCCAAGTTTGCGAAGACACTGCCAAGTTTTCTGCTAAGCAACACCTGCTTGAATAGTATTTTTTGATTTGGACAAATATCCACTAAGAAGTGAAACTAGCTGAACATCAAGTTCATTTTACTTGTAGTCTAACCCAGATGTCAAGCTAGGACTCAACAGCTGAAAGAATCCACTAACTTCTGCACAAGTGCCAAACACAAATAAAGCCTGCAATATTAAAATCTTCAACTTTTTCTTTCAGTACATTTTGCCAGTTCACATTAGTTGTCAGAAGTTGGCTAGCTGGTATAATGAACAATGCCATCAGACAGCACTGGACTTCGTTAAAAAGTCTTGTTTTGTCCGTGTGACCTGTAAGCAAAGTCCAGCCTGCCATTCTGATACCAGCCACTTCCAATCAAGCATGTTATATCTATGATACACATGATCTTCAAGTTGGAAAGACAAAATCGCAAGGTTACTCTTGAACCCACATCTCAGAGAACAGGCTTGTGCAATGCCATTGTGTTTGTTTCTGCTATTTCCCATCTTAAATCTTAACGGAAACGCATACAAGTACAAACCATATCAAATCAATATTTGCTCATTACAATAAATTCAATTCTCTGTCTCTCAGAAATACAATAATATGGCACAGAGCACAGAGTTCTTAAGTGGCCTTGATGTCAGTAGCAGTTAAGACTGCCAAACACTTGAGAGGTGCTCAGCACCCTGCTGGATCAAGCCCCTAGTACAGAAATTTACTAAAACATTCCTATTAAAAATAGGTTTTAATTTCCTGGAGGAGCATATAGACACGGTCACCTAATACCATCTTCAGTGTTAGTCTTTTAAAAACCTACCTAGGGCTCATCCCCAAATAAAGCCAAACATCTATTTCCTTATGTTTAACAGATTTGCTTTTACATGGATACCTGATTCTTTTGTTCTTGCTTCTGCTGGGCTAAAGATTCTTCTCTCTCTTTCTCTACTCGAAGCTGTCTTGCTATTTCAAACATTCGTTGATGGTTTTGCACCGTCTCCACCTACAGCACATGGATAAATAGTGCACGTTACTGTCAGATAGTTGAGAAATAAATTAGCGTGATCATGTGTCTCACAAAGCCACTTAGCACTTCCTTTCCATATATATTGCTACTTAGAGATGACAGTAAGGCACTGGATTCAAGGTCCTTAAAAGCTTTGGACTATTGCCTAGGGAGATTCCTTTCCGTCAATTAGTTATTCAATTCCTTCCTCAGACATACAACATGATCATCTTAATCCTTATTTGCATTCCTAAATTGGAGTTGCAAGCCAAGGACTGTGACACTGAAATGTTACAATGTTACTTCTCTCATTACCCTCTTCTTAAGACGCTCCACTCTCTTGATGAGCTGATCCTTCTCCTCTTCCATTGCAGTGATATCCTACAAAGCAGCAAAAATAAACAATTACTAATCTATTTACAATATTATAATATAGGAGTTGGGCCAGATTCTGTTACAGTCAAGTAAATGTGGAGTAAGCAAAATCTGAATCTGTTCTTTACATACTGATACACTTGCAACTTCATTGATTCATGATCTAATCATCCAAGGCTCTAGTCCCACTCTCTCTTTCGTCTTATCACTCCAACCCTCACGATCTTTATGTAAAACAGGCTAGATGACAGCATAGCATTCACCATGTAATTATTGTGCACATTTAAAATGTGAGCACATGGATTTCTTTGATGATTAGAAAAAAAAAATGAAGACAACTCCAAATTTAATCCTGTAACGTGTATGCTCTTAAAAGCTGCCATCATGTCCACTCCTATGCAGATAGATGTTTGAATTCCAGTTTTGCATTCAGTTACATACGAGAGCTGCATTCTGCCATTTTTCCAGTGAAATTACATTTAAAGAGATACTCTGTTTCTCCTCTCACATCATTGTAAAACAATGGAGAGACATCACTGTAAAAGAAGGGTAAGTGAGAACAGAAATCAGACCCATGGTTTATAAACAGTCACTAGATATTTAGGCCACAATCCAGCATAGCACTTAAATACATGCTTAACTTTAAGCACGCGAGCAGTCCCACTGAAAAGCTAGGCATGTGCTTTGCTCCATTAGGGTCTTTATGAAAATACTATAATTTAATAATAACACCACCTAGATTATCATAACTGAAATAACGTTTATAATTGAGTTTACTTTTCAACATTTCTGTTGCTTTCAATTAGCTCCTAAGACACTCAGGTGCTTCTGAAAATGTTACCCTATATTACTAAAGAAAGAGGTTTTATAGACAATGTGTGTTCAGAGGGAAATGTAGTGTTAATATTTGAAAATCCATTATTGAGGCCAGTCCTATGTCTTGGCAGCACTGTTTCACAATGTGCTGCAGAAGACCTAGTTCTGAGCGTGACCTTAGGTCTCATTCTTCCTTTGTCAGCAGAGAACTAGTCCAGCTAAGCAGAACAAAGCTGCAGTATCTATTAGCGATGACCTGCACACGCTGGGTACTGCAGTGGGCCCATGGAACTGATTAAAATGAAACAAACCGACTTAAGATACAATCTGGACAAAACTGTTGCAAATCTATGGTTTCCTTTGGGTGTTTTTTTTTTTTACCCGTCTTATTTCTGCAGTGGAGAAGCCAGAAGTCTTGAGCTGCTCACATTCCTTATGCAGGTTTTTAAAGGCTTCCATCAGATCTTCATACTACAAAACACAAGGGAAAGAAAAACTTCAAAGCCAGCACTGTATCTAATAAGTTGCACATCACTACATTGCTTTTTAGTAATACCATATGTGCACAAAGATCAGCAATGTGCACACAGAGTCATTTAGCTGTTTTCTCATCTGAAAAATAGTCAACATATAAAGTAGACATTCACATTTATTACATCATTGCAGCCAACAACCTTTTATTTGAGGGTGCTCTCATGAACCCCACAATTTCTCCCCTGCTTTAATGCTTTTCTCAGTGATACATATTGCAGCCAACACAGTTGTAACTAAGGAAGACTTGCTTGGCTCCATAGGGAGATAATCCACGTATGTCCACAGTGAGAGTCATTGGTCAGTTGGTGTATGGTCTGAGGACACTTCCTGTGTAACCTAACAGCCCAGAGAGGAAAATCTTGATCTGAGGATGCAAATACAAGTTTCACAAACTTCTTGATCCTGCAAGGTACTGACCACTCTGGCGTCACTCCAACAAAGCACTTAAGCATGTGAGTAGTCCTATAGAATGTAACGGGGGCCAGAGGGCTTAGCCCTTGCAGAATTGAGACCAATGTGCTCAGATGCTACAGCTACAGTATAAATACTACAACAGATTTGATAGAAGATAGTATACCGCATGCTACCTCTAAGACATTGCGTTCCCACCAGTGATCCTAAACCGAGAGTCAATGTGAAAGTAAGTGCAGGTAGAGAAATAATACCAGAAGACCTAGAGAGTTTAGAAATATAGATAGGAAATAAAATTAGATTAAATTTGAAAAAATGCAAACTAACATCCAGGGACAGATAATGGCCACAGAAACACAGACATTAAATAAGATGGAGAAATCTAAAAACTGACCTGCAAGTGCTCTCTTACTCCCTTGCAAGAGCAAATTAGATATGAATGTTCAACACAATACGGAAAAAATATCATATCTCAAAGCAGTGAAGTGATTATTCCTTTCTAAATAACTCTGGTGAGATAGCAACTGGAATACTACATTCTGTTCTAGGCACTTCAATATCAGACACATACTGACAAAGTGGAAGGAATTCAGAGAACAACAACAAAATTATTAAGGGCTCGAGGGAGTAATTTACAAGAAAATAGTAAAAGATAAAATATACATGTAGCGTGGCTAAGTGACAAATAGAGAGGGAGACACGATAGGATGTATGCATCAATGATGACAAGGAATTATTTACAAAGAGGTGGGAGTAGAAACATGACTAAGGGCTTGTCTATATGGGACATTACTTCATGACAAGCCAGGTATTAATCTACAGTGGACAGACACTACTACTGCACACTAAAAGTTCCACAGTGTGCTTTGATGTAGTGTTGACTGAAATGGGATTCTTTCAAAGTGCACTACAGAACTTTTAGTACACTGTGGCACTGTCCATCTAAGACAGGCCTGCACAACATACAGCCCGCGGGCACGGGGGGATTCTAAATCCCCTGCACACGGCGCTCTGTGGGCAGTTCAAAGCCCTTTAAATCCCCGCAGCGGCAGGAAGCCCAGAGCCCTTTAAATCCCAGTGCGGCTGGGAATCAAAAGACTCTGGGCTGCCCACAGAGATTCCCAGCTGCAGCTGAGATTTAAACGGCTCAGGGCTCCCCGCCGCTGCGGGCAGCCCAGAGCCCTTTGAATCCCGGCCACGGCTCCAGTGGATGGGCTGGGGCTGGGATTTAAAGGGCTCAGGCTCCCCTCAGCGGCAGGAGCTCCGGGCCCTTTAAATCCCTGCCCCAGCCCCAGAAAGCTCTGGGTTCCCCCAGCCACCACATCTCCAGGCCCTTTAATTTGCCCCTGAGGGCTCCCAGCCACCTCTTCAGCTGGGAGCCCCTGGTTGATTTAAAATCAAGTATCACCTCCCCACCCCCAACCTTCCTTTTCGGCCCACAGCTGTTTTGGTGGGGCGGCGCTGGGGAAGGAGGGTTTGTTTCCGCAGGGCTGGGCGGTGCTGGAGCGGGGTGTTTTCGCAGGGCCGGGAGGTGCTGGGGGGTGGGAGTGTTTCCGCGGGGCCGGGACGTTTCGGCCCTCAGTTGTTTTCTTTGGAGTAATGTGGCCCTCGTCACTTTATGAGTTGTGCAGGCCTGATCTAGGACATTACTGTGTGGCCAACTGCTGCGCTATGGATTCACACCCTGGCTTACTATGCAGTAACATCCTGTGTAGACAAGCCGTGGAGTAGTGGGGTCACATTGTGGCCTTTAGGCACTATGGCAGTATAAATGATAAATAATAATAATAATAAAAGAAAAATTAATGATGATGATGATGATAATTAAAGCTTTCATACACAGAGATCAGTTAGCTTGTGGAACAGTTTCCCAAGGGCAGTGACGCAAGTCCAGAGCTTGGGACATATAAAACAAGACTGGCTAAAGCCCTAGAAAAGTATACTACAAACAACAATCTTGCACTGGTATCTGTGGATGATCAGATTATCTGGAAGGGCTTTTCCATTTCTATTTTCTAGGATCCTTCTTCATTTGGGATCCAGAGACACTGTTTAGTTACATACTCATGGTGAAGTATGCATAGTTGGTATTTTCTTTGGTTTTCTTTTGTTGCTTGACAGATTCCTCTTTTCAAATGAGGCACAATCCTGGCAAGAGGCTGCACTCAGATTATCCACCTCTCAGTAACTCATGGGCTGGAAGGTTTAAAGCCAATAGTATCCACATGGGAAAGACCCAGTCTTTCCTGAATGAGGATACACTTGAGTGAAGGCCAGTGTAGTATGTTGTACCATAACAAGAGTGTGGTTAGCCAGTTTCATTGGATGGAACTACCAGTGGCAGCTGGAGAAGGAGTACACACAGCACATGCAACAGGAGACACACACAAGCAACCCAAGAAACCTTATAGGTTCAGTGATGGCATGACTATCAATGCCATGGGGGCAAGTTCATCAAAGATTGGCCAGAGAGATTTAAGTCTATATTTTCTTGGTTATTTAATATAAACTACAGCCAATTTGATTTGCAGATCACAGCATGGCCTGGAAACTGGTAATTTCTTCAAGTCACCTGCTTAAGTAATTGGAAAAATACAATTAAGCAAAGTACCGTATACCAAAGAAACCTGCATTAGTTATGCTACTTCCAAGAAGTCATTTGTGAATTGTTGATGTCTATCCCTAAAATACAGTGTTGTACATTTGCATAGCCAGATACAGTCAGTGAAACTTGATTAACTTCATCAGCATTTAAATACTCTCACATGATAATGTCAAATTGCATAAAAGCTGGTATATTATTCCAGCTTCTATTTTGAACTAGTCAGTACAGTATTAGTTTAATAATATAGTTATATTATTCTAATCCCAAAAAGGAACACAATTTACGTAATGGAAACAAGAGAGTTGGATATTCATACAAATTAGGACTGCCACATACTGAACAAACATACAATCTACATTCCTTTTTCTAACTGCTGCTTCTGTTTAGTTATTTTAAAGTTATAAAAATCAGAGATTGACAATGATAAAAAAAAGGGGGGGATGTTGTCCAAACCTCCATGCAGCTATACAGCTTTCATGATGCACAATAAGTATAATGAGTTCTACTTGTTACAAACATTCCATAATATTGATTTCATGAATGACTGTACCTAATGAAATGCACTAAAAATACTGCATAGAAATTAAATAACCATGTAACTCAGATACTATAAATCTGAGCACACATCTTAATTACATTTCATTGGCTTTAAATGTCAGATTTCAGAACCACCCAATTTGACTACTTAAGATCCACATTTAAGGTTCACAAAAAAATGCTGTAAAAGCAGCAGAGAATCCTGTGGCACCTTATGGACTAACAGACGTTTTGGAGCATGAGCTTTCGTGGGTGAATACCCACTTCGTCAGATGTAAGGTATCTGACGAAGTGGGTATTCACCCACGAAAACTCATGCTCCAAAACGTCTGTTAGTCTATAAGGTGCCACAGGATTCTCTGCTGCTTTTACAGATCCAGACTAACACAGCTACCCCTCTGATACTTAAAAAAATGCTGGAATGTCACCCTTGGCAACTGAAGTCCTTTGTTTATCCACAGAACATAGATATCTGTCTGCTAGAAATTGGATAGCCCACCAATACATTTTACTTGAGTAATCAAAAAGCAATCAGAAGACAATGGCATGTAGTCACTAATGTCTGGGGACACATTATGAGTTACCTACAGTGAAAAACTCCACGGCCTTGTCTAGAATAGAAAAAACGTATGTTAGCTCAGATATTAAAAACTTGGTGGTGGTTTTTTAAAAGTGTAAAACCCTGTCTACATTAGGTGTTTAAACATGGTTTTTAACACCACTTATTTAAAAGGTGTAGCTAATTCACTTTTAAAAACACATTTTTTCTTAGTCTGCCCAAGCAATAATCCCCTAAACCATCCCTTTTTGCCTTTCCTTTTACCTATTTTATTAATTTAAAATAATAACTGGGTAGCAAATTCATCTAAAACACTACCTGTTTGTTGGTGTCAGCCACGGTATCGTCCTGAAGAAACTCAGCTGGCACTTCAAGTTTAATTAAGAAACGTGCCAGATAGGCTCTTTTCTTGAGTTCATTAGTCCGTTGAAGGAGCCAGTGTAAGACGGGATGAATCACAGGTTTGCTTCCAATAAATAAACCCTGGCGGAATGTACTCCTAAATAATAATAAAAAACAGTAAGTCTCCAACTAAAGAACACTGCTTTGGAACAAACACTATTAGTAATTTTTATGATTCCCTCCCCCACCTGCTAATGCTTTTCTCTAATGTTGCTGCTAGTTTGCTGACCACAGGCCCAATTCTGCTGCCCTTATGCAGGCAGAATTCCCACAGAAGTCAGTGAACAGAGATTGCAGCAATGGATCTTGTGTTTCTGAGGTATCCTCCAGAAAACTAGAAGATCTGAGAACGGCCTGGGTTACCAGACTACAAAGTGGTACAGGATGAGTGCAGTACAGACCTATGGGCCTGGTCTCTAAGGGAAGGTGATGACCCTACTAGTCATACAGCACCCTCTACTGGCTAACTTATTGAATATCACAAGATACAAAAGCAAAGGTAGCACAACAGTGGAGCAAACCAGCAAGAACAGGATTGGGAAGCAACTCCCAAACCCTTGAATTCTTTACTACCACAAGCAAAGTGTGCCATATACTATACATCTCCTAGGGGTTAATGGAAGAAATATTTTCAGAACATCTGCATATTAAGTGGAACAATCAGTTTCTATACTTGAGTGATTGACACTACTATTTAAACAGTAGAACAAAATAACTTCTAAATAGAGATATATTGATGAATGAGTCTGAAAATGAAAGAATTTGCTACAAATATATCATTTTCTCTTTGAATCAAGAAAAGGATATTGGCAATGGCAGAAGAATTAATAACACAGACTTTCAAGTAACAAATTATAAAATCTGAAGACATACAATATTTTTACATAGAGTAGATCATTTTAGTATTTGTTTGCAACTAAAACAGACAGTCAAAAAGCAAACAGGATGTTAGGAATCATTAAAAAAGCAATTGAGAATATCTTATTGCCCTTATATAAATCCATGGTACACCCACATCTTGAATACTGCGCACAGATGTGATCTCCCCATCTCAAAAAAGATATACTGGTATTAGAAAAGGTTCAGAGACAGACAACTCAGATGATTAGGGGTTTGGAACGGGTCCCATATGAGGAGAGATTAAAGAGGCTCGGACTTTTCATCTTGGAAAAGAAGAGACTAAGGGGGGATATGATAGAGGTATATAAAACCATGAGTGGTGTAGCGAAAGTGAATAAGGAAAAGTTATTTACTTGTTCCCGTAATATAAGAACTAGGGGCCACCAAATGAAATTAACGGGCAGCAGGTTTAAAACAAATAAAAGGAAGTTCTTCTTCACACAGTGCACAGTCAACCTGTGGAACTCCTTACCTGAAGAGGTTGTGAAGGCCAGGACTATAACACGGTTTAAAAGACAACTAGATAAATTCATGGAGGTTAAGTCCATTAATGGCTATTAGCCAGGTGGGTAAGGAATGGTGTCCCTAGCGTCTGTTTGTCAGAGGGTGGAGATGGATTGCAGGATACTGCAGATGATACTTACAGGTCAGTAATACTTCCTGGAGGTTTGTATTTAAGGATACCAAGAAGGCTCAACATTCGTTTAGCTGTTTGCTCTGGCATCTCCTCTCTAATGTCAACAACATGCTGAAAAGCAAAAGAACAAATACTGTATTACCATGCATAGGTCAAATTGTTAGCCACGCAGATCTAAAGGAAGGGACTTGATCCACCCATTATATGATATATTATAACATGTGACTGACATAAGTGAGGTGTTACATACAGAACACCACTCTAAGAGCCAAGTTCTAATTCCCTTTGGACTCTTTCCCCATATGCATGCTCAGGCAACTTTTTTCAGACCTGTATTCTGGCTGGCCATAGGCCCACAGTCTGCCAGTCCTACAGGTTACTTCTGCCAAGAGTAACAGCAATCCTGACAAGACAATTACATTGCGGGCAAGGTCATTACTCAGATATATGGCCCACACCTTCTGATCTAAAAACCTATTCCCCTCCATTGGTCAGCACTCCTAAAACCCGAGGATCGATTGTGGACTGTCAGCTCCTTTGCTTTGCTGGGCACAAGGGCAAAAGTTGCATCCCAGAGTTTCTGATCACTTTCCACCCTACACATGTACCAACAGCCAGACAGAATTTTGTCCTTTAGATGAAAGAAATGTAAATATGAATAAGATCATGAGTCACATTCTGATTTCTAATCAGAAATTTAAGATAGTTGGTCTTCAGCATTTTCTAGTTTGCCAAAAAATAACTAGATAGAAAGGATTATCTTCTGGATGTGCACATTTAACTCTCTAAGACTAGCACAATCTACATATGTAAAGCAAACATATGCCATAAAATACACAAAATTAGCTGTAAATGGAGGTTTTCTGCATGATTTCTGCTTCCACCACTCTTGAGAGCAAGCCTTCTAATGCCCATGTATGTTTAAACTCCATCCTTACCTTTGGGTCAATCTCCCCCAGAACATCATTGAGAAGCTGCAATAGCTGCATTGACTCCAGAGAGTCAAATGTGATTAAATTATAGTTCTTCTTAAAAGGCTCCTTATTGAGCTTCTCAACAATTGATTTGATTTGATCACTCATAATTGGGTCCTGAAAACAATCCTGCAGAAAAGAAAGTGGGAGGGGGGAAAATCCATTCAGTAGAATAGATGAAGGGAGGGATAGCTCAGTGGTTTGAGCGCTAGCCTGCTAAACCCAGGGTTGTGAGCGCAATCCTTGAGGGGGGCATTTGGGGATTGGTCCCGCTTTGAGCAGGGGGGTTCGACTAGATGGTCTCCTGAGGTCCCTTCCAACCCTAATAATCTATGATTCTAATGAAATACGTGAACCTCTGTATGCCGTAAAACTCCTGTGATGGGTGCATAGAGTGGGGTGGGGAAGAGAAATATGGCAAGATAGGAAGCATGCAAACCCTGTCTAGTACATTGCCTTTTAAAGGGCTTATCTACACTTGGAACTGTAGCACTTCAGTGTAGACATTACCTACACCAGTAGGAGGAGTTTTCCCATGGGGATAGCTAATCCACCTCACCAAGAGGTGGCAGCTAGGTCAATGGTGGAATTTTCCAATCGACCTAGAGCTGTCTATGTGGGGGATTACATTGATTTAACTAGTCAGTCAGCAGTGTGGATTTTTCACACTCCTGAATGACCTAGGTGGGTTGACCTAACATTTTAGTTTAGACCACAGAAAGAAATGTGCATTGAAACATTTGTATTTACTAGCAAAAAGTAGTTCATGGACTCAAGAAGCCCTTGTGGGTCATCCCAGCCTGGCTGCAATTACTGCACAGGGTCTCTGTAGAAGAGACCTTTATAGGTACCAGGTGGATCCCATAGCCTCCCCAACACAGGAACTGACCCCTATGGGTGACAGAGGAACCCCAGATCCTCCCCCACAACAGGGACTGATCCCTACGGATGGTAAGGGAACCTCAGATCCTCCCCACAGCAGGGACTGATCCCTACAGGTGATAGAGGAACCCCAGATCGTCCCCACACTAGGGACCGATCCCTATGGGTGACAGACGAACTCCAGATCCTCCCGACAGCAGGGACTGATCCCTATGGACAACAGAGGAACCCCAGATTGTCTCCACAGCAGGGACTGATCCCTTTGGGCAACAGAGGAACCCCAGATCCTCCCCACAGCAGGGACTGATCCCTATGGGTGCTAAGGGAATCCCAGATCCTCCCCACAGCAGGGACTGATCCCTATGGGTGACAGACGAACCCCAGATTGTCCCCACAGTAGGGACTGATCCCTATAGGCAACAGAGGAACCCCAGACCGTCCCCCAGTAGGGACTGACCCCTATGGGGGACAGAGGAACTCCAGATCCTCCCCACAGCAGGCACTGATCCCTACAGGTGATAGAGGAACCCCAGATCGTCCCCACACTAGGGACCGATCCCTATGGGTGACAGACGAACCCCAGATCCTCCCCACAGCAGGGACTGATCCCTATGGGCAACAGAGGAACCCCAGATTGTCTCCACAGCAGGGACTGATCCTTTTGGGCAACAGAGGAACCCCAGATCGTCCCCACAGTAGGGACCGATCCCTATAGGCAACAGAGGAACCCCAGATCGTCCCCCAATAGGGACTGACCCCTATGGGCGACAGAGGAACCCCAGATCCTCTCCACAGCAGGGACTGATCCCTGTGGGTGCTAAGGGAATCCTAGATCCTCCCCACAGCAGGAACTGATCCCTTTGGGTGCCGGGGTGTGTGTGTCTCATCACTCTGTACAATGGGACTGATGGGGACCCTGGTATCAATCCCCTCAGCAGGGACCGATTCCTTTGGGGACCTGGGGGAACCCATATCAATTCTCACAGAGGGACCTGATCCCACTGGCTGCCGGGAGCCCTGTATTCTTCCTTGCAACAGAGACCGACCCCGGGATGCCAGGGGGGCCCTGGATCCTTCTCCAGAGTAGGACACGCCCCCATAGCTGCCCAGGGCTCCCCATGTTACTCCCTACAGCCGGGACTGCTGGGAACCTTGTATCTACCCCATCGCCGGGGCCGACCGCAAGGGACCTTGGCGCTGCTCCGCGCAGGACCCCACCCCCTCGCCCCGGCCCCCGTTACCTGACCTCCTGCCCCAGCTACCCGTTGTCGTTCCCCTCTCCTCCTTCTCTTTCGCCCCAAGAATTTTTCTGCTAGTTACCAGGCTCTTGGTAACGGTTGCTAGGGCAGAGTGGCACCCTTACTTCCGGTCACGTGGCTTACAAGACGACAGGAACGGGCCATTGCGCTCCCAGCCAGGGAGGGGTGGGAGGGGAGGCGCATGCGCAGCTTGAGGCAGTGAAGGTGGTTGGGGCGCTCTCTGCTTCCCCACAGGTTCAGGGGGAGGGAGGAGGGGCGGGTTGCAGCCTATCTGTGAGCAGCTGTAAAGGTGGTGGAGCCAGAGTGGGCCCCAGTGGTAATGCTGACTGGATGCTCCCTCAGTTGTGATGCCACCTGGCATATGTGTGTGAGCTGCCCACGTTGCAGTGTGCATCACCAGCGGGGCTGCCTCTGACTCTGGCCAGAGGTGGGCTTCGTCAAGGAGAGCTCCAGGGTTGCTTCGCACCTGTCCTTACCCCACAGTCAGTGCCCATTTCTGTTGGGGGTTATTAATAACTTGATCTCCTGCTGAGCCCTTTACATCAGGAGGTAACAAATTGCTTTACAAGAATCATTGAATTAAGTCTCTAGGCCCAAGTACTTTTCTCATTTGATAAAGGAGTAAAATGAGGAGAATGTGTGTTTTGGTTTTCGTTTTAATTTGGACCTGATTACTCTAGTATCTGAATATCCATAATTGCCAACAAATAAATATGAATCTCATTGGAGAAAATAACAGTGGAACACATTTCAGGCAGGTGGGTGAGTATACCAGTCTTTGCAGTTTTATCATCTCTGGAATGCCGAAATGATTCCAGTTGTGTTAAAAAATAAATAGCTTGCTGTTAATCATCCCCTTCTAATGTTTATTCTTTTTCAACATCAGGGTGCATAAATTGATTTGCAAATGTAAAGAATTTAACTTTGTATTTCTTATTTTCTGATATGCTGTATGTCGGCGAAAAGACCACCACCATATTGAATTTGAATCAGATAGCCTGAGGCACCTTTATTGATCTACAAGTGATCACAGGGAGAGACAGCGTGTCACCCTAGCAAGGGTTAAGCTGCTCTGCCTGTTACAAATTTTACTGAGCTTATAAAGGTTAAAACTGCAAAACGTCACACATAGGGCTTGGCTACACTAGAAATTTCAAAGCACTGCCGCGCCAGCGCTTTGAAGTGTGAGTGTAGTCAGAGCAGCAGTGCTGGGAGAGAGCTCTCCCAGTGCTGCACGTAAACCACATCCTTTTTGGGGTGTACAATGCAGCGCTGGGAGCTGCCACCCTGATTACACTGACACTTTACAGCGCTGTATCTTGCAGCGCTCAGGGGGGTGTTTTTTCACACCCCTGAGCGCGAAAGTTGCAGCGCTATAAAGTGCCAATGTAGCCAAGCCCATAGATATACCCTTATTTGGAATATAACTTGCTAATGCTGCAAAACATAACTAATATTTTTCTTATATGGCATGAATATTGCAATTTAGCAAGCAACTCTCACACGTTTTCCTGTTATTGTCTTTGCCAGTCAAGTCTGCGGTTTGACCGTTCTAGCACCTTTTCTGTAGTCTAGACAGCAGGCTCAGCTGTTGTAACTTAACAGATCTCCTGGTTCCCCTTCATCCAATTCTAGTTCCTCTTTTTGGGGCCCTGACCACATCTTTCTGCCTCAGCATGCCCTTGGTACAGAAAAACAAGCTAAGCTAAGGCTTTAATTATTTTTGCTCAGAGGCCTAAGGCCTAAGACGATGTGGGGGGGTTGCATTTCCCTATCATGTATGTGAGCTGTGTTTTCTGTTTCAAAGATGGGGAGCTTAATTCTTTCTCATTCTAGTGTGGCTCCATTAACTTCAAAGGATTTACACCTGTATAATATCCCAATCCTGAAAAGATTAATGCACAGGATTAATGCATAAGAATAGCCATACTGGGTCAGACCAATGGTCCAACTAGCCCAATATCCTGGCTTCTGACAGTGGCCAATGACAGGTGCTTCAGAGGGAATGAACAGAACAGGTAATGATCAAGTGATCCATCCCCTCTCACCCATTCCCAGCTTCTGGCAAACAGAGGCTAGGGACACCATCCCTGCTCATCCTGGGTAATAGCCATTGATGGACCTATCCTCCATGAACTTAACTAGTTCTTTTTTGAAGCCTGTTATAGTCTTAGCCTTCACAACATTCTCTGTCAAAGAATTTCACAGACTGACTGTGTGTTGTGTGGAAAAAATACTTCCTTTTGTTTTGCCCTTTAAAAACTAGGTCATGTTCCTTTGCTACTAGTAGTCTTTATATTGACCTTTAGTAATCTTTAGTTCCTGGAAGAGATTCACTTTCCTTTCACATGCTTTCCTGATTTTTTCAAGCTCTCTTTTCCTCAATTCAGTGTTTAGAATATTTGTACTACACAGGAAGAGTAACTTGAGAGTGTCTTCCTGTGGCACTACTGTTATCAATACAGGCTGCTCTGGTGGTGTATAGGGGCCATAAAGGAGCCGCAAATGACTTGTGGAGAATTCCCCCAGTGCTGGAGTAGCATAGAGGCGACATAATCTCCCCTTTGCCAGTCCTAATGAGGGGATATGCCTGTATCATTAAGAACTATGAGAATTCTGGAGTGTGGCACAGCCACAAGGAGGCTGCCGCTGAGGTTCTACCTTGCACCACAGACTACCCGCAGGGCCCAAAATCAAGGCAACACAAAGGTAGCTTCAAGCCTGGTTTGCCGTCTCCCCTTGGGCTGCGTCCCTCAGGAGGCCCAGCACGGAATCTGCCCCATTCATGTTTATCAAGAGCACAAAGAGTATTCAGGGAAAGGAGTGGGTTTGAGTGCCATATAAAGTGTCAACATAAAAACAAAACAAGATCAAAATATCTGTCTATCCTAGAATAAGCCTTTGTGGTTTGCTAATTCAAACCTTGGTCGAGGTGAAGGAAGGTGGGAGCCACCTCCAGTTTGAGAACCAATGCTTTATAATTACTGTAGGATGTATTCCATTTATTTTCCGTTTACACTGTACATTTGTCATGACCCAATGTGCATATTATGTGATTATACTTTTTCATAAAATAATAAGAATTAAAAAACTTAATTTGTCTTTTTCTGTGCCCCTCAGCTTTGCGTGCCTGAGGCAAGAGCCTCATTTGCCTCGCCCTTGTTACACCACTGGTGTGGGGTGACACGATGTGAGAAGGCCACGGAGGATCCTGAGGCAACCTTTGACCCGTGTGGCTTCATAGCCCTTTCTTCTAGGTGTCCCTCACTATGCACGCACCCAGCCTAAACCAGCCAGAGTGCTAGCCCAGATTTCCGCACCCAGAGTCCGTCTGACTCCAGCGTCAACAGGCCAAAGCAGAGCCTAAGTTCCTTAACTACCAGCCGTCTGCTTAGAAAATCAAGCTTTATCTCCATCTCCTGGCTTTCTGGCATCACAACATAGGCCATGAAACTTCACACACATGTGAGAGAGATGATGTTTTCATCATAGCATAAGGAGAGTTGCAGGCAGGAGGCAGCTGGGATATATGGGTAATGTAGGTGAAGCGGTATCTGGATGGAGTCCCACAAAACGTAGGTGGGTGGTTCTGTGGCTCTCATAAACACACAGGTGTAGCATCCATATCCCCTGGAATAGTTCAGATGGAGGTGTCACAGGCATTTGAACAAGGTTTCCTAATTCTATGACAGTGGTACACAATATTATATTCATCCCTAAAGCTCTTATTCAGGTGAAACTCACAAAGGGACAAACCTCAGGATTGGGTTTAGTATATTTTGAGCTGTTTGAGAAGAGTTATAGTGAGGGCTTCTTCCAGAGGCTAGGAAAGTAAGAAGAAGAACTGGGCCTGAACAGAAATTAACCAAAATCCTGTGGATCTGCAGTCATAGCCCCATTCTCCTTTACGGACACTACTGCATGTATGACTGCCTTGTGAATCTGTGAGGGGAGCTCAACCATGAAAGCCCGGAAATCAGAGTGGAAAGAAACCTGAGCAAATAGAAATCATGCTCAACAGCAAAAGAGAGATCACCTTACATGGGAGCATCCATGGGCAAGGAAATGAATGCATCTGACCTGGCTGCTAAGGTCAGATCCCAGGCAGATGGAAGAAGTTAATGTGAGTGTACTTAGGAAGAAAAGACACTCTGAAAAGCAACTCTTTGTCCCAGGTGGAATCCAAGTCCTGTTGTTTTTCCTTTTTGTTATAAATAAGAGGATGTGCACTTAAATCTGACTTGGTTATGTTAAAATCCATTTCTACTGTATGGCTTTTCAAGTACCTAGATGTATCACAGGTCTTGCTTTGATTCCAATCTGTGTTATTTTTTGCTATTATTTTGTATCACACTTCAAAGTTTGTTGAAATGCTGCTAAGTTTCTCAGCATAGAATTCTATAAACCACAGCACCTTTGGATAAAATCAGCGCTGGCACAGGCAATGTCCACTGTGATTCTGTGATTTTATGAACAAGTACCTGCTTACCCCAGGTGCCAATATGCCCCTGTGTGGTAGGGGATTATAAATCAATTTTCAAGAAACCTGCCAACTTAAAATCACACTTCTTTGTGGATTTCTTGTGCCTACTGCTGTCACATGTAACAGCTTAGATGACTATAAACTGAAAAAGATTAGAGGAAACAATGCCTGTTTCCATCTTGTTGAATTTGTTTGTTTTGTGTACTTGTGTCTTTGGTTCTGTTGTGGGTCTTTCACACAGCAGCAGGGAGAGAGGGAAATTGGCCCTCTGAGCCTTACTGATGAGTCTGATCTGGTGTAACTCACATACTAAGGACCTGTTTGACCACTGCCCTGCCCCTTATGTGGTCATTCACACCAGTGCAGGGTGGGCATACAGCACTAACATTCTAATTTAGAAGCGTATCACATCCACTTTACGCTGGTGCAAATGACTATGCAAGGTTCAAGGCAACAAAGAATCAGGCCCTTAATGGAGCCAGAACAAGGTGTAAGCTACACCAGCATAGTCTCCTTTAGATTCATCTCTGCTTGTTTACACTTACATTTTATAGCACTCTAACTTGCTGGCACAGGGAGGTGAAAAATCACCCCCCTGAGTATTCCTGCAGCAGCACTTGAAGTTTCCAGTGTAGACATACCTTAACTCAATGTTTTCAAACCTCTAGGGCAGTGTTCCCCAAACTTGGGATGCCGCTTGTGTAGGGAAAGCCCCTGGCGGGCCGGGCCAGGCTGGTTTGTTTACCTGCCCCGTCTGCAGGTCCAGCTGATCGCAGCTCCCACTGGCCACAGTTTGCTGCTCCACGTCAATGGGAGCTGCTGGAAGCAGCGGCCAGTACATCCCTAGGCCCACATCTCTTCCAGCAGCTCCCATTGGCCTGGAGCAGCAAACGCGGCCAGTGGGAGCCGCGATCAGCTAGACTTGCGGATGGGGCAGGTAAACAAACCAGCCTGGCCCGGCCTGGCCCACCAGGGGCTTTCCTTACACAAGTGGTATCCCAAGTTTGGGAAACACTGGCCTGTGTTATGCAGGAGGTCAGACTAGAAGATCACAATGATCCCTTCTGGGCTTGGAATCTGTTAATAAGGCCATACAACAAGCCAGTGACAAATTCTGGTTAGATAGCAGATCTTTCTTCTCCTTCCTGTTCTCATGTCTCTACTCCATGCAATCTTCTGTCAGTGGGATCATAAAGAAACAGAACAGATGAATTGTAGTGGCATTTGGAGATGGTGCTGTTGAGCAGAGACAGTGACATAGGCTGTGAGCTGCCCTGTGCAGTTCTAGGTGCTCTGGAGGCCGGAAGGAAAAACAGATGGATAACACAGCTCACTTTCCCATCTGCTTTCTCTCAGGCCCAATGCATTCTTTAAGGCTTCCTAGCTTGGGCGAGGGTAAGTAAGAGATTGTTGCTGGATTTTAACTCTGCTCCTGCTTCCATAGAAGTTTATTGAAAAACTCTATTGACTTAGTCTGTGGGACCACGTCCCTAATGCACATTTTAAACTAATGAAGTCTGACCCTGTGAGATGTCTAGTGAAATCAGTAGGACTTGAGGGCATTCACCAGCCCTCAAGAGCTGCTCTACAGCTCATGAGCCTTCAATGGGTGTCTGGCACATCCTGATTTGTTCAGTAAGAATCAAAATTTCCAGTGATAAACTGGGTGAGATGATATCTTTTGTTGGACCAAATTCTTGTCTCTCTAACATCCTGGGACAAACATGGCTACAAGAACTCCATGAACAAGATTTCCAGTGGACATTCAAAAAGATAAGAATTTGCCAACAGAAGGATCATGGCTGAGAATTTAGCAGGAAATTAGATCTTGGATCCCAGGACATTGATATGAATAGCCAGGCTATCTGGAGGACATCAAAGGAGTATTAATGCATCTGACACTTAAGTTTTTGCTTTTTAAAAATCCTGAATATTTAAAACGTTAAAGCATATTTGAAATGTCCAATCAAAAGGAATTCCAGAAATATTCCTCCTCTGAAAACTGTCTTTGTCCAACATAGTGTGGGTGGCTGTGGACCATTGTATTTTAGTCAACAAACAGTCCTAATTCATCCCTTGTGTAACTCATTTGATTTTAGTGAAGATACAACAGGGATTAATATGTCTCTTTGTATTTTGTTTGTCCATAGGTAAAGCAGATGGCACACTTTAACCCATTTTCTTGCTACTGATTAACAATAATGATCTTTCTTTAAAGAGCATAACATACTCAGTTTCTCTTATTCAGCTTCCGTGCTAGTAATATAAATGATTTTCTTACTGTGCCTTTAAGTGGTGTGGCCTGCCTAAGGCAGTTGTGGGGGCGTAAGTAGACAGAATCAAGTGACTACAGTTCTTGAGAGCATAGATTCCAAAGGAACTGATAACAATGGCTGCATTTTGCAGTTTGAAGAATTTTTGTGAATATGAAACTTCTAAAGTTGTCCGTTTTCAGAGTGTTTCCTATGGGAGTTTGAAATGGACCTTCCATATGGTTGTCTTCCTGTATGTTTGGTAAGTTAAAAGTGACTAGATGAGCAAATGTGTTTCTTATGTGGGTGATTGAATGCTTAGGACTCAGCCTTCAACAAGTACAGAGAACTTTTTCACTCTATGCTAGAGGACCAACGTAAATCAGTTGTTTAGCTGTTGTTTAAAGGCTGATGTGTATGGTAACAGGAGGGGTACTATAGAGCGGCCGTTTAGAACAGGGAGTTGTCTGCTTTAGGTGTGGTCCTGCATATTCCTCTCTCATCTTCTGAATGTAGTTTATTTTCCAACTGTGCTGTCTGGTTTCATTTGCACAGTCAGTAGAGTTACCTGAGATTTACCCTGATGTAACTGAAATCAGAACCTGGCCTTGAGAGTCCAGGCTAGATCTGCTATTCAAGTTGCACAAGGGGTCACCTAGGACATCAAATCTTTGAAACAGGGTTTTATGACTATTAAGTGCATAGGTCTGGATCATAAAGGGCAGATGTTTTCCTGTTTGCCTCAGACCTGGGTCTGCTTTCAGCAATAATGTTTGCTGAGCAATGTCTTTAGTCATTCATAAAATATGTTTAATTATTACAGAAAGGTGCTTTTACACATTGAGCAGCTGATACCAATTTCACTGGCAATAAACTTGTAAGAAGTTCTGTTGCCTAATTAAGGCACCATTTCCAAATTGTTGCTGATGAGAGATGTTTTCTCACACAGCTAGACTGCAGCAGCAGGACTGTCCCAAATCACTCTTCTCAAGAGGGGAAAGACTGGCTTTAGAAAACACCCCAGAGGCAGAAAAAAATAGTAGATTAGGAGTGATTTTAAAACTGACAATTGGTTTAGTCAGTCACTTCACACTTACAAATTTTAGACAGTTTTTCACCCCTGAAATTTTTATTTTTAACCGAAATAGAGCTGACTCAGTCAACTAAATCACAGACTTGTTTGTGAAAGGAAACCCTTTTTATATGACATTATTTAATGTAGAAAGTGTCTTTTTAACTTACACAAAACTTTTAGAAATGGTCAGTTTCATGAGTTTAATCCATCACATTTTCACACCTCATGCTTCAGTGCAGAAGCAGTGGATGGCAGTGACTCTTAAAAGTCAACTTTAAAAAAAATATTGTAAACAAACATATTTCCTTCTGTATGTTATTGATGAGCATTAGATTATTAACAGAGTGAAAATGTTCAGGCCTATGTTTTCCAAAACGGTTAGTGATTTTGGCTGTTTAACCTGGAACTCCTGAAAGGGCTTGATTTTCAAAGGGCAGAGGGCTCAGCGCTTTCTAGAAGTCAGGCCCTTTAATGTTCTTTATTTAGGGACCCAAAACTGAGACATCCAAAATCATTAATCACTTTTTAAACTCTTGTTCTAGAATCCAGTTTAAGAGGCACTATTTATGCCCTTCGTTTATATTTTCCATTTCTCTCAGCTTGGACACTGAAAATACATCAAATGTAAAAGTTTGAAAAGCACCTAAATGACTTAAGTATCAGAGGGGAGCCGTGTTAGTCTGGATCTGTAAAAGCAGCAGAGAATCCTGTGGCACCTTATAGACTAACAGACGTTTTGGAGCATGAGCTTT
>NC_133790.1:7370216-7569148 GCF_003597395.2 Chelonoidis abingdonii | reverse complement strand
CAGCAGTTTCTCTTTGAAGTCTGGTCCTGAAGATTTTTTGCTGCAGGATGGCCACCTTAAGATCTGCTATAGTGTGGCCAGGGAGGTAGAAGTGCCTCCATCAGGATCTTTTCTAGAAACCCAAATTGCTGGTTTCTCTAAATGACTTAGGAGTCTGTCTCATTGAAAGTCAATGGAACTTAGACTCCAAAGTCACTTAGGCATTTTTGAAAGTGTTACCCTGAGACAATAGAGACACTTTCAGGTAGTTAGTGCTGCAGTGTTTGGGTGCCAGAGGCTGCAGAGGTGGGATGCATGGCTATTTCTTTCTTTTCAAACAACTATTTCACTGGAGTGTGATAGCTTTATATTGGCCTTAGGTTTTATAAAAACTTGTTTTTACAGCATGCAAATATTAGGCCTAGTTTAAGTTGGTGGTGACTCTTTGAGAATAAAAGTAGCATATGGAAAGCCTGATTTTTACTTTAAAGAGAAGCCTTTCAGATTGACCTTTTAACATGTGAAGATGACAGTACGCAATTTGAAGAGACTTATGGGGTGCAGTTAGTACCGCTTTTAATGGGTCCCTTGTCATGTGCCCTTTGCGTGAGAGGGAGTGCAAAGGGAGCTGTTTCAAGCCCCCTTGAAATTAGTGGGGAATTTTACCACTGATTTCAGTGGGGCCAGGATTGCACCCCAATAGTCCACCACTACACTATACAATGTCTCTGACATACATCAGTGCAATCCCATCAGAGTCAATGGGATTGTGGTGGTATCGCTGAGAGAGATGTTGGCCTGACAAATGCATTCAATCCCAAATTCCTTGGGCAAATTTAATACGGCTTTTAATTTACAGTACACTTTTTCTAATAATGATGCCAAGAAATGACTGTCTTTTCAACCCATTTCAGTGAGTTCATTTATGCTTTCCATTTTGTTTGGTTAGTTATGTGCTTGTCACCGACAAACGATATCAGAAAAAGGACTCTGTGATCAGCTCAGTTCATACTAAAGTGAAAGGAGTCGTTCAGACTGACTCAAGAATCTGGGACACAGCCGAATACACTATTCCCATGCAGGTGAGTCTCAGTTTAAGGTCAGCGCAGCATCCGACTTCCATTGAGCCGTGCTGTTGCTTTGCTGGTATGCGTCCTGCTGCACAGTGATTTTAACATATCAACAAGAGACGCAGTTGTATTTGTGAGTGTGAATTAAGAAGGCTGAAAACTAGAAGCAGTAACGATTAAGCATGGGAAAAAATATTTTAAAATGTTCTTTTATGGGATTTTAAGAAACTTGATGTTTCTGCCACAAATAATTTTTGATTTTAGTAATAGAATACGTAGGAAAGAATTCAGTCCTGGTGTAATTCCACTGAAGTTAATAGAATTATTCCTGATTTACATTAGCATCACTGAGATCCAAATATGGATCCTCCACCAGTTTTACAGTGGAAGAACTTTATTGAGTTTAATGGAGTTACTCCTGATTTGCGCAGGTGTGAGTGAGATTAGGACCAGGCCCAAGTATTTAGTGGTGTCCCTCTGAATTAACACAGGGAGTGACTGAGATCAGAATGTGGCATATAGTATTTTATTGAAACTTACTGTTTTCTTTTCTCTCTATATAGGGAATAGACTCTTTTTTCGTGATAACCAACATAATTATGACAGAAAACCAGTTTCAAAGTGTTTGCCCTGAGGTAACTGCATTTTGTAAGTGATTTCCCACCTGCATAACGTAGCATTCTCTGGCAGAAGTAATCCATGGCAGCTGCAAACCTTAATTAGTGGCTCATGACTGTGGCAATTTTGCACAAGTTAACATTGCTTTGTCTTCCTCTGCTTCTTTATTTTGTTCAGCAACATGCAACAACTAGTCTAGTTACATTCCTTTTTTCCCCTCTGCTCTTTTGCTTTTCTCAGTGAATCAACTGGCATTGGCGTGATGTACCACACCAAAGACCCTGCAGCCAAACCTGCACCTGGCTCACACTCTCCCCATGCATTTGTTCCTCTTGTTCAACACATTTGGATTCACTGCTGGTATAAAGTGCAATTAGAAGGACCAGTGGAGTTAGAGAATTGTTGCCAGCTTTTCTTCAGTAATCTGCTATGCTGTAATTCTAAGCTTGATCAGGCGTTGGTCTTTTTCTTTTATTTCTGGTCAAAATTTGTAGTCAATTGCAGTTCTCCTATGCGTTCATTCATATAGTTATTAGAAGAGACCTGAGTTCGCAGCAATGAGTTGACTGTCATTGACTACAGCCCAGAGCGGTAGCGCGGAGCAGCTCTGGAGCAGTGAAGCTGCAGGTTTTTGCCTGGAGCTGGAGCGGAGCCAGAGCACAGTTCCAAAGCCCTGCATAAAACCCATATCAATCTACTCTTGATGAGTGTGCAACAGACAAAAGTAAATTCCATGCCACTGATAGACATAGCAATATCTTACAGTACATGTCTAAGCTTATCAAAAGATTGTATTCTATTCTATCTGTACCCTAAATCACTGATGCCAAAGCATCAGAGTGATACCAGAGAACTTAAAGAGAGAGAGAGAGAGAGATGGATGATAAAAACCAGCCTATTCGCTATTTGTACATTGAGGGGGCTTCGATAAGGAGAACTCAGCAAACCTGTTTATGTTCTGCAGGTCTGTATGGAACAGGACCATGAATATTTTCTTGAATTCTTTTGTGGCTGCAACTTGAATCCCTCAGAAGCCTTTGGTTTATTCTGATAGTCAGTTTTTAAAAATATTTTATATGTAAAGTAATTAAATTGGTTAATCAAAATTCTTCCTGCATTGCCAATAGGATTGCAGCTGAGGAAGTGGCATGGGTGTAACCAGAACTGAATTTGATGCATTGTCCCAGAAACTCAGGGTGCTTAGGAACAACTTCCTTGCATTTCCTATATCATTGGTGTGATTTTTTTTAAATCAGATTCACCGAACAAATAAATCCATGGGCTAACTCCAGTGAAGCCAAGAGATTACACTTGAGATGAATTTGTCCCATTCAGTCTTTGCTTGTACTGACCTTCTCAAAAAGGCTGAGGTCACATTAAGCACCACGCTGAGTGAATGGGTTACAGAAGAGGGCTGTACTTCCTCTGTTCTGCCTCTCACTCTGTGATTTCATCTTACTGTTTGCCATTTCTGTGCAGAACATTTTACAATCGCAATAGAGAGGTAGATATTTATAATGGTCTTTTATATTGATGTCTTTTTCAGTACCCCATTGCCAAAGCTGTCTGCTCTTCAGATGCGAGCTGTGAAAAAGGGCACATGAACCCCCAGAGTAATGGTACATGAATTCCACATTCAGATTTTAAAACTCGTAGCAGGTGGTGAAATGCAACTGTCTTTTAGTTAATAATTATTAGATGGTTAAAGAAATTATGATGTACCACCCTTGGAGAATTTGCAACTGTAGAGCCAAATTCTGCTCTGAGATATACTGGTGCAACACCCACTAGCAATTGTGTATGTAGATCTATCTGACTAGGGAGATGAACTTCTAAGCACAGTGGGTGGTGAGGAGGGAGGCATAAAGACAAGAGTGGGAGATGGAAACAAAAGGAGCAGCAAGGAGAATGATATGAAATTTGTATTCACTCACCTGGATTTTTTCTACTCTGTGGAGAATTTTAACAAAAAGGTGGGAATGGGAAGGGGGGTCACAGAGAGGGTGGAGGTGGGGGGGATGCAAATCAGATACCACAGTACATGTAGAGCCCACTCCTGCAGTGCTTTCTACAGGTGTAATTCACGTTGCATGTAGAGTGACTCCAAGATTGTAACAATGCTGGTTCTGGTGGGGCACTTCTAAGAGTGTCAGTTCAGGACAAATTGCTTACAGCAGAGCAGTTACAGCCCAAAGCTGGAGTTCCTTCAAACCAAACCAGACAAACAGAGAGGACTTTGGTTTTACCCCCCTAGCTAACCATAAGTCACAGAAGCAATTCCCTTAGCCAGTTTCCCAGTTTCATCACCAGTACCACTCATTATGGAGATGAATGGTTATGAAAACCAATACCCCAGTAAAAGAAGAAGGTTCTCCTGATCCCAAAGGATCGAGCCCCAGACCCAGGTCAATATACGAATCAGATCTTACCCACAAATCACGCTGTTGCCAATCCTTTAGAATCTAAAATCTAAAGGTTTATTCATAAAAGGAAAAAGATATAGATGAGAGCTAGAACTGGTTAACTGGAATCTATTACATACAGTAATGGCAAAGTTCTTGGTTCAGGCTTGTAGCAGTGATAGAACAAACTGCATGTTCAAATCAAGTCTCTGGAGTACATCCACAGCTGGGATGGGTCATTCAGTCCTTTGTTTAGAGCTTCAGTTTATAGCCAAGTTCCTCCAGAGGCAAGAAGCAGGATTGAAGACAAAATGGAGGAGTTTCCAGGGCCTTTTATATCCTCTGCCCTGTGGAAGATCACAGTAGCAAGATGGAGCTGGAGTCACATGGGCAAACCACATGTCCATGCATGACTCAGTTCTTTACAGGTGGCAGCCATTGCTCACATGCTATTTTGAACATCCCCAGGAAGACCTCGTATGTGTATTGAAGTCTTCCAAGGTCTATTGTCAGTAAAGTGTTTCTTGATTGGGCACTTAACTTGCAAATTCCTTTCTTGAGAAGGTGATCAAACACTTTACTAAGGCTGCGTGGAACCAAAATACAAGTACATAGCCCATATTCTTAACTTCAACTACAAAAATGATACACATACAGCTAGCATAATCATAATCAGCAAATCATAACCTTTCCATAGACACCTCATATGACAACCTTTGTACAATATTTGCTGCAAATATATAACAGTGGTTGCAACAATGATCTATACTGTTACACTTCATATTAATAATGTCACAAAGATCAAGCCCTATTTAAAGGTTATGTTGTCTTTCATACCCTCAGAAAGGTTAATTCTAAAAATTTGTCCTACCTTCTAGGACACTGATAGCCAATAGGCGTTGTCTCTGAACAGCCTTCAAGGGGAGTAGTGGGGGCAAAAGATATATCTGGCTTCAAGACTAATCTTGACAAGTTTATGGAGGGGATGGTATGATGGGATAGCCTAATTTTGGCAGTTAACTGATCTTTGATTATTAGCAGGTAAATATGTCCAATGGTCTGTGATGGGATGTTAGATGGGGTGGGATCTGAGTTACTACAGAGAAGTCTTTCCTAAGTGTCTTGCCGGTGAGTCTTGCCCACATGTTCAGGGTTTAACTGATTGCCATATTTGGGGTCGGGAAGGAATTTTCCTCCAGGGCAGATTGGCAGAGGCCTTGGAGGTTTTTCTCCTTCCTCTGCAGCGTGGGGCACGGGTCACTTGCTGGAGGACTCTCTGCACCTTGAGGTCTTTAAACCATGGTTTGAGGACTTCAATAACTCAGACATAGGTTAGGGGTTTGTTACAGGAGTGGGTGGGTGAGATTCTGTGGCTTGGGTTGTGCAGGAGGTCAGACTAGATGATCATAATGGTCCCTTCTGACCTTAAAGTCTATGAGTCTTTGATGGTGTAATAGTTAGCCTGCGTTTCATTGGCTGAGTGATGTCACTCAGTATCCTGCTGACAGTGCTGTGGGGTGAAGTTCTGCACTTAGCAGAACATCCTTGCTCTAATTTGCTCATGTTGTTGAATTAAGTCCTAAAAACTCCTCAGTATTGTTACTCCAGCACAACTATGGAGAAAATCCTTCATCCACATCCAATGTGCAGTATTGACAGGGACAAGGGGAGGAGTTGAGCACTGCACATGTGTCGTGGAAGCATGGATCTGATAACCCCTCCTCTAGCTAGTTCAGCCCACAAAGAGCTGCGAAAATCAAAGCCTTGACTCTGAGTTTAAAGCCTCTGTCCTACCTGTGTGTAGAGATCCACCAATATTTTGAGACTGTGTTATCCAAAGGACTGAGTCAAACTGTGTGTGTGAGCTCAATAATAGCTAACTTTTCTTCTGTCCAGGAGTTCAGACAGGAAGATGTGTGAAGTATAATGCAACAATTAAAACCTGTGAAGTCTCTGCCTGGTGCCCTGTGGAATCAATGAAAGGTGCCCCAGTGTAAGTAAAAGTGTTCACATTTGTATGTAATCAATAAAGGCCGGATCCTGCAAGACAATAGGATCTGATGGTGCTCAGCACCTGGCAGAGGGCCTTGGTATCTTTGTAAAACATTTGTTTCCAATCCAACTTTTATTATTCTTAACTCTTATTTTTATAAACTAAGTACCATCAATTTGCTTGTAGCGGCTTCTCTTTCTCTCTGATCTTGTGGTGAAGTAATAAATCCAAGCTTGTGACATCACAGAATGTTGCCATGAGAATAATTCTAGATGTCACAAAGTTGTTATGGATTCACTACAGGCATTTTGATAATTAATGAGAATGGCAAGGAAAAATGTAGCAATCCTGATAAGTCTCATGGGGAAACATTTGCTAATTCTGACAGTGGATCAGTCCAAGGGAAGTCGTGAAAGGCCTAGTGCTGGTAACATGTAAAACTGGATTGAACTAAGCTCTATAAAATATTCTGGAGTAGACTATACGACCTAGTAGCTCTCTTCCACATCTAATTTGTATGATCCCATGATTGTAAAATGTTCTGTGATGTAAGGGTTCCACTTTAACATGTAGTTACTCATTTGTATCAGGCAAAAAATGTAAATATGGTTATAATAAAACATTTTATTTCATTCACATGTGCAATGCAAAAGTATTCTCCACCTGAAGCCCCAGGATATAATATTGCTTCTACCAAACCCTGATATGTTGCAGCTTTTGAACTACATCTCTTGTGCTAAACCAGGCCTTGCTGCTTAGAAAAGATATAGAGGGCAAATTCTCTGTTAGAGTAAATTGGTGCAGCTCCTTTGACTTAAGTGGAGCCGTGCCATTTTACACTAGCCGTGTATTTAGACCATGATATGGTTTTGCTCTCTTCTCCCCTCACTACCACTGCATGTGGTTTGGTAGGCTTACCCACAGAGAATAGGCTAGTGTTTAATAGTCCATCTGCTGAACTAATGTATCCACATGATAAAACCGAGCAGTCCAATTAATATTGATTTGCCCACTTGTTTGCAGTTCCAGCAGAGATATCAAGGACTAAATAGGTCAGGGAACTAAATTCTCCTAAAATAAAACTAAACGTATCCCATGGGGTAGGCCCTCCAGCTTGCGAGGCAGGCATAGGGGAAGCTGCCAGTGCTGTCTTTGCTCCATTGATAGAGGATCCCACGACTGACTTAACTCCACTTTCTTTGAAGTCAGTGGTAAAAGTCTCACTGAAAAGTCTCATTGGGGGCTGAGGTCTGAGCCCTTTTGAAAATGCCATTTTAGGGCTCCAATCCTGCATGCTGCTGAGTACTCTCAATTGCTATTGGCTTCAATGGAATTTAGGCTGGTTAACACCTTGCAAGGTCAAGTCCCAGATTCACATAAAAAATCAAGAGATTTCTTGTGACGGTCATGCAGGGCAGTTTAATGAACACCCAAGTTGTTAGACCTCTTGGTTTTGTTTCAGTGTAACTTCAGTGAATATTTAATATTTTCAAATGTTGCACTGGGCAAGCTGGTAGCTGAACGCAGCAGGAAAGAGGTTTTGCCTTTATTTACCTTGCACAATTGGCAGAGTGCCCATATTGTTGTCCAATTTTCCTCTAATGTATCAGCGATTGGTCAGTGCCAGGAGACCAAAACCAATGAAGCAATATTTGGAGCCAGGGTGGCAAATCACAAGTATGAGAATTCTTCACAAAATCCACTGGCAAGAGTTCATGCCAGTTACTAAATGGATAATATGAGTGTTTCTCTGCAACTTGAATGAATAACTGAAACAACCTGTATGGAACTCTGTAGCCTGGTGCCTTCAAATATTAACTTCTGGCAGAACAATGTTGATTCTCAGCTATACCTGCAGTTGGCTTTTCTGTGCAAGTTCTGTGTATTATAAAGGGCACTTCCCTTTCCTTCCCTTTTGTGATGGTTGAAACTGAACAAAACTGTAACTTTTTGGCAAGAAGATTCCTTTTCTTTTGTTTTGATTGGTCTCCAGCTCTGCAATGCCAGGCAAAGTGACCCGGATAAACCTACCTAAGGACAAATGTTTACAGCACCCTCATAGAAGAGGTCTGGAGAGATTCCCAGGTGTCTGTCCTGAAAACATAAGCAGTTTAAAATTTTTTGATTAATCTATTTTTAGTTTTTTAAAGTTCAACATGCATTATTAATTTCTTGACCATTATAAACTGAAGACTGGTTAGAAATTCTCATTGTTCAGATGATGTCCCAAAATGTTTACGTTTGAGTTGCAGCCAACTCCTGCTTTTTCAATTTGCTTAGGAGAGATGCTGAAAAGTCTATAATTGACAATGTGTGCCAGCTTGCTGAAGTATATCCTGTTCTTGCAGGTCTTTGGCTCAGAGACTCCGCTGCTAATACGATGATGTATTAAGGAGAATACTCCGATGTACTGTTCTTTGGATAGGTTGCTTGCTGCTTCAGGGACTTTCTAGGTGAAAATCAAAGCTCTCCTGGCCCATTTTGAAAAGAGAATGGGAGAAGCCAGTATCTTGGCTGACATCCTCTCGCAATAAGTTATTTTTCAAAGCTAATTTTGTGCTGGTGCCAGGTTGACAATGCTGGAAGTTGAATTCCTCTCTTTTTCCACCAAACAGGGATGACCTGGGTGGTAGCAGAGCAAGCTTCCTTCACAAGGTCCAGCTGATGTGACTGAACTCTGGCCTGGAGGGGCCACCTCCATGGAGGAGAATGTAGTTCAACATCTCATTTTTATAATCTGTGCCAACTGTGGTTTAAGTGTCTGTGACAAAGCCATCTGTCTACTGGGAACTGCAATGAACACACCCCCAGCTAAATTCCCATAAGCCACAGCCATCCATGATAACATCAGTCACTACTGATCAATGGCCAGATTTCAAATTAGCAATCTCTTATTATTACACCTCTACCTCAATATAATGCTCTCTTCAAGAGCCAAAAAATCTTACCGCATTATAAGTGAAACCGTGTTATATCAAACTTGATTTGATCCTCCGGAGCGTGCAGCCCCCACCCCGGAGCGCTGCTTTACTGCGTTATATCCGAATTCATATTATATGGGATGGTGTTATAATGAGGTAGAGGTGTATTTATTTGTATTACAATAGCATCTGGGGACCCCAGTCAGAATCAGGCCCCATTGTGTAGCTACTATACAAACAAGTGTAAAAGACATTCCCTGCCCCCAGAGAACAGACAATTTAAGTTTATAAGTAAAACCAATAAAGCTATTTATTTTATTCTCAACCTCCTGAGCCATCTAACTCATTATTCTCAGTATCATGTTCTTTTACTGACAATTTTCCAGGTAATAGCAAAATAGTATAGCATTAATTGATGTATTTAACTAAAGGAAGATAGTTGGTTTAATAGCTTTCATTGTACTTGATATGTTCCTCTTTTAGGCCTGCCATTCTGAAGAGTGCTGAAAACTTCACAGTACTAATAAAGAACAATATCCACTTCCCAAAATTTAATCACACTGCGTAAGTGCAAACATTCATCCATCTCCTCTTAAAGAGTGGTTCTACTCCAAAAATGAATGTGTAAATAAAGCACTTTCAGTCTGCAGCTTCTCTGTGTATTTAGGGTTGTATCTGCTATTCTGAGTGACAAAAATCAGGTTTGATTGCTCTTTATTCTTAACTTTGCAGGACCCAATACAGCTATAGGAGTAAGATGAACTCTATTCCTTCTCATGTGTTAGTAACACAATTACTGAGTTCTAATTGGCTGCACCAGGGTGAAACCACTGAAGGCATAGGATAATGTAAATGTCACTGAGGGAATAATTTGGTCTGCGAAGCCTTTGTTACTGGTGATGATGCCCAAGAACTAAAGGACACAGCTTGACTCTCAGACCCCACATGGAATTTGCAGAGCTGGTAGTTACTAAGTCTCCTGATATTCTACTAGCAAACTGAGGACATTTGATCATAGGTGCCAACTTCTACTAGCACTGGTGGATCCTCAACCCCCCTCTGCCCCCGGCCCTGCCCCAACTCCACCCCTGTCCTGTCCTCTCCTATCCCCTATTCCAACTGCTTCCCCAAATCTCCAGCCCCAGAGCACCCATGGAGATGGCACCTATGCATTTGATATAGGTTCAGGGAGGAGCAATGAGCAGGGAGCCCTCAATAGAATTTGCTGATGCTTTTTAGGGAAGAGTTCACATTTATGTTTTCAAATAATTTGTGGTTCTTTGCAGAAGAAACTTTTCACCAAAACTGAATATTTCGTGCACATTCAACAAGATAACTGCACCAGGCTGCCCAATTTTCCAGCTGGGAGGCATTCTCCAAGCAACAGGAGAAAATTTTTCAGAGATGGCAATTCAGGTCAGTGGCATGACTTCTGCCTTCCATTCAGAACACCTCCATAGTATTTCTTTTTAATTTTAATTGTTAAATGTTGCAAACAATGGAATTGTTCCAGTTTTAAAGGCTGATCCTGGGAGGTACTGGGCACCCTCAACTCTGCAGAGTTTAATGAGAATTGAGGGGGCACAACATCTTCTAGGATTGGGCCCATATTGATTTAATACACGTTGGATTTCGTTGTCAGTAGTTAAACAGTCTTCTCAGGCCAACTCTTTCTCTCCTCAGGATTCTGTTAAGGGACACCTTGACCCATGTATTCAGAGGAAAGATTCCCCACCACCACCCCAAATGGGCACAAGAATTCTTCTGATGACCTAGCTTTGTCTACACTGGGGGTTAGGTTGGGTTAATGACATCTCTCAGGGGTATGGATTTTTCACACCCCCGAGAGGGATAGCTATGGCGATGTAACTTCTCAGTGTAGACCAGCTTCGAGGGTCTGTCTTCGCTGCTGTGAGAGGTGTGATTGCAGCATAGACACAGAAATACCTGTGCCAGCTTTGATCCACCTAGCCCAAGTAACAATAGCAGTGAAGTCCTGGCAACACAGGGCTAGCCACTCAAGCACATACCCAGGCTCCCATTGTGTAGCCCGGGCTACTGCAGCTTCACTGTCACGTTTAGTCAAACTAGCGAGATCAAAGCTAGCTTGGGTGTAGCTACAGTCCCACCTCTCATTGCAGTGTGGATGTACCCTAAGGCCGTGTCTACACTACAAACTTTTGCTGCTGCAAGTTATGTCAGCACACAGCCGGGGCAGTTAGTTTGCGTACATGCAAAAAAACACTCTGTGCACGTTAAAAGCAAGTAAATAAATTAATGGAATAGACGTTAACAAGAGGAAGGAACATTCATGTCTATTTTCACTAAACTTATAGCTACCATGCCGCTCACAGGTCAGTATACATGAAGCAGTGGTGGCCTTACATTCCCCTGGTGTGGAGTGGTAGGGGTAAGGATGCAGCCCCGGATGCCATGTGGAATGTTGATGGGGGTTTAGGGAGCTGCTGTAATTCAGTTCTCCACACACTGCAAAGGGAGGCAAGTCTGGGGTTTTTGACGCTGTAGGTCAAGAGTCTGCAGCATCTGTGTTTGCTGCTGGAGAAGCCCCATTACGTCCTGGTGCGTCTTCCTCTCCTTTTCCTGCTGGGACTCCTTGGCCTTTCTCTGATCCACTCTTAATTAATCAATATTATTAATACAAAATCTATAGATCAGGCTACAGCTGTTACCAGAGGGGTCAATGTCAGGCTTTGTGGGACAGCTGCTGGAGGACTGTTAGGATCAGTTGACATAATTAACATAGTGTCTACACCAGTGCTGTATTGACCTCAGTACATCTACCATGGCTCAACGCCACTCTGGGAATTGGTGTTACTGCGTTGCCATAACGGGGCACTTACATGTTTCAGAGAGAAATTTAAGTGTAGACATGTGCGCAACTCGGTCAATGCAAGGCACCTTACGTCGACCTAACTTTGTAGTGTAGACCAGGCTTCTGCCTCCCAACGCCTCTGTAAGATTGATAATTACAGATGGGTGAAATGGAAATACAGAAATATGAAGTGATTTGCTCAGAGCCAGAAACCGAACCCAGTTCTCCTGAGGTCCCGGTCTGCAGTACCTCAAAGCTGCAACGTTCAGCTCTGGATCCCAGATCCCCTGCAAAATTAATGTGAGTTTGCATTTGGGATTTTAGTTTGAGCCCATCTTTATTTTAATTGAATGAAATGGCAGTCAGAAAGCGGCAATGAAGTTGGAATTTTTGTTGGTAGGATGAGAAATTGTCCAAAAAATAAGAGATGCTTTAAGAATCTGAATGCATTCTAGCTTGTAGCTCGTTTGATCCACACAGTTAATTAAGTCACTTAGGAGGAAGTCTTTGCTAGAGGTAGAAATACACCTTAAGTATAAGTGTATTTATAGGTGTGATCTTGCCACGGGGCCACGCTGAAATCTCCTCTCATTTCAATGAGAGTTTGGTGCACAGAGCAATTTCAGAACCAGGCCTGGCACAGTCTTTTTGTGTGTGTGTGTGTGCTCCTGAATGCATTTAAAGTGTGTTTTCCCTTTCTGTGTCAAGGGTGGAATCATGGGCATTGAGATTAACTGGGACTGTAACCTGGACAAATGGTTCTACCGCTGCAGTCCAAAGTACAGTTTTCGTCGCCTTGACAACAAAACAACACCTGAATACCCTGGTTACAACTTCAGGTAAAAGATATTTTTAATATCATACATAGTAAAGCAGTGTATTGTCTGTATTGCTTGGGTGATATGGATGTGCAGGTGGAATCCGAGGGGTTTGTGGCTAGAGTGCTGGAGCCCTGGCCATTATTCTTGAATATGCCACAGGTTTCTGCTGTGATCTTTCTTTTTGATAATAGCTGATGTTGTACTGATGAACCTGACTTGCATGCACAGTTACTATAGTTGCTTGTGCATTATCAGTTGGACTCGTCACACACACAACCACTCATGCATGCAACTGGTAATTTGTCCTTACATTTACCAAGGCTATGTGCACGGTTCTAGTGAGTGCATGTGCAACTTAAGATCCGAATCCTGCCAGCTGTTCCATGCAGATGGATCTTTGCTTGTGCGTGGAGCTCCAGTGGGTTTGAATAGAGTTACCATAGTGCTTAGGAGCCGCAGCCATGGGTCAGCACCCCATTGTGCTGGGTGCTGTACAAACACCAAACAAAAAGAGCTTGCAATCCAAGACAAAAGGCAACAGGTGGAAACTGCCAGACGGACAGACGGGGGACCACAAGGAAACCATGAGACGGTGCGGATCAGCATGGTGGGCAAGTGGTTTCAGTGTGATGGAATGCTAAGTGTCTATAAAATTCAGTCAGTAGATGGTACAGTGTGTAACATACCATACCTGAGCAGGTAACAGCCATACCTGGCAGTGCATTAAAATATCTTAAAGAGAATTCGTCTTGCGTATCGCCCTCCATGATGGGCCCTCTGTGGCCAGTCCAGATCTAGGACAGAAGCCTAGTAGCAGCTTTCCAACCTATCATGTGCAAGGAAGACATGACATGACCTGAGTAAATGACACCAGCGCCCTAAGTGTTGTAAATATTTTTGTAGATATCACAGAAGGATTTTGAAGGAGGACAGGAAGGTCGCTTTGTGAATGTTTTATGTTTATCATCAAATGAATGGGCAGTGTCAGAGCACCTAGGCATGAGGGCACTTTATAAAGAACATTATTTTAATATATAAAAACACAGATCTGTAGTGAGATCATTTTGCTACAGTTCAGCACAGTTAGCTCTGCTCAAGGGAAGCCCAGCCCTGGAATTGTGGAAGTGTGGCCAATCAGGGCTTAAGAAACATAGAATGGCAGGCCTGTTTAGGGAAGTCTACGCATTGCCAGCTCATGTGATGACTGGCTAGTGCTACTGCTGTTCATCAGTTGCTTCCATGAGCATCGAAAATCCCACACATCCCCCAGCACTTTCTCAAAGAATAAAAACAAAGGAAGAAGAGCATTTGTGTGCAGCAGTTTAACATCAGCAATGTGTAATTTAAAATTACAAAGCAGGGCAGTGAGTCGGATTGGTTAGATCCTAATAGCAAATAGGACCGACGAGTCTGACAAAGCTAGTTAAAACAAGAAGAAAAACAAACCCTGCACAAAATCCACTTCTTTTTGGAGCATGCTGTTTTTTCCAAGCACATTTACAGTTTTGAAGGAAAAAGCTCCATTGTTCTTCTGAGAATAACTCGACCTGGGATTAATTTTTTCCTGGTGATGGGGCTGAATTCTGCTCTCAGTTACACTGGTGTAAATCAGGAGTAATTCCACTGGAACTCCTCCAGATTTGCACTGGTGTAATAAGGGAGACCAGAGTCTGCCCCACAGGCACTCTTTTCCTGTGCATGTCAGGAGAGCTTTTTCTGTAAAGATCCTGCAAAACTATTGCACATTTGAGTAAGATTTACTTATATAGAGTAGCTGCATTGACTTCAGTATGACTACTCGGGTGAGTAAGGGTTGCAGGATTGGGCCCTGCCCTCAACTGATTGTGACTGAATCAAACTAATTTTATATGTGGTAGAATGTCACATGGCAATGTGCAAAATAAAGGCTATTAAATACCTTGTGCATTCCTGGGTAGGTCTGGGGAGCAATAGGTCCTTGCAGGATGTCCAGGGAGCCTTTGTCACAGGAGAGTGAGGCTACATAAGGGTAATCTTAGGGGAATACATTTCAGGGACCTTTTTATCATCTGAGTGAGAATATAAATTCTGAAAGTCAAGTTATTATCCAAGGCCCTGAGCATGCAAACTATTCTGTGTGGATGAACATCAGTGCCTGCATGCAGCTCTGTTGACTTCAGCTGAGTTTCAAAGGGAGTTTTGCCATAAACTTAAATGGTATCAGGATTTAGGCTACAAATGCGAAGCACTATTTAAGGTGCAATGGGCCACTGCCCAACTGGTCATCAATGACGCTCTTAATATGTCAAATGAGAGCACTAAGCTGCTGCAAAGGAGAAAGTTTCTGTGACATCCTAAGCAAATGTAAAGTGACTTCTCCTGGGGATAGAAAACCAGTGTGTGGGGGATACTATCTGATCCTGAGTACATAGGTAAAACCTGAAAATATAACGTCACAGAGCTGCAGGCATCAACCCAGGCTCAGCCAAGTGCTGGCCAGCAAAACATGCCTCAGCTAGAGATCACAGAGACACTGAACGCAAGATAAGAATGTTTCATATCTGTGCAGCCAGAAAAAGCAGAACCCATTACACAGTGCGTTGCTGAGTGACTCATTCACTGCCTTAAGAACAGATTTCAGCAAAGGGGAAGTTAATGAACACAAGACATGGAATGCAGATTAAAAGCACATCAGAGTTCTGCAGAACTGAGATGGAAGGGGGCTGTGCTGCAGCAGGTGGGAGTGAGTGAAAGCTGGCTGATGGCTGATTTGCTGGTATCAAGGCGATGACAGAGACACTCATTGCCTGCCGTGTACAGCTTTAGGAAACATTGTCTTTTTGGGTCCTACCCCAAATAGGAGCAGGTGCTCTCGACTCCTACTGACTGCAGGAAGTGGGCGGCACTCAGCACCTCTCAGGAACTCTCAGCACCTTGCAGGAGCGCGCCCAGCACTTACAGGAAGTCCCGAGATTTCTGACAAGCCAAGTGTGATGCTTGAATGCTCAGGAGCGGTGGGCCAAAGCCACTGGTCCTGCCTCAGTTTTTGTTCAGGTCTTAAACTTGCCCTGACAGCCATTTGCCTGACTAAGGACTGTGTAGAAACTGAACCCAGGGGCCAGTTGCCTCCCTCTGAGGGAAGACCCATGGGAGGGTCTAAGGGAAGAAATTTGCACAGGATTCCTCCCATGAACAGACCATGGGGCCCACACATTGATTTGAGGGCATTAGCAGGAGGCCAAGGCACTTGTGCGAAGACCCTTTGCCTCTGTGCCCACCTATCAGCCCTGTGGCCCTCTCACCCCCACTCTCTGGGACTGGGGCTCTAGTGGAGCCATGCTGACAAAGCTTCCATAGCCAGCAGCTGCCCGTGGGTCCTGCCTTTCAAGGGGGATCCCCCATGTAAAGTGGGAAGCAGGAATGACAGGAAGATAATACAGGCGGGGTGGGGTTGTACTATTTCTCTCTTGGGAACGCCTTCTGCCTCGGCTGGTTGGAGCCACAGGGTGTAGGGTGAAGGGGAAACAATGCTGCTTAGCCATCCTGCTGTGTCCTTGGCAGCATAGTCACTGCAGTGCAGCAGGAGCCACAGAGCAGAGTCTCCTGATTGGATACATACAAGGAATTGAGGGAAGCATACTGCAGAGTTCAGCAACTCCCTGGCTTTGGTGCCAAATCCAGCCAGAGCCCCACCTCTGCAGTGAACCCACAGAGAGGCTTCTATGAGATTGGGCAGCAAACCATGGAGACAGCTCCTCTACCCCTCTTTTTGCTATCTGTTTTTGGGTGCCAATGAGTTTGCCTCCTCGGGTAGAATATGGTCCATGGAGAGCAGTTCCAGATAGTAGGGTCGTTCAGTGGTTCTGGCAGATGTGGCTCCGGATACTGTTGAGGGGCGATTTTAATTGAAACCTGTGAAGGAGGGAAATCTGTATTTCCCTCGATGCTTTCATGCCATCTGTGAGATGAGCAATTAGAGAGCAGAGGATTGAGCTGATGGCCTGGCATTTGGGTCCATTTCCCATTGAGCACCAGCTGCTTTTACCAGAGATTTTGATTACTACACAGGAGACTAACCACTAAATAAAATCAGCATCCGCAGTGACAGTGCAACCTTGATTTACTTTCTCTCCACAGAGCTGACACCTGTTTACCCCACTAAAAAAATTACCATTGGAATTACTAGGCTAAATGAATCCAAAGAGAACACACATTACAAAATAGTGAAGTAAACCGATCAAGAACAGGATAGTGCTTTCAGCAAGAGCCCGGAGCACTGACATGAGTGATACGAATGTTAGTATTGGAGCTAAGATTTTAATGTCATTGAACACTTATCAGGAAGTCTCTCAGTTTGGGTTGTTTTTTTTTAATAACTCTGCCTGATCTGCCAACTTTTCAGCATCAGGTGGGAGCGTTGCCTTTGTTCTGTGTTCACAGTGTCCCTGTTTGCTGATCCTTATGCTGGTGTTATCAGTGGAATTTCTCGTGGTAATTGACTCTGGGGAGGAGAAAGAGAGTTATGTAGTGGGTAGAATAAGGGGCAGGGTTTCAGGAGTTGTGGGGTCAATTTTCTCACTTCTGCAACTGGGGTGGTGTGTGTGACCCTGTCACAGGCAGCTACATGAGTTATAAAGCTGCCCTTTATCCCTGAAGCTAATACTCTCCTAGACGCTTTGAAACAGAGCAGCAGAAAGTGACTATAGAAACCAGTGGAAGAAAGGGACCCCACGATCTCAGATTAGGTGCAGATAACACAGCGGTAAAAGCTCTGGTTCCTGGGAGACACTTGTGTTTCCATCATTGCCAGCTGCTAAAATCTGCTTTTCCTGTAGGTGACTGCCTCTCTAGAGCCATTAAAAGTAACCCTTTGATTCAGGACAGCAGATCCCTTCCTGGGCATTGCTCTGATTTTTCTAAGCTTCTGTGATTGGAGCTGGGTGAAATGCTGTTCATCAAAGTGATCCACAATCTGTGGCAGCACTCATGGGTCCTGGGAGAGGAAGAGCTTTGACTTTTTGGCTGAGGGTACAATACTAAACAGGCAGGAAGGGGAGGAGGAGGTAGAAACAAAACCCCATTTTATTCTCTAGCCCAGAAGCACTGAATTCCCCTGACATGATGCATGGATCCTTGTTTGGTTTCGACAGATTTGCGAAGTACTACAAACGGCCCAATGGGCAGGAGGAACGGACGCTGATCAAAGCCTATGGGATACGATTCGATATCCTTGTCTTCGGCACAGTAAGTGCAACCCTGTTTTCTCATCACCTCTGCAAACCTGTCTGCTTCCAAAAAGAAATGAGAATTTCTGGCCCTTTGGCAAAAATAACTCCAGTAATAACAACTGGGTAACCTTTCCAGGAGGCAGCACTGCCTAGTGATTACAGCATAGGACCATAGCATGGACCTGATTACAGTCTTGGTCCTGATGGTGGTTTTCTATGTGACCTTGGACAAGTCTCTTCTGCTCTTTGTGGCTCAGTTCCCCCATCTGTAAAACGGAGGTCGTGCTTGGTGCCTACAGCAGGGCGGGGCTTGTGACATTTTCTGTTCGTAACATGCACTGAGGTCACTGAAGAGGAGGTGCTATAGAAGGGCATGGTATCATGGTTATGTACTGTCCCTGGTAGACAGTGTTTGACATCTACAAAGCACTAGAGAAATGAAGGACCTGATTTTGCCAGTGGGGTTCCCGTGGGAGGGGAGGATTCTGGGCACTTTGCAGGATTGAGTCCTATCAAATTAATCTTCAAACGAATGGCAGGACTTGACCTTGCTATGCTGTGGGATCAGAGACCAAGGCTTGGTCTCTCATTCCTGGCCTGGCAGGTAGCACTCACAGCTCTGAGGATGAGGGAGGAAGGGGATAATGCCCTGGGGCCCTTGTTAGGGTGGAACGATGTACCCTGAAGGGAGTGCTGCTTCTTTCCTGCTGTTGGAGGCAGCGGGGAAGGAGGCTCCTGCTGAAGGGGGAGAATGGGTGAAGTGGGAGCCTTTGTGTCATTGCTTAATATTGTACAGATGAGGACTTGCTCCCTGTCTCTCGTTCCCCTTCCAGCTGGGAAGGGGACCTTGGGGAAAGCGACTGTCTCTGATTGGAAGAAGACAAGCGATCCTTCCAGCAGGAGATAGCACAGCTAAAAGGGAACCCTTAGTTCCCAGCTGGATGCAGCAAAACTACCCTTTAATTTAAACACATTCCACCTGGTTAGGTGCTTGAAGTCGGATCATGTCAGAAGAGCTAGAAATCTTGCACATGACAGCAATTTGGCTGGGCCTGATCATGCAGCAATTATTGCCGTTCTTCTGCAAATGGAAGGAAATTATCTGAATTCTCAAATGACTCTCTTCTGCTTTGCCTAAGGCTGGACGGTTTAACATCTTTGAGCTGCTGGTGTACATCGGGTCTGTGCTGTCCTACTTTGGCTTGGTAAGAGATTTATTTCCTGTACTGATGGAGCTGCTTTGGGAGACGCAGTCTCATTAAGAAAATGGAATCACTGCTCACTTTTGTTTTGCATGCAGGCTCAGTTCGTTATTGATTTTCTTATTACTTCATACACTTATCCCTGCTGCAAAGCATCCATCAAGGAATATTACTTCAGGAAGAAGTGTGAGTCTGCTCTGGGGCCAAAATGGGTAAGGGATGCAATTAGCTGCTTAAGTAGTAGGAAAATACAGTGTATCGGGGCCTTCATTGTGTCCTTCATCAGATCTCTGTGGATTTGTTCCCAATACACAGCTGGTCTGAATTCTCCTGCCCCCAGTGCGCACCTTGCAGGAATGGGTTGCATGCTGGGGAGTGTTGTGAGTGCAGGAGCGGATCTTAGCACTGCAGGACTCTTTGCAGCTACGCAGAAAAGTGACCAGTGGGTCCCTATAGTTATGGGTCCACACTTCTGTCCCCAGCCAGCCATTACCCAAAATCCTTCAGGCACAGGGTCTCTGCTGTGCTCTGCAGTGCATGGAAGCTGTGGACACAAAGCCTGAGCCCCCTGAATGCTGCTCCTCTGCACAGGTCTGCTACAGCCAGGACCTTTGACAGCTGTAGGGGGTAACAGCTGCAGGAGGCAGGTTTCACCCTTTAGAGAGCAGTGGAAAGATGCTGTAGAGCAGTGGTTCTCAACCTATTTACCATTGTGGGCCGCATATGCAGCTCTCTATGTGTTATGTGGGCCACATGCATACAATATATATGCACTACCTGTATGGGCCTGAGGATGTCACATGGGCCGCAGCTGTGTAACGATTGGGTCACAGGTTGAGAACCACTGCTGCAGGGAGAAGCATTCCTCAGAGCTTCTCCCTCCTGTAACGGTTCAGGGTATTTGCATGAAAATAGTTTTGTTTCTCTCAAGTCCATCAGCTCCAGTCCACATTCAGCTCCAGCATCTCTTCTCTAGAAATTCATGTGGCACACATCACTGTGGCATCCTGAACAGCTGAGCTTCTAGGCTGGGATTTCAAAGGAGTCCAGGGGAGTTAGGTGCCCAAATCTCAGCTCAAAATCTTACCTCTAAAGCTTTGTACAATCCGTCTCCCACCTACAGATCCAACCTCCTCTCTTCCTGCTCCCTGGGCTCCACTCAAGGCTAACACCTGACTGTTCTCTTTGTCTCCCTCACCTGCTCCCCACACCCAGCCTTCCTCCATGCTACCCCGTATGTCAGGAACAGCCTCCCAATGAACATGCACCTTCAGAGAGATTTTTATCTGAATAAGGAATGCAAGATCTGGACCTTGAGGACCCTAGTTACGGGTCAGATCAATACAGTATAAATCCTGAGTATTCTAAATAAATACTCCAGCTGAGGATGCTAATGTCTTTTGTTGCACAGACCCTGATGTACGTGTCATATGTTGATGACCCGCACATTATTCTGGTAGACAAACCGTTGAGCACGAGTCTGCAGAATGTTAAAGGCGAGATTGTTCAGGTAAGTTCAAGCATTTACTGTTATGACTTTTTGTGGATTTATTTCCTGAGTGACTTGAGTTTTTTCTCCCTAAGTTTCTAGCTAGGTTTTGGAAGGGCCACATTTGTGATCCTGGGAAACGCCTGAAGTTGACTGTGTTGGGAACGCGAGACAGTTTTTTCTAGAGTAAAACTAAAATATCTTATTACCGCCCAGTGAGTGTCCTTAGACCTGCGTGAAACAACTTGGGGTACATCTACTTGCAATAACAAACCCATAGCACAGAATCTCAAAGCCTTGGTCAGTTGTCTCAGGCTTGTGGGGATAAAAATAGCAGTGTAGACTCCTGTCACCCACCGTGTCTCTCTAATATCCTGGGACTGATACAGCTACAACTACACTGCGTAGAATCCTGTCACTAATACAGTCGATCACTGAGTATAAACTTACAAAACAGATTTAAAAGAATATTCTGATCCTGTCTCATATAGAGTGGGAATGAACAAAGAGCTCCCTGGATTCATTAGGATTCAAAGCCAGTGACCATTTGTTTTCCTGATCTGCCTCTTTACTGTTGTATTATACTGTCCTACTGCATTAGATGTGAAGCTTGAGCAGTTAGAATCAAATCTGGGAATACAGAGGGATTCTCTAATGAGAGATAAGTGCAGATGTAGACACAGAACAAAGTAAATGCTACATTTTCTCGTTTTCACTCTGACTCCTCTGATTATGTGTTTGGGAATTTTAGTTGCCAGGAGACACTGGGGCTTTTACTGACATGACCAAGCTCGCAGCACAATGTTCCAACCGGGTCCCTGTCTTAGCAAAAGCCCATGAGATGCAACCCCTTAAAAGCGAAGGGCAAACATCTCCATCCCACGACCGCCCTTCTTGGTGCTGCTGTGGGAAATGCCGCCAAACAGAGTCTTTCCGGGAGCAGCTCTGCTGCCGAAGAAAAGAAGGGTCATGCATTACAACCTCGGCTTTGTTCGACCAGCTTGTTCTTTCCAGATCAGCGCTGGAGTTTATCCTGCTTTACAAAGAGCCCTTGTTGGACTTGAATACTGAGACCCTCAATAACGAGCTTCGTCACTGTGCTTACAGACAGTATATTCACTGGCGTTTTGGCTCTGCTGAGGTGGAGAGCAGTGCCCTGATACCAAGTTGCTGCAGGTGGAAGATCAGAGAAACTTATCCCAGTGAGGATGGCAAGTATGCTGGTTTAAAGAGGAAGAATTAACCTTTATTTAGCCTCTATTATATAGCTCCAGAACCACAGTGCAGCTTATTTCTCACAGTTAAACCCCCTTAATTTATTTTCGGAGACATTTTTTAAAAGAAAAGCATGTGATTCCTCAGAATGCCCTGCCGTATGACTGAATTCCGTATTCTGTGTTGTTAATGAGGCAGTATTAGCTAATAATTAGTGCAGGAGGCTGGGAGTCAGGAGCCTTGGGTTCTGTTCCTCACTCCACCGCTGACACTCTCCGTGACCTCGGACAGGGCACATAGCCCATAGCTTTAAAATCTTGCCCCAATTTTTGCATGCCCAGTATTGGACACCTTGGCCCTGATGTTCAGAGGTGCTGAGTACTCAACATTCCAGCTGAAAACTAGACTGCACCAACAGCTACCTCAAGGTGAGAACCCAAACATTCAAGGAACCAAAAGTAGAGGACATTTGAAAATTTGACCCTTAACTTTTTGGTGTCTCAGTTTCTCCATCTGTCAAATAGGGATAATACCTACCTACCTTAGTAAAAGGGCTTTTGAGCCTTGGATGAAAGATGCTTTAGAACTGCAGAGTATTATTGTTTGCTCAGGCTCGGTCCTGCAAATCATTATTCATGTGAGTCATCTGAAGTCACACAAGCAGTCCTAAGGTCCAGAGAATGGGCCTGCAGGATTGAGCCCCTTGAGGGTGTATTTCATGGACAGAGTCCTGCACAAACTGTGTGGCATTTCAGATTCTTTCAGCTTTATGGTTGATCAAATCTGTTACCAGAGGAATCCAGCTCAATTTGGGTAATGTTAGTAACACAGGAAAAGCATTTTTAACCATACAGTTATTATGTAGATAGTATCAGCGGGGTAGCCGTGTTAGTCTGGATCTGTAAAAGCAGCAAACCTCCCTGATTGAACTAACCTCATTATCTCTAGCTTGCTTGCATATATATACCTGCCCCTGGAGATTTCCACTACATGCATCTAACGAAGTTGGTATTCACCCATGAAAGCTCATGCTCCAAAACGTCTGTTAGTCTATAACGTGCCACAGGATTCTTTGCTGTGTATGTAGATAATGCCCTTTTAAGCATAAACTCAGGAATTGAAGTGGACAACATTTTTACTGCCTTTCTACCTTATTTTCAGAAGCCTTGGATCAAATTCTGCAGACATTTACTCTGGTGCTAATTCATGATGTCATTATGATAGTATCTGTGTAACTGAAAGCAGACTTTAGCTTCATGTTTGCTGTAAGTTCATGTGGGGCCACATACCGTTCAGGATGCTCAGTTAGCTTCCCAGTGAGTTGCATAGCAGTATGGAGTCTCAGGGCAGTATATATGGCGCCGAGACTGCAACTAAATGATGGATTAACTTGTGCATTGATTCCTATTTTTTCTTGTGCTTTGACTCAATCTGACTAGTTATTTTTGCAGCAATGCGGCAAGGTGAATATTAATTAGTGTATACTGGGCCAATTTTAGCTCTGCATTATTGTAAATCTGCGCAACTCCATTGTTTGTGGTTTTAATTTTGTACATATTTTTAAAACTGGTGTCTGGAAAAATATTCCAGCTCTAGTTGCATTTCCAATGGTAGTATGTATTAATGGCACTGACATTCATACGACAGCATCTCATTGGAGCTATGGATTGGGATTGTGTTATTTGTGTAATGTTGGCACTGATACATTCCTGTACTAATATATATTGGTTAGCACACTCTCTTTGCTTTTGGAAATACTGATGTTGGAACATGGAGTGTTTGTTTAGGACTGTCTTTTTAAGGACCTGTTAAATACATTCTTCTGCTCATTCTGCAAACCTTTTTATCTTGCGGTCAGTTTTGACTGAGTTTTTCCATTAATAAATACAGTGTTTAATCCGTCCATAGTGGAAGACTCTCCTTTAGTGATTTTTGCAGTAGCATGTACATTAAATCCCAGCCAATCCCCTTCCCCTCGCTAGTGCTTTGTTGGATTATTATGAAAATCATTATTATTGCTACCCATATTTCGAAAACCTCATCACCACAGTATCTGGGCAGCCAAGTGTCAGCAGGAATGTGAGCTCTTTGTTGCTGTCCTTAGCAAATCGTGCCACTTTTAAAGCTCGTAGAATCAGAGAAGATTAGGGTTGGAAGAGACCTCAGGAGGTCATCTGGTCGTCATAGCTTGTTACCATATAGCAGGTCAATTGTTTGGAACATCTGATCAATTTTGTAGGAGAGGAAAAAATATACTGAAGGATTTGATCTAAGGGAAGAGATAAATGGTGAGCCTAAGACATCTAGGGCCCAGTTCTGTCCTCACTGTAAATGGGAGCTGAATTGGGGCCTTGCTAGATATATGATTCTGCCCTCACTTTCCTCCCAGTAACCCTCTGACTTCGATGTGCTGGCACAGGGTTGTGTGTGTGTGTGTACACACCAGAATCCGTTATGTCTTGGCTTTTTAAAACTCGGTCAGCTGCAGTTGAAAGCTGAAGATGCCACTCCATTAATTTTCTGGCCTGATTTTTTAGTCACATCCTCCCCCACTTACCCTTTCAACCTTTGATACTGCTCTGGTCATCTGACCCTAGTGTATAGTGGGGTCCCCTTTGCCTTCATTGCGAGCTTCCCTTTTGCATCTATTTCCATGCTCCTGGTTGCTAAACACCTCAGGGGCTTCTAGTTGAGTCTCTTCTTGGATGGGAGGTGGCTATAACATGATACAAATTCCTCTGAAAAATTAGCTGCACTAAAACACTGGTAGTACTCCCACCATCTGCCTAGCACAAGGGGAGGGCTAGTCCTGACTGAGATCTTTGGGTTAAATAATAATAATAATTAGAAATTCAGGTCATATCCACCATATTGTCCAGGGTGGGCTCTGTGGATGACAGGATGATGATATCAAAGTCATCGCACAAGTGAAACCCAATTCAATTGAAAAGGAAATGATTTTTCTTCAGACGGATGAGAACTCTTTGTTTTTATTTGTTAATACAGCTACTTAACTCAAATGCTTGGGATTAAAGTTGTCTGTGTTAAATCCGTGTTGCCAACTTTCGTCATTTTGACGTGTGTCTCACCCTATTCAGTGTTTATCTAAACTCCCCTGCTGCTGGAATCCGAGATTGCATGGAAAGATCAGCTTTCATGTTTTTTAAAAGTGCATTTCTAGCCCTTGTGGTTGTAGAGAAAAGCTTGAAAACACGTAGTGCCCCCTAAACGCTCAGAAGCCAGGCGGCAAATTAAGAGGGCCCAAAATTTATTATTTTTTTAAATCTCATGATTTTTGAACATGAGATTGGCAGTCCATAGCTCCCCCCCCGCCTTCATTTAAAGGGCTGTGAACAGCGGTGCTGGAACAATTTCTATCTGGGGTTGCTGAGAGCTACTGACCCAAACCCTAAACCCTGTATAGAATGGGAACCACTTCCCGCTACGGGGTGCAGCAGCCTCCCTCCTTCCTGCCCCCAGGATTAACGCACAACCACCCTAGCAGGGGAGCCGGGGCAGGAACAGCCCCTGGCCCAGAAACGCCCTGCGGGGTTGGTTCAATAGAGGGTGCCCGCTCCCTGTCAATCCGGGGCCGGGCAGCTGTGGAGCCGAGAGCCTGGGTGGGGGCGGTAGGGGAAGGGAGTTCCCCAGCCCGGGCTGTGCAGCAGCTGCGGAGCCTAAGCTCGCGGCCGAGGAAGGGGCGGGCTGCAGCCCCCAGCCGGGCTCATGGCCTCCGGGGCGTGCTGCGGGGCGCTCCGCGGCTTCCTCTTCGAGTACGACACCCCCCGCATCGTGCTGATCAAGAGCCGCAAAGTGGGGCTGGTGAACCGGGCGGTGCAGCTGGCCATCCTGGCCTACGTGATCGGGTGAGCGGGGCTTGGGGAGCCGGCGGGTCCCCCCTGCAGAGCCAGCCCCGGGGCTGGAACAGGAGCACCCCGCGGTGCGATCTGCCCCCGTCTCCCCCCTGGGACTTTCACTTTCATTTTTGATGACGCTGTTGCGAAAACAGGACCCCCCCTCACCCCAGCAAAGGGGCTTCCGGGGGAGAGATTCCTCCCCAGCCGCCTGATGGGGGGGCTGCTGACTTAGCAGGAGGGGGGTGATGCGCAGTGTTCCGGGTCCCCCTGGCCAGGGGTCAAGCAATGGCTAGAGAAAGTGGGCGCGTGGGACAGGTGAAGTTGATACCGAGTTGTGTAACTATGTTTCTACGTTCGTGTCTTCCACCCCTTTGCACTGGGAGCTGCGTGGCCTCTGCTTGCTCTGCTCCTGATCAGGGTCTCTGGGCGGTGGTGTAATAGCGCAGTAACACCCCGGCGCTGTCTCCAAATTATTTGGACTCAGAGCTTTGGGTGCCAGGATGCGCAGCAACAAGGAAAGTGACCCTGCCCACAAGACAAGGGAAATATGCCTGGCAGGTTGTGGTACAGATGGCTCCTGTGCCCTGTATTGTAACTGACTCTAAATCAAACTAACTAAACTCTGGGATTCTAAGGCAAACAGGGATTTAGCTGGAAGGAGAATTTTGGTCTCTTTAGTTTCCTGTAGCAGGCAGGTATGTCTTCAGTGGAGGGCTCTGGTCTAGAGAACTTATCCTTACTCGTCTTGTTTGTCACAACAGAGTTGGTGCCTTGAAGTTCCCCATTGTAATGCTCACCTGATGGGTTGGGCCTTTGACCAAGTGATCTTATAAAGTCATGCAGATCCTGGAACTTAATGTTTACGGAGTTGTCACAGTAGCTAGTCACCTAGGTCATCAGTACTCAGGGGAAAATGGTTAAGAAAAGAAAGTATCTTGACTTGAGTACTCAGCAGGGTCTGAAATATATTAAAAGGTGGAGTTCAGACTTCATTGACGATCTTTTTGGGGCAGTTGTAAGTCCCAATAAACGAGGGACATAGCTATTGTGGTTTTTATCACTAGAAGAAGTTCAAGGGATTAAATACTAAGAACAGAAAAATAATTATTTAGAGATCAGGGTGTGTGTTTTTTGAGTGTAATGGAGTGAAATCAAGCTAAGAAACTTAAGAGAATATCAGGAATTACTCATAATAGTGAGTGTCACATGGGCAGTGATAGAATCCCCTTTACTTAAAACTGGGCTGGATAAAGCATTCCAATATGCCACAGAGAACCTTTTGCTACTGGATGGAGAGTATTAGACTAAAGGTAATAGTTTTTACATATCTAATATCTGTTATGCTAATAGATAGAAAAATTCAGGGTCTCGTATTGAGCTGCTGACACCTTATTTAGCTGTGACACTCTGAGAACCGTTCCCAGCCCTGAAGAAGAGCTCTGTGTTAGCTCAAAAGCTTGTCTCTAACCAGCAGAAGTTGATCCAATAAAATATATTACCTCACCCACTTTGTCCCTCTGATATCCTGGGACCGACATGGCTACAACAACACTGCATACACCTTATGGAAACATCAGTGTCTTCTTAACTGTCTGTTCTATCATAGAATCTGCATTTCTCTCTGTCATCTGTTGTGAAACTTTGGTCGTGTCACTTGACTGCTCTTTAAATAGCTGATATCACAGAAAGATGGACATCAGATGATAGCGAGAAATTTAACTTAATGCGGATGTCACAAGCCCTTAAAGGAGAGAGAGAAGATATGTAATTGGAATGTCTTTTTAACAGTATTGATTTAACTTCTATGGGGCACCAAAAGGTCTCTGGGGGACTTGACTGCATAACAGAGGAATGGTAAAGTGGCATTAATTTGTGACTTGGTTGGATTCTTCTGCTGGCAGCCTGATTCTCCTCTCTCCACAGTGTTGTGTGTGTAATGCCATTGACTGTGCTGGAGTTACTCCTGATGTGTGCTGAACTGGGTGAGAGGAGACCTACCCGTTTCCATGCACAAGGATAAATGCTGGTGCTGTCATCTCTGGCTTTCTTACAAAAACTTGGTCATTTCTTACTTGGCTTCTTCCTATCTTGTTTCTGTCTGTGCTCTTCTGCTGAGATTTTTTGCTTGTTGTCAGCTCTTCATTTACCACAGCTCAGTGGTTTTCTCCACAGCCATCCTTTCCAAAGTCCTTTCCCATCTGCTCACTAAATGTAAAGTGGAAAGAAACCTCAGCCCAACTAGTTCCTTTTTCAGCTGAACAAATCTCCAAGAATAGAATGGAGAACCTAAGGCAATTAACTTAAGGGCCTGATCCAGTCTCATTAAAGCAAATGGAAAGACTCCCCTTGACTGTATTGGGAGTTCAACTGGACCCTAAGCTTGTTGGCTATTGCTGGTGTTTCTGACTTCTGAGTTAAGGTAGCTTCTCTTCATGGATAGTGTCACTTCTAGTGCCAGCTCCCTTTAATGGGGCTGTCCTTAGTTATCAAGGCTCAGACACCCAGGGAAGCCATCAGGCCTTTTGAAAGGATCTTAAACTGGATTTCCCTAAATAAGTGTCTCAGCCCCATAAAATGGCTTCCAAGTGACAGAGCAGAAACTCTCTAGAGAGAATGGCCTTGTGCCTGTTCTGAATTGTGGGATTTCTGAAGTGTTGTGAATGGAATGCCCAAAGCTGCTCATAGGGACTTGAATTTTCAGTACCTGACTCATAGGCTAAACTTTTGTGCCTTGTACAAGGAGAGAAGCATATCGGGCTGAGGGATAACCATCTGCCTTTTACAGTATGAGAGTCTTGGGAATTGGCACTAGAGGCTGGACCAGGAGATCACTGTACAGGATGATCTTGTGTGTTTTGTCTTCAGTGTGGCTTGTTACATGGCTTTTTCTAACTGAGAACTGCTAAATTCCTCCTCTCACAAGTTTGAGACATTTCCTGTCCCCCAACTAATCTTCATACTAGTCAGCATCAGTACTGCCAATCTCCAGTGCTCAAAAATCACGAGCGAACTCCCACAGATTATGAGATTGGTTTAAAAATAATGATGTTTTTAAAACTACAAAATGTGGGCTCTTCATTTGCTTTCTGGATTTTTTTTATTTTTATTTTTTAGCTCTTAGAGTTCATGGTTTCAAGCTTTTCTCTGTAACAACAAGGGCTAGACTTTTTTCTCTTAAAATTTTGAGGTTCTCAGGTAATCTCACAATTCAGGAGCTGGGGTTTTAAGAAACTCCAAATATCCCAAGGCTAATGACAAAAGTTGGCAACATTAAAGTTCTCAAACTGCAAGAGAGATCAAATTTTCTGTTACCTTGATGTATTAAGGTAATGTCAGTATCAGGATGGATAAAAATCATTTTTTAATTAAATAAAAAAATGGATTTTTTTCATGTAAATCTGATTTTTTTTTTTGATAAAATGCTTTTTGAGGAAAAAACCTATCTAAAAGATCGTTTTAATTAAGATACATTACAGCTCAAAGGTATCTCATCATGGAATAGGGATTATTAATTCTATAGTATGAGACAATATATTCATGTAATGTTTAAGAAAAGTCTTGTAAATGAGTTCCAATAGTTCATGGATTAGGGACCAAGTTTTATGGGGTCCCACGGGCTTCTGTATAGATTATTTCGGTTAGTCTTTCTATCTATCCGATGGGACTCAGTGCTCAGTCTAGAATATACCATCAGAAATGCTTTGTTTTGCTGTTCTCAGACTGTGGATTTGTATCTCTGGAGATAACATCCTTGTTAACAGCAAAAATGTTTTTAAAAAAACAATATATAGAGGGGAGAAAGAACAGACTTCAACCCTGTTGTCCCTCTGCAAATGTGTGTACACAGAGTCAATCCCTTACCTCTCCAAAAGTGCAAAGTTTCAAAAAGTTCAGTGAATAGAAGATTGTTGGGGGCGGAATAGCTCTGGACAAGGAGAAGAAGTCTGGAGATAAATGTGAGAAGGGAGGGACAGGCAATAGAAACAAAATTGAAACTGTTTGAGCAGCATATTCCAGAATGCACTTTTATATAGAAATCCATGATTAAATCGAGTCTTCCTGTCTCATGATTTAAATCATGTGTTAAATCAAATCACCCTGGTCAGTATTACTTTAAATGACCTCCCTTAAGGAAAATCTATAGGCCTGACTTTTCCACTGCCTCATGCATTCACTTACCCTGTGTGAGAGCATCTATGTGTGTGTGAGCGATCTACCCCTGGTATAAGTGGGTGGAGAACCCTCAGTTGGTAGCAGTCCCTTTTTATACCCACTTTTCATGTTTGGAAACACAGCAAGGCCAAATACAGGGAGAACAGGCCCCTACATTGCCTGAATGGGGCTAATGGACTGGTCAGACCAGGTAGTGACGTCTGTAGGTGGCAGAGCAATAAAAGGTAAATGCAAGATGCTCACTGGGGCTCTCCTAAAATAGATGATCCTGTCAGATGAGAAAAGCACACGGGACCCATATATACTGTCAGCCTGATTCTGTTCCCACCCTTACTGGTGTAAAGCAAGAGTAACTCCACTGATGTCATTATACCAGTGTGAGTAAGAGCTGAATGGGAGATGTGGGCTTTTGTATCTACATAAGCCCCAAGTGTCTGCTGTTCTCTGCTTCAGTCTTTGCAGCTCATTCTCATTTGATGTTGTGAGTGTATCTGTCATTTCCGCCTCAAATAATGCTGGTGTCTGCCAGATCACCCTTCTCATTTCAGATCCTAGCTCTAAAACTTACCTGTGAAAACCTCCAGTGCGAACCCATCGCTGAAGGATCCAACAATTATATAATACTCCACATAGCATGTGTCTGGGACGGGGGGTGGAAATTACAGCATTAGTTGAGGCTGTGCTCCCATGCAAAGTGGGTCCCTATTAGCCCCATTTTATAAATGGCAGGTGGGTGGGAGGGAGGGAAACAAGTCACATCCTAAGAGACTCTCCCAAAGTCACCTAAGGAGCTAGAAATCGAACCCAGGCCTCCAGGCTCCTAGTCACGCTGCTGGGATCTCTAAAGGTGTCTCAGTGCAGAAGCCTTGATGAACTTTCTTTCTTTTGCAGCTGGGTCTTTTTGTGGGAAAAGGGCTACCAAGAAACAGACAATGTGGTCAGTTCAGTTACCACCAAGGTGAAGGGCATAACCGTGACAAACACATCGGAGTTGGGACTCCGGGTCTGGGATGTGGCTGACTATGTTATTCCACCTCAGGTATGGGCTTTTCTGGCAGTTTGGTAGGGCTTTGCCAGCAGACAGACGTCTCTCGCAGACAGATGTTCCTCAACTGTGGAGCGCTTGTTCTGTGTGGCCACAGCAAAGCTACTGGGCTGAAAAAGGCATTTGGCTATTAGCCTGGTTTCCAGAGGCACTAAACGTCTGCAACTCCCATTGACTTCATCAGGGTTTAAGAGTGCTCAGCACTTGTGTGTCCTGTGCATGAGGCTTGTCTGTTTGTATGGGGGTGGGGAGGGGAATAGCGCAGCCTCTAGATAAAGCTGCAGTAATGACCCAGGTATTGTCTCTCCTACTTCTATATTGCTTTGTTTGTTTAAAAGCCAACAGACCAAAGTTAAACACTGTATTCTGTCAGGCTCAACAGTCCTAACAGTTCTCAAATAGCCTGATCCGGAACTAAACAGGAACTGTTGGAAGTTACTGATTGATAGAGGAGAGTCTGCTGCCATTGTATGTCCTGAGTGGGCAGTTCTTGGGCTTCAACTCTCCCTGGACACCTACAGCCTGCCAGTCTTTGAATGACTCTGTCCACAGCAAACCTGGTGCAGAAGTGCCAGAGCTGCCTTAGTGGGAAGTTACCAATTAAGTAATTAAGACTAGTTTGCTGGTGCATGAACAAGGAAAAGAATCTGAGCCCTTTGGGTTTGTGCCCTAAAAAAAATGCAGGTGGGAGATCAAGGGCTGTAGATGGAAAAGTACAAAAGCACTAAAGCTGGAACAGGCTCCACACTAAGAGATTAAAACTGTGAGCTCTGATCATGCCAGCTAATCCATGCACTTGGGAGCTTTCTGTGTTCTCTAGGACCCATTGAAGTCAATGGTGCTGCATTCAGGAGCATTGTGCCTGTGTGCATCAGCTTGCAGGACTGGGATCTCACTTGGCAGTGGCCAGCGGTCCTCTTTGCACAGTCATCTGAAAACCCCAGCATATTCTAGCAGTAGCTGCCTCTGGCCACGTCACAGATCTACGTACTAATGTTAACGGCCCTCGAGGTGTTCAGGCTGATGCTAAACTAATATCTAGGGCAGTGGTTCTCAACCTATTTACCATTCCTGACCACTTTGCAGCTTTCTATGTGTTATGTGGGCCTCTCTCTCTCTCTCTCTCTCTCTCTGTATGGCCCTGAGGATGTCACATGAGCTGCAACTGTGTGCTGATTGGGCTGCAAGCAGCCTATGGGCCGCAGATTGAGAACTACTCCTCAAGGGTGACATGTCATCTCCTTGTTTCATTACGCCTGACTTGAGCTGTTGCTTCAGCTCCTGGAAGCCTTGTCTGTGCCAGTGCCACCCCACTAGAGCTGCACCATTGGAGAGTTATGGAGGGGTCCTTAACTTTCATAGTGTGGATTCAGTGAATCTCTGGACAGAGCCCGGTAGAAAGGGTTATACTCCTTCAGGAGTGTTCTGTCCTAAGGAATGAGGATTCTTCAAGTGATGCCTGAGACACCTTATTACAATAGCAGTGTGTGTGCTCTCTTCAAACACTAGCTTTCTACAGTGCTACCTGAGAACCTGTTAATGCAGATCATGTGAGGTTCTTGCTTTCCAGAGCATCGCTGCTTAGAACTAACCCATAAATCTCATTGATTGTCTTCCCTGTTCAGGGAGAGAATACATTATTCATCATGACAAACCTGATAATCACACTGAATCAGACACAAGGCTATTGTCCTGAGGTAGGTACGGTATCTGGCAGACTCCTTTACACTTTATCTCCGGAAGAGTCTAATCCTTAACTGGGAGGAGTAACTCCCATCTCATGGGGGGGAGGGAAGTGGGGGAGGGTGGCAAGTCATCTTTGTGACTTACAGTAACAGTTCTTTCCCTCTAGCTTCCAGATAAGACAACGGTTTGTAATTCCAGTAAGGACTGCACTGCAGGATACATAGGCACCCACAGCAATGGTATGAAACCAAGTACACTGTATCGGGACACCTAAGAGGTTGTGTTGTCACTAGTACAGGAGGGGAAGCAGTGTTTCATCCAATTACCTTGGCTTTTATTCTGTAAGCAAAATGTAATACAACTTTAGACGAGAGGCCTCACAAAAGGAAGCACAAAGGCATCAGTGTTCTAGTACCACATGAAAATAGAAACATTATTGATCAGAACTCCATAAAGTGAAGTTTATTGGGAGCTGTAAACCTCTGCTGTGCTAGTCATTCCCCTCTGGTCAAGTTAGCTTTCCTTATGCACAGCCTTTGCTTTCAGAAGCTGGCATCCACTTACCAGGTTAACAAGATGCTGTTTAGACGGCGGGCAGTCATAATGCTTTATGTCCCATTTAAACAGTAAAACACCCTGGAATTTTCTTCTAGTCCTTCAGTTGCAGTGTATGAGACTGATGTTCTAAAATGGCACCATAATTAATTAGACTCTTCCCGTTATGGCCTGGGATGGAGAAGTGGCTGGTGGGCTTGGGTTGGCCCCTCACGATTTTGGCAGTTTCTCAAGAACAGTATTGAAGTTTCCAGGTTAGACATACCATAGGAACAAGCTGTTACCAGATTCTCACCATCGGCAAAGAAGCCAGTATTCCTGCTGACTCTTTAGAGGCCGCCCACTGCTAATGTTAACCCCACTGCGGTGGGCATTAGCCCTCCGCTAACAGGGATAGCACCAGTGTAAACCTGCCTAACTAGTATAGTTACCAGGGGGTTCTGTTGTTGAATTTTCCGCGTGATGTGGGGATAAGCCATCCAGCCTATTAGCGCCTTACAGGGTGATGAGGGTTGTGTGTCAGAGCCTGTGTGAATGTTGCCATGCTGCTCTTAATGTCCAGGTATTAACTCTGTTCCGTGTCCTTCCAGGAGTCCAGACTGGGAAGTGTAGGAAGTACTCCACCTCTGTCAAAACCTGTGAGATCTATGCTTGGTGTCCTGTGGAGAATGACACTCATTTACCAAAGTGAGTGCTGTCTGTTGCCACATTCTAGTTACCCATGATGAGTGGGCTGGTGGCCCGTGCGGTCCTGAACTGGAGGGATGGTCTCTGGGCAGTGGTTCTTACTGTGTGGTCTAATCATGGAAGTTTGAAAACCACGGCCAAAGGAGGCTTTGGTGCACTTGTAGCAATGGCAGTAAGCAGGAATGGGAGAGAGATGAGAGCAGTCACTGCCTACTGAAAAGAACTGTCAGATAAGCTTTGCGGCATCTCGGAACTCAGTGGCAGAGGTTATCACCTGCCGGGACAGTGGGATGCTTCCTCAAGTTGGACGAGTAACATGGAAAGCAATGGCTGACACTAACTTCCAGCCAGGTGGCAGTACAAGCCAGAGGTGTGAGTCCCGGCTGGCATCTGAGGCAGTGTGCTAAAGAGAATAGCGTAGCTTGGGAAGCAGTGGGACCATTCTGGCTGCCCTGAGTACAAACCTGCTGAGACCTCGTAGGTACCTATTTGGGGGCTGCTAGCACATGGTACTGCGGCTACTGTACCGTTTGAGTGTACTAGGTCGATAAGAGCTAATGCAGTATGTCCACTCGAGTGGGGAATCACACTCTTAGCTCATGAGTGGGGAATCACACTCTTAGCTCATGAGTGGGGACGTAGCCTTAGTTGCATACTGGCCACTTCCCAATTTTATATTACAGGAACTGTCCAGTGCACTTTTCTACCACAACATAATCATGGGCACACATAGACACCCGGCCACTGACACTGGAAACGGGCCCTGCAGCCATCCTGAAAGATGTTTAAAATGTCTCTCTCTGCACTGGGAGCTTGTGTGACGAAGCCAGCACAGAGATCACAAAGAGAAACTAATACTCATGCATCCCCCTGTGTAGACTGAGGAGTCTAATCCGATGCTGCTAGAAAAGTAAACCAGGAGTCAAACTCATGACACCTATGATCCCCTATTTCACTCCCTCTGTCTAGCTTTATAACGTGCACACTGCTATAGGAACTCCTCTATCTCAGTTTATCCACCAGTAAGGTAGGTGTAACTTACCTGCCTTACAAAGGTGTTGGATAACTGGTTTCACAAAGTGCTCTGAGTTGCTGTGTAAGGACACTGCAAAGGTGAATGTTTTTAATCTTCCAATTGTTTCATAGGCCGGCTTTCCTAAAGGAGGCTGAGAACTTCACCATTTTGGTGAAGAACAATATCTGGTATCCCAAGTTCAACTTCACCAGGTAAGTGTCCCATAGAGGTGCTCATGTGATCACTGGGGCTAGTACTTCTCTGCTGAACAGGGTCTTGAGAAGCTCTGTGAGCTGTGGGCTGGGATGGACGAGGATGTGCAGGTGCACAGGGCTGCCGTAACACATCTCGTCTCTTCTTCCATGCCGCTTCAGGCGAAATATTCTGCCCTCTATCAGTACCACTTACCTCAAGACCTGCATTTATGACCCTAAAACGGATCCCTTCTGCCCAATCTTCCGAATCCGTCAAATAGTTGAAGCTGCAGGACAGAATTTTCAGGAGATGGCTGTTGAGGTATGTGAAAATTCTGTCCTCACTTAGGCCAGATCACACTATAAACTTACGTGGGTATGTTACTCAGTTATCCACCCCCCTGAGCGACAGTTATACCGCCCCACCCCCAGGGGTGACCACGTTCTGTCGACGGCAAGGCTTCTCTCCCTGACATAGCTACCACCTCTCATGGAGGTGGATTAACTACGCTGATGGGAGAAGCTCTCCTGTCAGGGCAGTAGTATCTTCAGTGAAGTGCTACAGGGGCACAGCTGCAGCATTTGAAATGTAGACCTGCCCTTTCGTGTTTGTTCAATGGAAGGACGCAGCAAAGGAACAGGAGCTGTTGTTACAGAGCCTCTTCAGCTGCCTCAGAACGTAATACTTGCTACGTGTTAGATGGCTGCGAGCACGAGCAAAACGACTGCTAGTTGGAAGGCTTTTTTTTCCAGGGCCATAGATAATATTCTAACTTTTACTTCGTCAATATTTAACTTCCCTTCTGTTTGTCTTGCGTGGCACTCGTGAAAATGCTTCTGCAGTATTATGAACAAGGGCTCATTCAGCATAGGTGAAGTAAAGTTGGTAAACAATTCAGCTGGCATATGGGACTGTGCACTACTTACAGTGGAAAGGGTTTGTGTGCCTGAGACAGTTCTAAAGTCTTGCATTTTCAGTGAAAGACACCGTGTGTAAGTAGTTTTTGGTTGGTTTGTTTTAATAAACTAGATCCTGGTTTCTCTTGCTGATTTTTTTTTTTATAGACTGGAAATTAGCAGCTTATTCTATGGGTAGGAAGTTGGGGGACACACACATCACCCCTGAATTACAAGTTTCACATTGGCAAATGTGTGAGCTTAAGTCTAGTGGGGTATCTGCAGTGGGATGAGAAGCAAATCTTGATATGTACCTCAAAACCAGATATGCTCTTCTGTAAACAAGCGTGTCCAGGTCAATCTGAAGAAATCCCTTTGACAGGTTGGCCAGCAATTTTAAGCTACCCCCTCTGATACATTCACTCTGTGTGCACCTTTTTGTTTGTTTGTGCAGGGTGGAGTAATGGGGGTGCAGATCAACTGGAACTGTGACCTTGACAAATCTGCTTCTTACTGTGTGCCAAAATACACCTTCCGTCGCCTTGACAACAAGGATTCTGACCATACGGTCTCACCTGGATATAATTTCAGGTACACAGTTGAGTAATAGTCTGTGGTGTCATTATGGCTCACTCCACATTATTAGTACAACTGCGTGGGTTCTTGAGAACCAGGTTGTGATGGTCTTTCTGTTAATGTCATGATCTAGCTACCAAAAACCAATTTGTCTTATGACCACCGAAGAGTCCCCTTTACCGTGGACCAGATCCTCAACTGCTATAACTCATTGTAGCAATGCTGAGGTCGGTGGAGATATGGTGACTTAAGTGGCTGGGTCAGAGCCTCAGTTTAACATGCACTGAACCACGTCTGTAGCAGTGCAGCCTATGAAAATCTGGGCAGCCCTCCCATCATGTTTCATAGGAGGTTAGAGTGCCCAGAGGATCTGCATATGGGGCAATGAGCTCTGGCACCCCATTATTTAGAGTTTGGGTGCAGAGAACTAGCCCACTGGACTATGTAGGTACAGCTAGATTATAGTGTTTTACTTTGGTTATAAGAGGACAATTACTAGAAGCACTTAACCAATATGGCTATACCACTATGCTGGCAAAGCACTCCTAGTGTGTATGCAACTGGGAGAGCTCATGATAATGAAAACTGTGGCTTGTTTCAGTTGCTTCTCCCTCCATTTTGCCACTATAGCTGCGTCTACACCAGGGCTGTTTAGCAATACAGCTATATCAGCGAGATCACAGCCCTGAACCTGGCTGGAGGGCCAGCTTAAACCACTGGCATGAGCAATGTCTGGCTCGTTACTGTGGTTACAGCACTAACCATAATGTGTGCTGGCTCAGTTGTGTCCACTGTGTCACTAAGGTTACAAAACACTCCCGCTAGCGTAGAGGGCATATCTGGTAGAACTTGAAAATTTGTAAATCTTAAATTCTGGCATAAGGTCAACTGCCTAAAGACTATGATGTGACAGCCTGAAGGCTAGTGAAGGTTAAGACTTTTTATGGAGAGATTCTCTTGTAAACAGAAGACAGTCTGTCACGGGAGGCTGCTTTGCTGTGGAAAGCTGACGCTGTTTGTTCACGCTTATCTTAAAAGGCCTGCAGGCCTCTATGTCTCGCAAACTCCAAATGCTGTCAAGACCTAGTACACTCGCCTATTTGATTAGAACAGGCTGGTCCAACTATGCAGAGTGTAAACTGCTTCTAGACTTGGCCATTGACACTTACCACTGTGTGTGCTTATTATGGAAAAAACATGTAGCCAAACAGCAGTCATTCCTCTTCTCTTCCGTCCTTTCATCTGTTTCCACGTGAAGCAGCAAATCACATGGCACAGTAAGTCTGATCTCCCTCTTTCTCCCCTATTAAATGTCTGCATGCAAGCAGTGTTGTATGAGCTAAGAAAATTACTTCTGGGGGGTGCAACCTTGTAGCTCCAAGTACTGTCACTAAGCAAGTCTCATTCAAGTTTGAAGTACTCTCTGTCTCCTTTAGCAAATCACATACCTGCAAAAATCCTCTGTACCTCACACATCAGACTATATATAGCTTGGTAGAACCTTTGGTTGGCTCTGCTATAAATCTGTAAACTAAAATCCTCTTAATGTTTTCACTTCCACTTTGTCCTATTGGAAACTAAATTACTTGTCTAAAATGCTCTGACTGCACCAAGAGATATCCAAGGTTGTTTATAAAGAGCAGCAGCCACCAAAAGAAATCCTGGAAAGTGACTAGTGAGAACTTTAGTTTTTACTGTCTTGCTTAACTTCACCATCTCACGTGGATTTCCCCTTTTCCACTCCTCCTGCCTGTGCTTCAGAACTTTTCCAAATCCAGCTCTTCTAATCCAGCCACTAACTACTTCTATCTAAGGCTCTCTCAGTTCTCCTTGATGGATATTGCATGGTATGTGGAATTGTGAACAGTCATTTCTGTTCTTGTTATAATACAAGCTCATCTGTTCATTGGCCAATATGAGTAAAACTAATGGCAACTGTGGGATCGGGTAGAACAGAATAACTCCTAATTTTTTTTTTTAAGTCTCTAATACACTCGTTCTTCAGGTTTGCAAAATACTACAAGGACGCAAGTGGCACTGACTCACGGACACTAATTAAGGCTTATGGCATCCGTTTTGATATCATGGTGTTTGGAAAGGTAGCTCTTTGTTTCTTGAGTAGTCTCATGGCTGACTCCTTTATTAGCTTCTAAATATTTTCAGAGTCTGCAAAAATGCTTACAACTGTCACTTTGTGTCTCTTGTTAGGCAGGAAAATTTGATATAATTCCTACGATGATTAACATTGGTTCTGGGCTAGCCCTGTTTGGAGTGGTAAGTTACATTCTCTTCATTGAGACAGATTTTTAAACTAATATCTGTTTGCCTTGAAGTAAGAACAATTACAAGATCTTTGATCTCAACTAGGCAACAGTCCTGTGTGACATCGTGGTTCTGTACTTTATGAAGAAGAGATATTACTACAGAGAGAAGAAATACAAATATGTAGAAGATTATGAACTGGTAAGCAGCATGGCTGTGTGTGGGTAGTCCTAGTTGCAGCCAAGTTCACCCCCTCTCTTACGCCCCCCCCTCGCCCCCCGGACATTGTGGCTTGTCCATGGATATATGGAAATGATTATCTGCAGCCAGATGACTGCTGAGTTAGCTCTATCCAGATCCCAAATGCAGAGTTTCATAGATAAGGGGGTGGAGGACAGGACTTCTCAAAAGGACCAGTTTTATTTATTGGTGGAACCCAAGCCCCTAGAAACCAGTGTCTGTCCTCCATGAAACATGATCTTGTTCCTGATGCATGGTTGGGAGAAATTTCAGCCTGCTCTCGCTGTATTTCAGTCCTGAGCCGTAACCCCAGGCACATGCCTCTTGTGAGCCAAAGATGTTGGGGTAAAGATTAATGTTCCTCTTCCCCAAACCCTTCCCCGGGTGACTTAAGTGTGATCCTGCTCTGAAAAGTGACCAAACCAACAATTCCCTTTGATCTGAACTCACAGGTCAAAGTATCTGTTTGTTTGTAACTAACATTAGCTTCCTAACTGCCAGCACCATAAACAATTCTGGGATCTAGGTGTGAGGCTGGGCTGTTCCTAGTATCTCTGTTCTCCAAGAGTATGTGTCTGCCCTCTGCTGCCTCCTTGTCTTCAACAGGACTTCACCCAAGCTGCTGAAGGCAGGATTTTTGCCCTGCAGCTTAAATTTGGTTGGAAATGCTTATGCGTGAGCTGGACTCACCTGTGAAAAGCCACAACTTAATTATTCTTTATCTAATACACACAGGGAGCAGATTTCTTGTGGGAAGGTTCCTTTTTTGGCTGATGAGATCAAGGCAGGATTCCAATGCTGGTCTCCAGGCGTGAGATGCTAGTGCACTACCCTAACCTAGGGTCTGCCCATTTTGCCCTCACTGTAAGTGTAATGGTGGTCTACCTTCTGTCCTTTTTAAAGGGAGCCAGTGAGACATATGGAACGCAATCCTGACGGTGGTGGTGCTGCAGCAGCATCAATTGCCCAACATGAAGTGCTGCTGTGAATGTTATTCTGCTTCATGGAGAGAGAGTAAGATGATGCTGCAGGCTTCCCTTCCTGGAACTGGGTTAATCAATCTGTGTTCTCCAAGTGGAAAGAGAAGCCTCCCTCATTATGTTATGGCTGACAAACAGTGCATTCTTGTTCTGTGTCACTGACAACCCAGGGAAAGTTTTGAAGCTACTAGTTGTTTGAATTTTTGCCATGGTAAACAAATGTAAAGATCAGGATGTGTATGCCAAACTCTCATGGAAAGTGTCTTAAGATAAGAAACAGCTGAGTAAGTCTTCCCTTCCCCCTTATTCTCTAGAAAGCCCCCTGGAGGGGCCAGTCACCCAAAGCCTACCTCTTTGCTAGGCACAGAGGAAGTTGGGCCAGGATGAGTGTTGAGATAAGTGACATTAAATGGGGGAAGGGGAGGTTACTTGGTGGAAGAGCCAGGCCCCTTTTAAGAGGTAAGATCCCTTCCCCTGCTGTGGTCAACCTCGTCACTAATCTTCACCCTCAGGCCTGGAGAGCATCTAGCTACAGCCTGATGGCAATAAAACGTATTTCCTTACTGTGAGGGCAAGTCAACAGCTAACCTGCAAGTTATCCCTTGTGTATGTGATCTTCAGGAGCCCAGCGGAGGAGACGAAGCTCACTCTAGGTCTCCTGCATTCGAGTAGGTGGCTGATGCATTTATAAAGAGGCTGCTTTTTTTCTGGTCTTCTTAAAATTTAGTGTTTGTAATGAAGGAAAAAGATTACAACGGTGATAGCACTTCAATGAGTGGAGATGCCAATATTCCAAACACACAAATTAACTATATTGCATAAACTTTCTTCTAAATGATTTAATATAAGAGGAGAATCCATTCTCTAGTGAACCAATAAAGCCCTTGTAACGGTAAAGCATGGTCTCTTCTCTTAGAAATGCTGCAGCTGGTGAGGCCAGGGCAGAGCTGAAGCATTCTCACCAGCTAATGACACTGTTGGAAAAGCCCTTTTCCTGTGGTGGTGGTGAGGCAGAGATGTACACAGCTTAGAGGATGGAGCAGATGCTGACCATGCCAGCTATGAACCAAAGTGCGTGGGGGGTGGGAATGCTTGGAGTTGTATAACACACCTTTCCACTGCAGGATTTGTATGTGGTCCTACTAATAGCCATGATCTATCCAGTGGACGGATGCAAGGACCAGTGTCATTGCTTCCTTCTCCATGCTCTGAGCTGCAACCTGCCCCTGTTCTCCTTCCCCTCCACAATCCTAAACTTCAAAATGCAACAGCATAGCCACTGAATTTAGCTTAGATGGGCCTGTCTTAAATGCTGGGAGAACAGGCTTGAGGGACTGAAAAATCAGGCTTTCACAGGAAGCCAGCTGTACCTCAGTACAGGATGCAGCAGCTACCAGGTAGCCCCTCCTAACCCTCGTCTGAAAGTCACTACACTTCTTCCATTGACATGACTAGGCCTACACTGGGCTGGGTGTGTTACCCTGTGGAGAGGGCCAAGCTCTGTTGTTTGGCTCTTTGCACAATGCTGTCAAGGGCTGCTCTCAGCAGGCTGAATACTGCAAAAACCACAAGTGGTACCCTGAATATTTTGCCAACCGTGGAAAAGTTTTCCTAAAAGAAGTGTCAGAAGTTGCCATCCATTAGCACACAACCACCCAAACAGGGAGCAGTAGGAACAATCTTGCTTTTAGAGGGCTACTCTAAATACTAAGCCTAGTCCACACTGAAGGCTTTTCCTTACTGTCTCATGCAAATAGGCTGAGACAGTTGCACACCATGGTTTAAACAAATGGCAGCTGGCCTGCAGCAATACTCCCACCCCTGCTACCATGGTCATCTTGGTCACTTCCCCTTGCCACGATTAAGAACTGTCCATCTCATTTATCAGACCCAGTGATCAAGCTCTCAGCCATGCTAGCAGGTTCCTGCTGTTTCACTATTTCTCTAATGCAGGATAAACTTCTCCAACAAACAAGCTAACGGGGTAACTTTTGCAGGCTATTTATTTCAACTTGTACAGAGAAGCTTAAACAGCTGTGGAAAAACACCTACATTTCTTTTATTAGTTAATATAATTTAAGTGATAAATACATAGTATTTAAACTTTATACACTTGATGGAGTAAAATGCATAGTTAACAGGGATAGGAATAAAACAAGCCTTAGGCATTAAATAAACGGTATAAAAGTCAGCAATATCACAGAACTTACAGATTGCTTATCCAGTAGATAATAAGGAGCCACCAACCAGTAACAGCTTTACTGTGCCATTTCAGAGCCACGTGGCTCATCCATCAGCAACAATTTATGGCCAGTGTTGGGTTTTTTTGTTAAAGGACTTTCAAGGGGAAAACTAGCCACAGCCCTGTTCAAAGGCACAGGTAAAAGGTTTACTTCACTACAGCAAAGATAGCTTGACTAGTAAAGGACGGTAGGTACAAAATTGAACAGGTTTATATATTTATATAGTTTCTCTAACAGCTCATGCATTTAGATAACAGAGCTTCTTCACACTTTGTACACTTTATATGGGCTTCCTTGTCAAACAAAGAGCTTAATTCAGAAAAATATATTGTGCAGAGAGGTTAGGCTGCAGACTGTCCCTGACATGGAGCTAGGTGTAGCAGGAAAATAAATTCCTTGGAGAGTTTGCTTGAGGAAGCTCTTAGGTTTTGGATGCTTAGGAGTCAAAGGTCAATGTCCATAAACTGTTCTACAGTTAATCTCTGGTGCCAGGATACGATGTTGATAGGTACAGAAGACCTGAGCTTGTTTAATAGATGCATTACTCCCTGCATTGCACCTCTCAAGGCCCTGATCACTCCTGTTTTGTAAATTAAGCTTTAATTATATACAATGGCATGAACCAAATCATTAATGTAAATGGAAAAATTCAGCACTATATCTCCATACCACTCACAGACCTTAAACAGAAACACGATACACAAACTACCCAGCAAGAACAAGTAAAGAGAATTTTCTTTTAAGCATTTAGATGCATTTTTTTTTTTGCAAAACACCACATCCATTTACAAGCATAGGAAACCAACTGGCAGCTCTTTATCAGGTCTGTATTTCCACAAAGAAAATAGATTGGGGAAAAGAGGAAGGAGAAATGGTGAAGCTTGAGTTTACTTTGGTATTCCTCTTGGTATTAAAAAGCAAAGAAGCAGAGCAAACAATAGCCATTCACAGCTTCAAATTAAGCAACAGGAAGCACTGAGTGTCCTTTTCACTGCTGCGGATTCATTGTTTCTGCTCTGAAAACGTTTACTGAAATTGTGGTTCTTGTATGAATCGTGTCATCAGTTTTGGAAAGAAGATGACTGTACCATTCCACTACCAACTTGAGAATACAGGGAATCTTGGATTATTGGCATCCAAAAGGTTTTGCCAACTATACAGGCTATTATGCTAAAGGGAACTTGCATCAGTGGGACTTTTCTTGCTAATTTCCAGATTAACTTGCTAACTCTTAAATAAAGGTCTGTCATTTCTAGGGTGATGGGATTTGTTGTTCCAGGTCAGAACATAGAGCCAACAAATCCTGCCTCTTGCAGTGTCCACAAACTGATGCTTCAGAGGAGGGCAAAAATACAACCACGTCATAATGGCTCTGGCCCAATAAGCCATCTGTAGGGTAGGGGGTGGGGAAATCACAAGTGATCAAAATAATACTTGACATTTCTATAGTGCCTTCCATGCAAGGATAAAGAATTCAGCCTCATAAGCCCCTTACATGGTAGGGAAGTTTGAGTCTCCCAGTTGCACAGGCCGATTAAGTGACTGGCCCAGGGTCCCACACCAAGTCGGTGGGAAGGCTGAGGAAAGAATCAGCTTTAGCCGCAGGACTATCCTATATTGACCCTTCCCCAATCAAATGGAGAATCTTTACCCCACTCATCGACATTCATGTTTACCTCCGTTATTCTGCTCTAGCTACTAGCAGAGCATGCATGACCTGGAAATCTAATGTAGAAGCCAGAATCCCACCACTTGCCGTTTAGATTTTACCACCACCACAAAATCATTCCGAAGCAATCTCAGGGACAATGAAAATGCTCTTAGTAAGGAGTAATCCCTAAACTAGATGTGTATTTTAAATTACTGAAGTCTGCTAACTAGCCTCTGATCCACAGGGATTTACAAACTATTGGTTACTAGTCTGCAGAAATATCTAGCCCCAAAATCCAAATTAAGAGTTTGAAAAAAAAATGCTTATTTGAAAGTTACCAGCTAATCTAAATATTTCAATAAGATCTTAACTCCTAAGTCTATTCAGATACAATTTAAAAAAACAATTTATGCTATTTGTAAGTATTAAAACATGTGATGTACACGGAAGTGAAGGATTTTACCCTGAATTTAACACGTAACTATATCTCTACCGAACTCAAGTAAAAGATTTAGAAAAGTTAGTGCTTCTTTTGCCACTCAAAATTGGAGTTCAGCTTCCCCCAGCAATACCGGTTTTAATTCGTATTCTAACACAAAACGCCCATTGCTATAAGAGTTCAGACCAAACTTCAAGCCCTTAGATACATTTTCCAGCTGTACCCTGAATACTTGGTCCAGCTAGTGCACATCTATCCATGCTAATGTCAAGATTTTAGGAAAAGTCGTGTCTTCAAAACACAGTAATTAACGTTAGTTTGTGAAGTACCTGAAAATGCTATTTATTCAAACTGCTAAAACTTTGCTCAAAAAGAAAGGCATTGTTGAAAAAGGTGGTGTGGTGGTTTTTACTTTGCTTCCGTGCAATTAATGTGTGTCAATTAGAAAAACAATAAAAAAAATAGATGCAACCATCGTTCCGGTAGGTTGTGAACTCTCAAAGTGCATAATTCTGGTTTTTACAGCTGTGTACGAAGATTCACACTTTCACATGGCTGCCGACCTACCTTGTACAATGCCTCATAGCATTAGTCTCTGTGAAATATTTGGCATTAAAACCACTTAAAAAACATTTCCAACTGCATCTTTGTTTGCTTTTTGCAAATCACCACTGCCCCTCACAATCGTCTCACCCTTCTGCTCTCTGCCAACATGTTTCCGACAATAAACCAAGCAATCCATTTAGTTATGTAATTAACAATCAGAGATGTTCAATGTTTACAACAAGTACTGTAATCTGATTTCTTACAACATGCTGCTATGTGAGCGCTACATGCAGCGTATAATGCTGTAGGAGTGCCATGTCATGCTGTGTCTATTTGGCTGAGGCTCTGTTGCATCTCTTATCCTCAGATGCACATTGTATAAAAGGAGCCATAGATCAAGTTGCTCATCATAACCATAATGTTGGATTTCATGAAAGAACTTCATCTCCTCCCACACTTGGCAGGTCATTGGACTTCAGATTATCTTCACTGCCTTGCTTCCTGCTTTAAAATGAAATAAAACACATTAGTGTCCTTAAAAAGGAAACATTTTATATGAGGAGGGGGGAAAAAAAAACCTGTTTATGGTCTCAACATATCTAGTAAACAATGTCCACACTGCCAATCACAAAATCATGGGGTTTTTTTGTAAGCACAACAAACCTAAATAGGTAAAGACAGAGCAGACTGGGTAAGAACTAGCATTCTAATGGCTATAACAATATCCCAAACCACTCGAAAGCAGCAGTACTAGCTATCAAAGATTAGACCGTACCACACATGGAAGCAGTCTCACATGAAAGGCTGCAGGATAGTGGAGGCTGGGGGGAGATTAAAGAAATATGGGAAGATTCTGGGCCACATAAAATCAAATGATAAAATACATATATGGTAAAAGAGAACAGATCACCTTTGTCTAGCCCTCAGACACTTACTTCATGTCACATGACTGATTTTACCAGTGTTTGTGGGGGGTGTTTGGCAAAAATAAAGCAAGTTACTTTCATCTACTGTGTTTGGCAACCGCTATTGTAGTTGATCAGTGATGGAAGAGACAGGAGCTTGCTAACCACAGCATGTAAAATATTATAGCTCTGTTGTAGAACAATCAAATAAATCACCGATAGGATTTGAATGTCAGACTGTCAGCTACAATTCAGAATATGAGAAAAAGACTCAGCAAATACACAGATACATTCTTTTATCTCATAGTTAACAACATACATTACGGGAAGATGTCTTCCATGCACAACTCCATCTGAAGTCAACAAGAGTCACATGCATAAGCTGAAATTCACCCCTCTGCAGGCCAGCCTGAGGTCTAGATACAACTTAAATCCTACTTAATCTCTCAAAATAGGATTCAGTTGGCTGGTGCACAGGCCTTGTTCTGTCCCTCTGCACAGGGTGAATTTTACCGATTGAACACATCTCAGGACAAGAATTTATCTAAACCTACTCCCCAATAGATAATTGGGGGATTTACTTGCTTAAGTTCCAGGCATGCCTAAAAAGGAATCAAGCATTGGCTGTGGAAAAGATTCAAATCACACACGCATCTGTCAGATGAGCCTCCTGTAATCAGTGTAATACAGGGTCTTTGGGGAAAATTTAAGTAAATTACCATGCCCTTTAGATACTGATAGAGAGAGGAGCATGAATGGTGGAAGTCAGTGTCCAGCAACAGCACGTTCAGTGGTTTGTCAACCCTTCCATTCAGAAAGCTCAATCCCCCACAGTGCATCTGTTTTAAGATTCTCTGTAGAAAAACCAAGCAAATGCCCAGGCCACTTTGGGAAATTAAAACGGGATACAAGTGTCTCAAGGAACTGCAGCTCTACGTTTGTTAGACACTGGTAGAGCAGCAGAATCCAATAACATGTTCTTTGTAGTGCAACCTTAAACTGACACAGACTGAATATGCCAGGATTCAGTGGCTTGAAATTAACAATTAATATGATCTCTCTTTATTAAGTCTGTGATGATATCACTAGATTGATCTTCCAGTTTATCCAGATGGAAAATGCCGTATACAGCCTGAATTACAAATGCAACACACCAAAATCACAGGCATTAGCAGTCTTTTGGGTTCATATACAAGGGCTCTGGTTCAAATTAAAATCCATTTTCTGCACCAGGCAGTTAGGTGTTGAATATACACAGAAGTGACCCAGACAGGAGCTTTCTGCTTAAGAGATGTTGTCACTTGAACTCCCATGTAGATGAAGCCCAGTCTAAGCATTAGCAGGCAGGACACCAAGCCCTCATCCATCTGGGAACCAGTGGAGCCAGGCAAAATAGGCTGGTTAGGAAATGGGAACTTCACAGTAAGCATCTACAAGCTCAGCAACGCCCTTAGAAAGCCCCATTTCAGCTCAGGAGCCCATAGACACTTGGGGTGAAATCCCAGCTCCGCTGAAGTCAGTGAGTGTTTTGCTATTGACTTCAGTGCTGGCCCACATATAAGCCCTTGGGATCTTATCATCAGTGGAATGAGTCCATGTGAAAAAAATCTGCTTCAGATGAGGGGGGAAAAGGTGATGGCAAACAAGAAGTCCAACGTTCGTTTTCATTTATTAATTTGTATTTAGTACAAAGCAGATCCCAACACAACGGATCAGTTTATTAAAGTGAAACCTTTATTCTAAAGGTAACTTACTAACGTTTCACAGCTGCAATGCAAACAGAAAGAAAAACAATGCACCTTTAATCGGCCAGATTAGTTTACTGGCAAAATTTAGTTCTGTGTCCTCCATTTTAGCAAGGAAATCCATACAAGCCCATTCCTGTTATCAGAAGAACAATTCACGCATGTCTATCATCCACTGCATGCAGCCAGAAGAGCTTTTGTTATTTGCCAGTTATTTACTAGTAATGCGTGATCCACTCTCTGAGAAAGGATAGTCCTTTAAAGCATTAATGGAGCTATTTTAAATGTAATTTTCCTACAGCTTATGGGCTTCATTGGTTGAAACAATGGCAATCAGTTACTGGGCTCACACACTCTGGTGAATGGACAGCCCTCAATTCTGAAACCTTCATACGATAGCCACTGCTTGTAGCACTAACACTGCTTCCTGGTGTAAATGTGTCCCCAAATTGTGATCCCTCTCCTTATACCTAGATCTCTCTACAGAGTCAATTTTCGGGGGGAAAACACAACCCAAAGAGATAAACACTTCTCTTGAGTTGCATCACACATTATCTGTGAATGTCCCAGAGCTCCAAGGAGTATACATTGCCTACATGAAGGACAGGTAGAAGGCACTGCCGGGTAGATCTGACTGATGTAATATTTCACATTTATCAATTTGTTTTTTCTAGAATTGTGGGGAGTGGGAAAGTGAAGTGAGAACGAGCACAAATCAGGTAAGACGACCACAGTGTCCGAGGCCTTATCCCCACTTCCCCAGTAATGAGCTGAAAGGAACCAACGTGGACTAGAATCCAGCTTGCACTCTCTTAGTTGTGTTGGTTTTCCAGGAGCAGCTTTGACTGTGAATACACACAAGGAGCAGATGAGATGCATAAAAAGGTGGCAGTTTTACAACCACTCTGGCACTTCTCCGATGGGAAGGCCCCATTTCCATTCATATTTCATTTCCTTTTCATATTTCTCCTACTCCTCTTTATTACAAGGCTTTCTGCCTTTATTGGACTCCAGGCCTCACATCATAATGTGCATTTTGCTACTTACAATGGGTCCAATCCTGCCTGGGGGCAAGTGCCACCTGCAAGATGGAGAACGCCCATAGTTCCTATTGGTTTTGACAGCAGTGGAGGAAGCTCAGCACCGTATAGGCTCAGGCTCCAAATTCCTAGACCCTAAAACACTGGCTTGGAGGAGCAGCCTCTGCGCCTCTAATCTACACAAAAGTGGCAGCAGTAAGGACAAATCCTGAGGGACGCTGAACACTTTTCCTGCAACTACAGTTCTGTCTCCTGGGGGAGTTCAGGAGCTCAGAACCTCTGAAAATTTGGTTCTAAATCAGTATTTCCACTCATACATGGGGAGGGAGCCATGTGTCCTGAACTGACTCAGGGTACAGTAGATCTGTAAAACAGAGGCTGAGCATTCTTTAGGGACAAGGTTTTGATTTCATTCAGATTTGGTACAGGATACCATTTGTACAGTATCATAGCACTGTATGGCTGAGTTACAAGTAACTTACAGGAACCACTTCCCGTACCACTGAAATGCAGTCTTCTATGGATATAAATAGAGTTGAGATTAGATTCAATACATACATCCTACCAACTAAAAGCCTGGTTGTAGTACAGTTTTCAAATAAAAATTCTCAGGCTCTGCTGGTGTTCTGCAATGTGACAATTCACTCACTGTAAATCACTCTGGAAGTATCCATTGTGCCTGAGTGAGATGAAGACACTTACGTCAGTAGGTTCCCTGGGGCACACAGTGATCGTTCTTCTCTCCTGCTCCCCTCAAATGGATTCCCAAAAGATCGTTTCCTGATCATCGTTTTAACCAAGATCTGCAGGACAAGATTGATTTCAGTCAGGGACAACCCTTCCCAATAGCAGTGCATTTCCACTCAAGAGTAACAGAAACGTTTAAAGTTTATACTGAACCAACAAAGTTTGTGCTTTAGCAAACTATTAAAAACAAGCCTAGACTCGGCAAAGTTTTCATTTAACAATAACAATGATTGCCAGGTCTACAACAGCTTAGTACAGAAGCTCATTTCTTTATCTGGAACTCCTCAGAGCTACATATGCATACTTCAAACCACAGGAGACTGGATATGAAACCTGAGTGAAGAATGTGACATTTTCTTCTCCAATAATCTTTCCAATTCAAAAGGGAATTTTGATTTGCATGCATCTGTCACTTTCTGTCAGTTTCCAGCTGCTTGGTCTTTAATGGCAAGAACACTCATTAAAAGCACAATTTGCTGGGGCGGGGATGGGAGAGGAGAGAGAGAATGTTTTAATACTTGCCAAAACTGAATTGTGATTGGAAACTCTATAGTTTGTACTGAGCTAACTTTAACTGTGAAGCACAAAAGTTACCAAAACGAGAATTTGAAATTCATGTTACCACTTAGTTTCATAAATTACATGTTATTGCATCAATTCCCTGATTGAATTAAGAATGCAGCTAACCACCATAGTGCAAACTATGAGTATTACAATTGAGTATATAGTTTGAATGTACTGTCAGTGGGTTACAAAGTCACTTAAGTCAGGGAACAGAAACAATACCATGTGATAAATGTAAAAGCCAAGAGTGGGGTGAATCTTAAACCTCAGTGTAACATTTGCAGCTTGACAGGCAGACTAAGAATTATTCCCTGGAGAAATCTGTGAATAATTTTGAGAATTCTGCAACCTGTCAGTGGCCAATTCATGAATAGAAAATAAAGAGAGAGGCAAAACAAGTTGAATAAATCATTAATTTTGCACTCAACTGTGCTAGACACACATTGATGTCAAGTGGGGCTGTGGGTACTCAGCACTTCTGGGGGTAGGGGGGGGAACACAGTGGGGGGGGAAAACTTTTTCAAACATTCTGCTTTGATTGTAAATTCTTCAGGATGGAAATGATCCTTGTATTTGCATCTCGTACAGGGCAACATACAATGTTAGCATTTAAAAACCAACCTGTTTCAGGGACATTAAAGCAGGTGAGCTATTCACAAAAAGACAGAAATAAAAATGCAGGCCTGTTTTTCCCTCTTTTTTTAAATAATGACCTACATTCAAAGACGTGACAGCAGGACAGGAAGGAGGTTGCTGCTAATGAATTCAAGGCGTAGGAAATTTGGGGTTGGGAACACAGAGATTGTCTGATGTGAAGCTGAGTCCCGTGAGGAGCAGATGCAGAGACTATCCTTGCTGGGCCTGATCCTGTCTGGATCAGAGTGCCTCCTGCAAAGCACTGAGCACCCTCAATTCCCACAGAACTCAGGACTGCGCGTGCGCTGTGCTAGGCAGAATTCGGTTCTCTAAAAGGAAAGAGGCCATGGAGCACAGACTGCTGCACTGCCTGCTCAGCAGAACACATGCACACACGGTTGCCAAAAATCATTGTTCTTCCTCCCAGATTTGTTCCCTCTAAGGAAAGTGAGAGTACGGGGCAGTGGCAGGAAGGGGAGGGCAGCACAGCACCTCTTATGACACCTTGTGGCGCACAGTGAAAAAGCAGAAACTAAAACTATGACAATGCCACTGAGCAGCCATGGCTCCAGTGGTGGCCAAAAGAACATCTCGACAGGCCCAGGGATACCTGCTTGAAGGCCTGGTCTCTGTTGAGTGCAGCTCTCCTCTCCATATGGTCCAGAACTTTAAATATGGTTCTGCTGCGGAGCTTGGCTTTGCAATTGCTGGGAGGCAATGTATGAGAACTTTGAAATCTGACAGCGAACCACAAGTTGGCAAGATGGAAAAAACCAATTTGTTCCCCTTTTTCCTCCACAGCATCATGTTATAAACAGCCACATGAAAACCCTAAGGCAAGTTAAGAGACTACAGCATTCAGTATTCTTCTGCTAACTCCCACTACTATACACCGAGATTTCCCTTCAGTGCAGGACACGGGACAGGCGTGACCGAAGTCCCAGAGCTGCCAGGTTAAAAGCAAGCTGGAGTTTAGAAGGTCCAATAGAAATGACAAAATCCCACTAAACAGCAGTTGCAAGATGGCAGCCACAGATGCTCCAATCAGAGGGTTTTTAGAAAGGGGTTAAAAGTGACAGGGGAAGGGGAAGGCTCAGCACTAGGAGATAAGAGACTCAGATCTGCGGAACAGCAGAAGTGTGACAAGAGAGCAACTTCTTAGACAACATCACGTCTTAAGGGACTACTCTGAATGATCTCGACATACCGAGTTTAGCTCCACTCCAGCTTGACGGGAAGGCTACTCCACCAAGCAACTGACTCTGTGATCTCTTTAACAGCTACTTAGAAGGGCAGTGCTGTCCTAGATCTAATTTGGGGAAAGGTTTCTGACACAGAGATGCCACCCCATTGATAGGTGCATTAGAAACAGAGAATACAAGAGTCCTGGCACCTAGTGCTCAACTCTAATCATTCATCAGCACAACTAGGTCTGAGGAGTGATGCTGGGGCAGTAAGAGCAGAGCATTTTCCATGCACCCACTGAGCAAACGGTTGGCCTGTGTTACTCACCACTGTGGCCAGGCTCGGGATGTGTTTGACCGAGTTCTCAACTTCTTCTTCGGTCACCTCGATGAGCGTGCAGTTCTCATCCTCCGTTGGCAGCGGCTCCGCTCCGTTCTTAGTGACCCACGGGTGCAACTTCAATTAATAACACAGCCTGTCAGAAACGATTTCCTCTTTTTGAAAAAATTAGAACAACTCAGACCTGGCAAGCGCACCGCATCTCTCCAGCTACAGTACTCATAGGCCTATGAGTTATTAAGGAGTCAGGGATGCTCTGCCCTTTAACCTAGTTAGCTAGAGGAATGAACAATCCCAAATCATTAGGACTAGCGATGAGCCCAAACCAAAACTCCAAATGCCTGCCCCCTCAGACTTTGGGGAAGTGCAGCTCTAGATCCAAACTCTGTGGACCAGGCCTACAGTCACGTAGGAGGGGAAAGGATAAATAACATGTAGCACATACAAAGCACTTTGCATCCAGGGAGCTGTACATGCCTTACAAAGATGGGGAGTCATCATTACTCTTATTTTACAGATGGAAAAATGGAGGCACAAAGAGGTGAAATGACTTCCCCACGGTCACGCACAGAGACAAGTGACAGAGCTGGGAGTAGAATCCATGGGTCCTGGCTCCTAGCCCCAGACTTTAAACCAACAGACCAAGCAGAAATGGAAGAATATGTTCAGAATAAAGTAAGGAATCTTTTGCCCAGTCTCCAAACACCACAAACCATTGTCCATTTCTCGAGCCCTTTCGGAAGGTTCAGAAATAGCTCATTAACTCCCCCTGGTTCCTGCCTTTCCCCAACCTTATTTGCCATTTTCACAGCTGCTCAACCCTTCTGTGCTCCAGCAGGGAGAGAGGGACAGAAGTCTCCTGGGAAGGCTGTTTTGCAATATTATCCTAGAAGCCAGGAAATACCGGACTCAACGATTTCTTTATGTGGCCTGGTCTTGCAGGCACAAGAGGTCCTGAGATGGAGAAGGCTCAGGAGGGCCTGAAAAGGAGGCATTGGTAGTTGGAGGGAGCAATGAATGATAAACTGACTGCAGACAAGACTGAGTAAAGAAAACCCAACAAAATAAAGACAGCCCAGACAGTAGTGAGGACACAACTCACCAACAAGGCTTCATTTCCAACTGGCAAGTACCTTGATTTCCGGGACTGAAATCCTGGATTCAGGGTTTTTATCCAGCATCCGCATGATCAGATCCTTGAAATCCTCAGCAATGTCTGGCCTTGGGGAATTAAAGTGAGCCACAGGTTAATCTGAGAGAGTTCACAGCCACTTCTCATTGACAGGTTTCATCATATCAGCTCATTTCCAAAGAGGTGTTTGTGAGAAGGGGTAGGTCTGGACATTGCACCTTGGGTTTAAATGCCTGTGCTTCTGCAGATTGCTCAGGCTAGTGCTACAGAATGACCATGCTGTGTGCACACTCACTTCTGCTCCACCGCGGAGCTGAATCCTGAGGTCCATGCTGCTCAGCACTCACTTTGGTAAAGCTCTGAGTGGAGGTGACAGTGTTTGGGAATGGGATTAAATGATGAAGGAGAACCAAGGATTAAGGAGTAGCAGAAAATTTAGGAATCCATAAGATTACTCAGTTCAGTTACTTCTTCATTTAGTCACTGCCTCGGGAAGGAGGGATCCACTCCCACGTAACTGTTCCCAAGGGAGTTTCCATAGGAGAAGCAAATACACACAGAGATGACTTGGAGTCAAATAAAGAACCATGCTCAGAGCGGTCAGGGATGAACAGGGTATATAAAAATAAATAAATAAATAAAAATGGCAAGATTGGACAGAAATCAACCATGTGGATGGAAGAGGTTAATTCCCTTTGGAGACTCCAGAACTTAAATCACAAACATTTTTTCCAACAGCTGTAGATCAACAAATTTTGACCCCACGTCAAGTTTGAAGGGAGTTTTCCAGGGATGAGTGCAGCAGAGAAAGGGAAGTATTGGTGGTCTGGGTTATAGTTTTGTAAAATCTCATTGGATCAGGTCCAGTTCCATTGACTCAGTGCTTTCTGGGATCCTGGGGAAATGGTGTTCACTTTCCAATGTGCAAAAATAATAAAAAGCCGTCTATGTACTCACTGATCTGGGAATTCCAGAGGTTGGGTCTTGATTTTACTATGTAAACTTAGAATCCTCTCATCCATAAAAGGGCACTAGTCACAAACAAACAAAAACAAACAACAGGATTTGTTAAGCAATAAGCCAGTTTGGTGGAATCAGCAGAACATGTCACTTGCCTTGGGAAGAATTTTGCAGTATTCAAAAGGAGAGGGAGAAAGAATTCGGGGGAAAACACAACATATGGCTGATTTTCTCACCATGTTATTTTGTTCAGCTTCATTTAAAAACAACGACGACACCTTTACATAGCGTGGGCTCAAAAAACAGAACAGAACAACAGCTCCTGGCTGAACAATCTGGACAGCCCAATCCTTGAGCATTCTGAAAGCAGTGGAGCCTCTCACGAGCAAGCATTGCTGGATTGACCCCGTGGTTTGGAAGAGAGCCAGACAGGGTCATCCATTCTCCAGCATCATTTATTAAGCCATCTCTCCCTCTACATCCCATTGCAGCAGCTAAGATCTCTGCTGGACAAGCTCTTGCTCGCCCAGGACTGGCACAAAGTTGTTCTCAGCAGAGGCACCCTCCGCTGGTCAAATGGATTTACTGTTTAGTAATTTGCAAGGTATGGGGAAAGCTCACCCATTTACTTGGGCTTTCAACTAATGAATCCATTAGCATCACAGCACGCATGGGTCGTGCAATTTCACGGAGTCACCCAAGCTTGTGGGCACTGATTTTAAGCTGAATGTGAAATGCCCAGATGTTCTGACAATATAAATGATTCAGGGCAGGAATTAATTACTTCATTATCACTAACCATCCTCACACACAGTGAGAAAAACTGCTGCAGTAATGTCCAGAAATCTTAAGAATGAATGATTAGACATTCATAAAAAAAACCCAAAACTTACGGAGCTGTGGGTTGCACAAGATACTCTACAGTAGAGCTCTGCAGCGGAACTGGGATCCTGTGGGTCCTGCAGGACCCGCTGCCATAATAGTGGGAGAAGGATTTTAAAAAGTCCTACACAGGTCTCTACTCTACAGCAATGAAGCCTGCAGATCGGCTACCCAAGGGGCTGGGCCTTAGGAGGAGCAGCAGCTTCCTTGTAAGGCAGGCCTCTGCACACCCTTTGCGCTGGAGGAACGTTGGCCTGGCCCCAGCACAGCAGGCAGTACAGTGATAGGTTATGGGGAAGAAGCCATGACTGATCAGATTTTTGGGGCAGGGAGGGCGGAGAGGAGGGTATATAAATGTCACCCTATGAAACACCACACAGAGCCTTGTGTAGAGACATGCTGACTCACTGACCAGACTAAAACAAGAAACTCGTTACCTGTCCAAACACAAAACAGAAGAGTGTGATTCCCATGGCCCATACATCCAAAGCCTTGGAAGAAAGGAGAATACAGTATTATAGCTAGTTCTTGCACATGGAGCCTGAAAAGTGTGCATATGTTAAAGAGACAGTTATAAAAACCCTCACTATAAAATACCTTGCCAGAAAAGATTCTTCTTGTTTCTGAGAGGGTTTCCGGTGCCATGAATGCAGGGGTGCCCACAGTGTTGGTCAGGAGGGCATCAGTTCCTTTGAACTCATTACTCACTCCAAAGTCAGCGATTTTGATGTGACCATCTTCCCCAACTAGAAGGTTGGAAGGTTTAATATCCCGGTGGATTATCTTTTGATAGTGCACTGTGTGTTAAAGAAACAGCAGGACATTTAATGGCAGTGCATGCCTGTAACACAACTAGCAGAGCAAATGACCAAACACACAAGGACTGCAAAACTCAATTAACAAGAATGTCAAAACTATGGGCCAGATCCTGAGTTGGTGTCCGTCAGTGCAGCTTTGCTGAATTACTGAATTACACCAGCTGTGAATCAATCTGCCCCCAGGTTGTTAAGAACACCAGTGGTTTCTGTTTAGAAGCTTACAGTATTCGATGCCTTTGATCAGATCCTGAAAGTAGAACCGAGCCTGATCTTCAGTGAGAGGTTTAATGGCAGGGACTTCCATCACAGGCCTGGAAAGGCAACAAAGCAGGGCTAATGAGGAAGAGGGGCACAGTTTAGAACCCACAAGATGGCAGAGGCTTCTTTTTCTGACTGATGTTTAAGAGAACAGGTAGCAAAGCTCTGACCCAGCAAGAGATAATGGATTCTTTAGCTCATGAACCTGGCTATCCTGCAACTCTCCTTCCTGTCTTCAGCAAATGCTGCGGATTAACTCACTATAGTAAACCAGAATGTTGGCATATTAGGCCCTGTCTACACTATAAAAATAATCATGTTGCACTGTTGTGGCTCAGCACATTGACACATGGTTTTTAGTTATCTACGGGTATGTTTACATTGCAATGGAACACCTGTGGCTGGCCCATGTCTGATGACTTGGGCTCGTGCTACAGGGCTGTTTAACTGCAGCATTGATGTTTGAGTTTGTGCCGGGCTTGGGGACACCCCACTGGCCAGCTCCAGGTGTTTAACTGCAGTGTAGACACATCCTATGTCACCAGAACAAGCTGGGGAACTCAATTTTAATATGGTAGATACAGTGGCTCCTTTACACAAACTCTGCCTAGGAAAGGCAGTGCCAGACATTCAGCCACTCCTGCTGCTCCAGGGGAGAGATTTTATGTCCCTGATCTTTGGCTGCATTAGGGCCCCTTTGCCACATGACACTGTTGCAAAGCAGCCCTAAAGCTGCTGGAGCCAGCCACAATCTCAGCCGAGCGGGCTCCTCAGCTGATGCAGAACTGGAAAATGGCTCCTACACTAGCCCTCCTCTTGGTGGGTGGCTTAGGGGACATAGCTGGGGCTTCCCTAAAACCCAGCAATTCCCAGCTACTATAACTGCCCCTGAGCTTGACAGCTTGCCTAAGTTACAGCAGCCCCCAGATTACTCCAAATTACCCTGGGGGTGTGTGTGGAGGGGTCAGTTCAGAACACAATGGCCTAGGACGAGGACCAGGGAAGTAGAAAAGTGCCTTAAAGTCACCTTTGCAGCCTTGTGAGTTATGCTGCGCATTCTTTGGCTGTAGCCAAAGATGGAGGCCTACACCTTACCTATCCCTCTACATAACAGGTTCCATGATTTCCTCTCTTGCATGGGCACCTGGATGGATGTCACCCCAGAATATCCCCCTGGCTGTGATACACACAAGAGCCCGAGCAGCAGGGTTCAGCTGCCTTCAGTGACATCACGTTCATGCACAAATGCTAACTTGGCAGTGGCAGCGCCTCCCTTCATTATTAGATGGGCAAATCCTGAAGGACTTAATCAACTCTGAGTCAGGCAAAACTCTTACTGAAGTCGGTGGGAGCATTGCTTGAACGAGGGTGGAGTGAAGAAATTAGGGTCGGGTCCATTACAATCCGGGTCCTAACATAGATAGCATGGTACGTGCAGATAGCACTGGATAAATTATTGGATTTTGGCTTTATAGATCCAGTTTCCCTGTCCCAAAGAGCTTGCAGTCTAGAGGCATTGTCTAAGGCAAACATTATAGGAAGGCAGAATGCACAAAGGATGGGAAGCAGCCATTACAGTAGAAATGCTTCCTGGACTAAGTGGTATTTTAGAAGCAGCCTGAGAGTGGAGATCTATACAATTCAAAGACTGAGAGAACTAAAAGCCATTTCAGTGCAAGATGTCTCCTACAGACACGAAAGCGCTCAGCTGCCCTCTCTTAGGTCTGATTCTCATTGAGGTTTGGGTTTGCAGGAGGAGAAGTTTCCAAGGATTTCCAGTATGGTTTCCTCCTGTCACCCAATCGTGTTTCAAGTGTCTTCAAACCCTCTTCCTCAGCACAAGTTGGGAAAGCGGCACTAGCGGGCTCCACTCCAATCTCCCCCTACACAGTCACATAGCACAAAAAATGAAGTGGTGTACCATGGCTCTCTCCCATAAATAGCGGTGTCCATCTCGACCCCAGAATCAGGTTTATGTCACTATAAAAAGCCAAAGTGGGACATGGGAAGGGATTAACTGAGTCACATTAGAAAGAAACAGGGAACAGAACTTGGAACAGCACCTTGGCAGCTGTTTGGCTTGCACATCTGAACCGTACATAGTTCTTCCATGGGTCACAATGGCTGGCTGTACTGGTCCATCTATTCGTCCTTTCAGAACTGTATCCTTTCTATATGAGGGACAGATGAAATTTTCTTCAACCCCAGGAATGTCGGTCTCCTCTTTTTATTCACTATTTCCCTCAAACTAAGAGATTTAGGGAAAGATCTCAACCTCTATTACACCAATACCAATCTGCAGTTACTCCCTTAAAGTCTATGGCATTGCTTTGGATTTACTGGGACTGAGAACAGAATCTGACCCTTAATGTGGCCAGTGCAAGAAAAATCTCCCTTCTCCACTACAGTCTTAGTTCCCCGGTATTGCACCCCCCTCCTGTGGTATCTCAGAGAAATGCCGAAGCACAGGATCTGGTGCCACGCCCCCGTCTATTTAGGAACCATCGAGGTTTCTAGTGTCCCAGGGCTAACTGCAAAGCTCAGATTATCCTTTTGCCATCAGCAGTGCAGGGGTGTTGGTTTTTTGGAAGGCGAGTGGGACTCTCAGAGGAAAGTTAAACTAATTAGCTCCACCTTGAATGTGTGTCTCTTGTCTCCTTGCCAGAGTCTGTTTATTTTCCCAAAAGCTGTGGGAGATGCTGCTGCCTGTCTTGAATCTCTGAAGGATCCAGCATCTAACCAAAGTAGACAGAGCTAAAGAGATGCTAGAGTGCCTTGCTCTGTCCAAGAGTCGCCTTTTGTTCTTCATGTTGGTGTAGGGTGCCCATATATTTATCACTGGTATTATAACAACAGCTAGAGGTCCCATCCAAACCAGGGACTCACTGCGATGAGCACTGTCATGAATAGGAAGAGACAGTCCCTGCCCTGAAGAGCTTGAAATTTAACCAGAGAAGACAGATCAATGGTGAGAGAGGGCAGAGAGATGGATGTGACTCGACCAAGGTCCCACAACATATTAATGATATAGCCAGGAATAGAATCCAGGTCTCCTGAGTTCCAGTCCAGTGCTGCTTGCACTGCCCACCCCTTTGCTGTTCCCATAAATGGTCGTCTACATCCTCCTAAATCCCATCTCATACTAGCACACGGTGGTGCACAGCAGAAACTCAACAGGCTGAGTCCCAAAGATAAGACTGATGGATAACACAGGAGATGGCCTCACAAGTCAAGAGGATCAAAAAATGACCCATTAGCGTCTATTATCTGTTGCACAGGATTACCCTCCACTAGCACTAATGGAAGTTGCCTATGCCTCTCAAGGGCAGAAGAGACTCTACAGGACACAATTATTTCTCAGCTGGATACATGGGCTTCCCCACTTAAGACGGGGAGAGAGAGAGGTGAGGAGGACTCAGCATTTCATTCTCTCTCCAAGATGAACCAAGCTAATTCTCAGTACCGAGGGAGAAGATATATCAACATAAGCTCAATGGGTGTTTAAATTCTCATGCTGGAAAACTGTATCATGAATCCACAGAGAAACATATTGGCTTACTGTGATTTCATCTTCTTGCCCACGATAATAAGGGAAATCTTCAGCTCTAATAATTTTATTATTTGAATTATTATAGTGCCTAAGAGCCATAGCCATAGACCAGGACCCCATTGTGCTAGGGGCTGTACAAGCATAGAACCTGCTCCCAAAAGAGCTAACAATCTAGTTTTAGTTACAATTACATCACTACTGCTGCAGTCATGAGAACTGCAAACAGCCTTTACTAAATGCAGAGATGAGACATTTAGGAAAAAGTCTCATGACATTTAAACCCTATTTTATTTTTCCTAGAATTTTTCATCTGTAAATCTCAAAGCACTTGACAAAGTTCAGTGAGCATTATTATCCCCATGTTAAAGATGAGGAAAAAGGTTACATAATTTGTCCACAGTCACACAGTCATCAGCCGGGTCAGAACCTCAGATTTCTTAACTCCCATTTAGAGTCCTGTCCACTAGGCCATGCTGCCTCTGTCCTCTGCTGATGTAGCAGGATCAAAGGCAACAGAGTTTAGAAAGCAATAAAACTCAGACAAGATGTTGATATCCCAAACAGAACTGATCCAGTCTGAATGTAGCATGCAACACACACATGCACAAGCCGACACAGGTATGTGCAGTTGTAGATCATGCTTTGTGCCATTTTCCCAAGACATGCAGTAAGGTGCTGGATTGGACCCAGGATTCCACATCTCACAATCACTTGGGCTCATTCTGCACTCTCATGGATAAACTCGGAGCATGTCAGAGAGCCTCAGTCAGTGTAACTCACATACACACAGGCCAGAAGAGAGACTGCAGCAAGAACTGCAGCTAGCAGGAGGACGTAAGAGCCCACCTTACTTTAACTTACACCTCTCCAAACTCCTTGGCATGTCAATTAAAACAAATTTGACTCCCTTATTGACCAGTAAGGGGTGTACACAGGTTCAGAGATATCTGGGTCTCAGTGCACATCTACACTACAGGGGCTACAGCAGCACAGTTGCAATGCCATAGCATAGACACTTCCTACATCAACTGAAAGGTTTTTTCTATCAATGTAGGTAATATACCACCATGAGCCGTGGTACTTCAATCCACGGAAGACATCTTCTGTCAACCTAACCACATCTACAATGGGGGGTAAAGGTTGGCTTAACTACAGTGTCGTGGGGGTGAGAATTTAACATAGCTAGGATGATCTAAATTGTAAGTTGTAGACCAGGACATAGGGAGACCTACTTTTAACACCTTCTGCATCACCACTGTTAAGGAATTTGGCCCACTGTATGCACTATTTCAACCAAACTACACTCACACACACTGCTTATGAAATACATTTGCTTCAATATTCACTAAGTTTGTAGACCTAATTACAAGGTTCAATACTTACCCTTGTTTTACCAGTTCAAAAACTGAAACACAAAAGAGAAGGTGATTAATGACAGGCTGAAAGCTCTGCAAACAAGATCCCAGCAGAAAAGCAATTATTTCTATGACCAATTATGGAAATAATAATAAACGCCAACATGAAACTGGCTGAGTGAAATGAGTTCAGAATGTGGAAGAATCCCTTGTGATATTTTGTTTTCTAAAAATGTACATTTTTACATGACGTTGTCGCTGTATTTATCAAACAGATCTGGACTTCATGCAGAAATTAGACTGACAATTCACAGCGCTACTTCAAAGAGCACATTACTATCTTCCTTGTTAATAATCTATGAACTAGCATATTTGTTCAGTACTTCAGAATCATTATAGTTTATCAGGCTAAGAATCTTCTCACTATGACCCTGATTCTGCATTTCTTACATACCTAAGTTCTGAGTGTGCAGAGAATGCAGAACTAGGGTCTAAGGACACTTTAGCTCTTTGACCCGAATACTGTGCTTCATCATCAGTTAAGTAAGGTACAGAGCAAAATACACACCATCAGAAAGGTTCCACCAGGAACCAAGTAAAAAGTTTCCCCCCAAAAAACATTTATGGACTTAGCTTTACCAAACTGCTTATTTCTTCAAGAAAAGCTGGGAAGGAGTCAGTAAGGATCTATCTATACTGCAGCTGAGATGAGCCTCCCAGCCTGGGAAGACATATTTGTCCTAGCAGGACTCTCACTAGCACACTAAAAATAGCAGTGTGGATATTGCAGCACCAGCCTGGGCTTCGACTAGCCACCCACGCTCGGAACCAGGGGCTCACGCAAACCTTCACTGGGGCTGCGACATCCACACAGCTATTTTTAACACACGCGCACAAGCCCCACTAGCACAAGTGTGTCTACCCATCTGCTCCCAGCTGCAATGTAGAGATACCCTTAGTTCCTCTGCTAAATAATGCTCGTCTTACACCTTCTATGATGTTATATTTTTAAACCAAGTAAATAACATTTTTGCTCCCAAGCTGAACGTGGAAAACACACATTCCCTTGTACAAAATGGAGAAGTTAATATATTCAGTTATTTGTATGTTCACAGATATACATTCAGGCCCTGATCTGGCCACATTCATGTGGAGTAAGGACTCAAGAGTTGTCCCACTGAGGTTTATGGGACTAAACACGGAGTAAGGTATTGCATAGCATGAGAGAGGATGACAAATGTGCCCCTTAGTTAACATGTGTTTTTCAGGCACAACAGCTGTTAGCACTGGAAAACTTGGCCCTGAGGGGGTAGATTAAATTAAGGCAGATTCACAATGAGACCAATATGCTAATGAACTCAGATGATGATTTAAAAAAGGCATAGGGGCAAGAGCAGTGATTGGAACATTGGTTTTAATTAGTCATTGTCTTGGCCTTTGTTCATCCCCTTTGTTATTGCAGATGGGTATTTGTATTGAAATTCTCAATTTTTAAGTGTAGTTTTGAGCAATATTAAGCAATGTATATCAAGGTTGATTAGTTCCCTTAAACTAGTCTATTTTAGGGAACAAACTGGCAAACAATTAGAGAGAGAGACAGGGAAAAAGGGAGAGGCTGTGCTAATCAGTGAGCTCTTAAGGGCTCTGCTGACATGACCCCCCCAGATCTCTCTGAGTAGTTTGCTCTTTACAGTCATTACTGCCTTAAAAAAAAAAAAATCTACAACTCCCACCAGGAGCCAACTTCAACAGCTTTGCAAAGGAGCTAAAATTAGGGTACGAGGAGGAAACTCCCTCCACAAAAAAACCACCATCTGACAATAATGAAATGTTGCATTTCCATAGATTATTTTCAACCCAGAGTCTCGCATGCTCTGCAACCATTTATTGTTTAAGTAGGTAAGTTCTACCCCATTTTATAGCTGGGATAATTGAGGCACAGAAAAGTTAAGTGACTGGCCTGAAGTCACACCGTGAGTTAGTGGCAGAGCAACGTATTAAATCCAGGTCAGACTGTTGACATTCTGCTATAACTAACAGATAACACCACTCTTCAGCTTAATCCCAAATAGGGTTAAGCAAGAATGAAGCTGCAGGAAGAGGTGTCCATAATGAATATCCAGTTTACATCAGAATTTTAATTTACTTCTATTGCACCTTTGATTCAAATCAATAGATGTCCAGCTAGTGCAGGGAGAGAATCTGAGTCTGGAAAGATATGCAATAGATTAGCATGTGGGTCTGGTGCTGACCACTTTCAGAGTCAGGGTACCAAACAAATGGGATCATTGGTCTGAGCAAATATGGCAATCCCTACAGGGCTATTCCTTGCACTACCATAGACTTGTATGCTCTTGGGTAAGTCACTTTAAGAAAAAGGATGATGTTGGCACAAGACCAAAGGGGCATAAACTGGCTATGAACAAATTTAGGCTGGAAATAAGAAGGTTTCTAACGGTCAGAGGAGTGAGGTTCTGAAACAGCCTCCAATAGGAGTTGTGGGATCAAATAACTTAGCTAGATTTAAGAGAGCTGGACAAATTTATGAGTGAGATTGTATGATGGGATTGCTTGTGATTGTAGGGAGCAGGGCTTGGCAGTCCTGCAGGTCCCATCCAGTTTGTGTCTTATGTTCCTAAAATCTAATGTTTCAGGGCTTCAGCCGGTCACCTGCAGGGGTCAGCAAGGGATTTTTATCCCTCAATTATTACCTGGTTTCCTCCCATCCGTGTCTCTTCCCTCTGAAGCATCTGAGATGGCCAAAGCTGGAGATGGGAAGGGTGGGTGAGTGCCCTGAGGTGGCATCAAGCATTCTTTCTCTCAAGTGCTTTGCTGGCTGCTTCTTGTTCACATGCTCAGGTCTAACTGATCGCCATGTGTGTGGTTGGGAGGCAATTTTCCCTCTGGTCAGATAGGCAAAACACCCCCAAAGTCACTGCCATTCTCTGCAGCATGGGAGTGCGGGTCATGTGCCAGGATCATCTCGGGATCTTTCACTTAATCAATTCCCTGCCACTGCAGGGAGCTCATACATCGGCGCAACTCAGTCCCTCCTATTCTTTGCCCGTGACATGCGATAATTTAGTTTCCTGGGGGCTGTAATGTTTGGTCTCATTTTGGTTGTTGGGTTTAGTGTGTGGGTGATGGTAGATGCTGATGGCCTCTGATATGCAGGAGGTCTGATTACATGATCTTGCGATCCCTTCTGGCCTTAAATTCTATGATTTACTGCTCCCCTGTGCCTCAGTTTCTCTCGCTGTAAAATGGGGTTGAGAGAGGCAAGATAATGTAAGCACAACTCTTTGCAACCTTCATTTGGCAGGATAGCTAAGGAAACAAAATTATTATTGAACTCTGCTCCTCTCTGACCTCAGTGGGAAGGGCAGAGTTTTCCACATTTGGGGAGAGAATGCAGATAAGATAGTCCCTCTTTCAAAAAAGGAACTACAGTTTATACAGCACGTGGGTAAGATGACAGCAGGATAGCAGTTAAGAGCATTACAGGTTACAGCTGGGCACCTGGCTCTCCAAAGTGCTCCCAGACATCTAATTATAACCTAGTGCACTGCTGAGTATAGGCTGACCGGGTACAGTCCTGTTTTATCTCTTTCTGAGCCCAGACATTGGATCCCATATGTCTCTTTAATTAAAGGGGACCTGTTCCTCCGATATACCCATGCCATGAAAATTCTCACTGCTGTCAGCCCTGTTCTATTACGTTAAGCAGCATAAAAGGAATCTCCATAGTGATCAGCTACTTTGCTGGCATAACTCACTACCTCAGTCCTCCCTGCAGACTATGGGAAATATTTTATACAGTCATCCAAAAGTCTGATCCACGCAAACAGAGATTGCATCCAAATACTGTCACTGTCCTGTGGCATGCATAGCAGGGCAGAAGGGAAGAGTGACTTGTTTACCCATGTACAGATGGTCCTCGCTGGGGTCATCTAGCACCTGTCAACACAAGTTAGAATGATAATAAAGTGACTGCATGTGGATAAAAAGTATTCTGTATTTCCACAGATTCGTATCACCCATTAGAAAATACGAAGAATAAATATACTGACAATAGGGACATGGTATGAGATAATTTAGGCCCCAAATGTATAGCTAAGGTTTTATTTACATACACACACGCATGTGCGCACACACACAATAAATCTACAGCCACCTAGGGTTTCATGGTTGTCCCAACTAACTGTGCATACCATGGTCAGTCAGAACTTCTTGACATCAACAGGGACAGGACTCAGACGTTTCTCCTCTAAAAGCACAGGCCTCTAACATTTGACATCAGGGAGAATTACTCCATTAGTTGTAAGCAGTACATGGCATATGACTCAGAAGTTCTGAATCTATACAGAAGAGAACTATGGTATGCACATCAGCCACTGCATCCCTCTCTATAGACGTACGTTTGTAGGATAGATAGATTTTAAATTTACACACACACACACACACACACACACACACACACGTTAAATATGTCAGTTGTATAAGTGGATTCATGAAGAAATAAAGCAAAATGTGTTTTGTCTGGTTGATACCAGTTTAATTATGTTTTAAACATACACCTCGGACATACCCATATCAGATCAGCAGCTCCAGTTTTAGAACTAGTATTTTTCTCAAAGCCATTTCCCTTTAGGGATTCCAGTTCCCAACATCTTAATTTAAAACAGACACTTTTGCTTTGCTAATCTCACTAGTTCCTTCCCTCAAGGGAAAAGACAAGAGGAGGGAAAAATGTAGCTGTAACACAAAGGAAATAATACTTCCAGTATGTTTAAATATTTTATCTCACTTGTAAACCAGCAAATTTGAGTATGCATATTCATAGATCTTGATACTTTTTGCACGGTCAGTTTCATTAAGCCAATATGTTTCCTAGGAGATGAATGTGGAATCTAGCATTGGCATTACTCAAACTTTTAATGCTTTATCCTTTAAAGATTAATTATGAAAAGAAATAGAAGTGAGATTAAAAAAAAATAATAAAAAAAAAAGGCCAGAGAAACCATCCAATGGGATAGCGTATACTGTGATTCCACAGTAGATGCTGAAAGAGCAAGTTGGAGCATACGGATTATTCCTCAACTCAGAATGAAAAACCTCTGAGACGTAATTGGGCATATGGCTCTAGAGGACCATTTACACTCCCTCAGCATTACAATCAAATTATGCTTTTGGCAGGTTCTGTACACAGAGCCTGCAGGTTTCTTTCTACTGCTGAGTGTGGGGACAAAATCAAACAGGCTCCTTTACTGAAATAAATGTAGGTAAAAATAAAAGTGATCCTCTCTTTGAGTTCCATCCAGTAAGATCGTCAGCACACTCAGCTCCCCCTGAAGTTAATGAGTTCAGGATGCTGAGCACTATACAGGAGGGATGCAGCACCTTGAAGCTTCAGGGCCTTTGTACAGGGGCTGATCCAGGATTATAGAATGGGGCTGGGATTTATGGCACTTTATGCAGACAAGGAGAAGTTACACTTTTTGCTGCCTTCCTAGAGCAACAACAAAACAAACACTTAGAGCAGGGGTCGGCAACCTTTCAGAAGTGATGTGCCAAATCTTCATTTATTCACTCTAATTTAAGGTTTTGCCTGCCAGTATTACATTTTAACATTTTTAGAAGGTCTTTTTCTATAAGTCTATAATATATAACTAAACTATTGTTGTATGTAAAGTAAATAAGGTTTTTAAAATGTTTAAGAAGCTTAATTTAAAATTAAAATAAAATGCAAAGTCCCACGGATCGGTGGCCAGGACCCGGTCAGTGTGAGTGCCACTGAAAATCAGCTCGCGTGCCACCTTTGGCACATGTGCCATAGGTTGCCTACCCCTGACTTAGAGCATATGTGATATCTCGCACAGAACCCCTGGAAACACCACTCCCCTCCTCCCCAAAATGGACTTGACCTTTTACATTTCCCAAAAAAATCTGATTGTTTTTGCAGTCAGTCACAAAAACCAACATTCTTCCAAAAATCACCATTTTAAAATGGAGGAAAACAAGCATCTGATTCTGAGATATAGGAACCAGACCCACAATTCCATCTTGACTGGTACACAGAGATACTCCTAGGTTACCATTTCTCTTTCAGATTGATGCATACTGAGCGCCTTGCAGAACAGAGATTATTTTATTCCTGGTGTCCAAGCACAACTAGATTGCACATCCAATGTGTGTGTCCACAAAACAGGTTACTGAAGCCCACAGAAAACTAATTGCACATGGATCCCTCCATGTAAATCTACAAACAGGCAGTGGTTGAGTCAAGCTAGACGCCTGAATGCTCTGAAGATTTATTATTGTTTATTACTTATTTATTTTAAAGATGGTCCTTCAACCACACTGGACAGATCAATATAGGAATGGCTTTCCAGATGACAAACGTCCTGCTATTCAAGGAAAACCTGTATTCTGCACTGAACACCTTCAGGTCCCCGGCACACCCTAATATTGTAATTGCAAGTCAACATTTCAGCCAATCTCACCTCCACCAGTTTCACTACATTAGGATGGTCCAGCTTTTTCAAGATGGCGATCTCTTGGTACACCTGTTCAATAGGCCCTTTTGGTTCCAGACAGCCTTCGGATGTGGCTTTGGCACCTCGAGGAGGTGGGCGGCCTGTTTAAAATGGTAAAGATACAGGAGGCAGGTAGCACAAGACAAGTAGTAAAAGCTGGCGGTTAATATATGTGGCTGAGCCAAGGTGGCACCTCATTAACGGTCACAGGTTAAAAGGCCTGATCTTCAGCAGTGCAAAGATTTCCCCTCCCCGCTGCCTTCTCTGCAGGTATTGGGCACCTCTGAGGAGCATGACATGATGCATGTATTTGAATAATCCTAGTGCACTGCAAAATGCACTAACAAAAAGATCATTTAAAAGAGAGAAAGGCCAAATGATTGCTTAATATGCATGGTCACTGATGACCTTACCAAGACAAATATCTACATTCAATTTCAATAGTGTCTGAGATACAGTCTATAGAATAGCACAAAATACAGCTGATCAAAATTCCCAAACGCCCCATTTTTGAAGGCAAGAACTTGTTTATTTTCTCTGTTGAGTCTTTAAAAATTTATGCTCTCAGTCTCTGGGCCAAATTCCACTCTGATGCTTCCTCTTAGCATATGTGCAACATGGCTCAGGTGGCACATGACCAGGATTCATCACCGAATTTGGTCTGCCGGTTGGATCATTAGCTAGGCACAGCACAATTCAGTGACCAGCCCAAAGTCACACAGGATGTCTGTCAGAGCCAGGAACAGAGCCAAGATCTTCTGGTTCCCAGCCCACTGCCCTAACCCCCAAATTAACCTTCCCTCTATCACTCCAGCCCTCGCCCCAAACTTCCAACATCAATATACACAAAATTCGTCACTGCCACAAAACACTTTCCAACCAGGATATTTGCCTCATACATATATGGTAATTCTGCTGTCAGAGACTGTGGGGCTATATGTTTCCCCCATCCCACCATCTCTGCTGCTCAGCTATAGATCTCACTAGTTCTCCACACACCGAACTGCCATTGGTTACTTACGTGGAAACCCTGCTTGTCTCATGAGCTTCTTTTTAGAAAGAACTTTCATTGCCTGCAATACAATTAATATGTAAATAGATTCTGTCACTGCTATTGCAAAGAACTCACACGTGTAGGTTGAAACCTCGCTCCTGGGGGCAGATGCTGGATCTTTGTGCAAAGCCAAATGGGCCTGGTGTAAGGATGAGAAGGGAGTGCAAACCTGGTGTAAGGATGAGAAGGGCCTGGTGTAAGGATGAGAAGGGAGTGCAAAGAAGTGTTTTTGATCCATCTTCAGAAGCACTGGGGAGACACTGTTCTGCTAACATACAGCACCTTTGGGGGCAGCTCCCCCATGATATACCTGAGGGGGGATCTCTTCCCCTCTCTTCTGTGTCTCAGGTTCTCCTCTCCCCACATCCCAGAACTTTCTCTCCCCCTTCTCCCAGGTTCTCAGCCCCCTTCTGGTCTCGATACCAGGTTTACCCACCTAAGATCTTGACTATACAAGGGCAGCACGGCCTTAAGGCAGGTCTTGCTCCTGCTTGGTGCCCTTGGGCCAGCTGAGGAACACTCCTCCCACACCTCATCAGCTAGCCAAGCAGCACATTTTCTCCCCTCCAAGGCAAGTTGATGCAGGACTCAGGGATGTGGAAGAAGATGCAGCTAGGTGAGGAGAACAGGGAGAGTTTCTAAGCTGCAGGATTCCTGCCTGCCAAACAAGGGAGGCAGCAACCTCTGGTAGTGCTGTTTGATTGGTGCGTGCTATTAGATCTGGTGCCCAGCCCAGAAAAGCTGGGAAGGTGGGTGTCAGATCAGGGAGCTAGAGAGCTGGCTGGAATGCTTACGACTCCATCCAGAAGCTGGCAGTGAGGCAGGTCTGCCCCTGCACCCAGCACTAGACTACGCTCCACCAGAGAATCTCTACTAACAATACTTACATAGTAGGTGTTGTCATCTTCATTGTATGCGAGCTTCACAACCCCATATGAGCCCTAGAAAAATACACCAGCAACCACAGGTTACTGACTGGGGGCCATCAGAGAAACACCTTAGCTACCATGACTCCCACTATGAGTGAAACATGCGGTCGCTCTCTGGACTCCTTTGTAGGCCCTCAGATTCACAATGATTGTGGGGCTTCTCCCTCTGCTCCAGCACAGCCAGAAGGTGACCCCCAAGTTTGAGCTCAGCGTGGCACAGAACGTTTCCATTCAAACTGCCCACTAGCAATACAAACACAGTGGGTTTCAAGTGCTGTAGCCCCTCAGGCTCCAATGCAGGCAGGTCACCTGAGAGTTCTGATACACCAGTAGCCATCTTGGGACATTTCTGAGCAGGGAATCACCCACAGGTGCTGACCAATCTATTAAAAAACTCTGGTAGAGAGCATAATAGCATGGGGCTAGATCACCCTCTTGCATGGAAAATTATACCTGCTGTGTTTCATTGGACTAGAAATTAACCTTGTAGCACAACTGAAAACAGCTGTAATTGCATAAAGTAGCAGGGGTGAGGACATTTAATGAAGTATACTTATGAAGGTGTGAGCTTAGGATAAAAGAAATTAAATAGCCCCCCCTGAAACTCCCAGCCTAATGCTTGTATGCCAAATCTGTAAAGAATTCACCTTTCCGATTTCATCTTTCAATTTATATTGATTAAGCTGCACACAGTCCTACAAAGGGAAGAAAAAAAAGTTTGACATGAACCAGTGGCATAACAAAAACAATCACATATTTATTTGCAATTTTTATTTTTATTTTTTGCACAGGAAGAAGAAATGTATTATTCATAAACAGAGCTCCAAAAAAACGAGATATCAGAGCATCATTAGAGTCAATTAACTGGACAGAGAGGGGAAAAAAACAATCCTGAAACAGTAACAGACTCTTAAATCACAGATGTAATATTCTTTAGACAATAAATGTCATCTTTTACTCTGCAGATTACTGTATTTGTTAGGTAATGTAAATCCATTCAGATTGTAACTATAATGTTTGATTTCATTAGCAATAAATGACAGCCATTTGCCAAGATTGGGAATTTCTACACATGGCTAATTACTGACATTCAAGTGATCGTTCTCAATAAGAACCACTCACATTAAATAGGTATATAAAGATCAGTAGCTGAAATTAACAGTTTATAAACCTATCAGAGTGCCCCAGGCCTTGTAAGCAGTGGAAAGTTTAGTCCTTCCACTTCCTAACTTCCAAATACCTTTATTATGTCTAACACACTGTCCAGCAGACATTTACTGCCTGTTCTGTGTTAGAGATGACAGGTTCTGGGCATGCAATACAGTGTATCTGATCACTATTTCAGACTGTGTTTTTTTACATTCACATTTCCCATGCACTGGGCTGAAGATCAAGTCCACTCACCTTTGAACATTGTTTCAAGCACCAATAAGCCCCTCATTTTGCTGTCTTTTTATCATAATTAACAACTAGTTAATTACACATGAAGAACTCAGACCAGTTACTGAGGCCATGTCTACGTTACCACTTTTGTCAACATAACTTAGATTGCTCAGTGGTTTGAAAAAAACCACATCCCTGAGAGACATAAGTTGCACCAACAGAAGCACCAGCGTAGACAGTGTAGATGCTCTCCCACCAACATAGCTACTGCCACTCACTGGAGGTGGTTTATGATGTCAATGGGAGAACTCTCTCTCCTCCCAGCATAACGTGCCTACATGAGTGATCTTACAGCGGCAGAGCTGTATCGGTACAGCTGTACTGCTGTGAGCTTGCTAGTGTAGACATGGCCTTTGTAATGACCAATTCCTCAAGGGTTAACACTCCAGTCTGAACCCTCCTATGAAATGCCTTCTTCTAGAAAAGCACACGAGAGACAATCGTGCAAAGCACTGACTAATTTATTTAGGCCAAAGCCCCTGCTCCCATGAGCATCAATGGCAAAAATCCCACTTACTGCAATGTGGTTGGATGAGGCCTTTATTGACTTCACTAGGAGCATCAGGGTAATCAGCACCTTGCAACATAACATGTTATCTTGTATTGTAAGCATTTGGTTATTCTGGGTTATTGCTTTCCAGAACTGATGACTATACTGTGCTAATTCCGTTACCAGGGGAAGCTCACCTCTGCTAGCCCTGAACGAGATACTGCTTAGGAAGAGGTCTCTTTTTAAGCTAACTGACCACATGCCTTCCACCCATTGCATAAAACATGCACAGATTTATTGCCAGAAGATGAGCATTATTAGCATAAATGCATTTCCTTTCAAATACATAATTAAGCAAGAATGGGCAGGAGGAATTAATTTCTCCCACCTCTTTTTAATCAGCTGCTGTTGTCAGAGATCACAGAACTCCTTATACATATTCCTAAAGAGTCTCTCATTTCCCTCCCCCTTCATTCCTTCCCCGAATTTGTGGTACTGTTGGCTGTGATAAATATTGCCAGGGTTCCATTAATATAGCCACACACACACAGACAGGGAAGAATCTCTCTTTGGGGGAGTTAGGGCAGGTACATAGGATTCTCCCCATGTTCAAGTTGCATAGAGAAACTCATGATGCACAAATGAGTTCCAATCCTCATAATAGCTGCTACATTCACAGGAAGAGAAGCCAGTATGTCCTGGTTCAGAGTGGTATGATCTAGTGGTCCAAGCACAGGACTGAAAGCCAGGAACTCATGAGTTCTACTCAGAGCTGGGATCAAACCGCTCTAGAATAGCACTTGGACAATTCACAACCTCATAGCCCCCGTGACAGATGTGGCAATTTCCTGCAATATTTTTGACAGATCTGACTATATTAAGTGTATGTATCATTGTGGGCCAGCCACTGTATGTAATTCCATTGGGATGAGTGACCACACATCATCCAGCAATTACAAACAGTGGGAGGTGATTAGGCAAATTCACTCAGGTTCTAACACCTTCAGAGAAGTACCACCAGCTGCAGAGGCTGCATATACTAGTCCAAACTGGATTCTCCAGAGACCAAATAGACAAAGAAATCACTTTTGGATAAATAGCTTTCTTTCTGATCCAGCAAATGGACAGGACCTTCTGTCCAAGGGCAGGGCTGGAAGGACTTTGGGTGACTGACCCCTGGTAAGCGTTAAGCATATGTATAGGAACTTGTTTTTAAATGTTTTCTCTGTAATGCTTTCACCGTAAGTGTAAATGTGCTTTATAAAGATCTGTGTGATAAAACTCAACTGCTGGCATGAGTAGCTGAACAGTACGTTGTTCATAGTCATTGATGAGAAAGCAAAGCACAGATGCTGGCCTGTTTAGGCAATCTGGCTTGCTGGGGACAGTGCAGGCAGAGAATTGTACAGCCTGGAGGGAGAGAGAGGGAAAAGCCCCAGTCAGGAGATCTCCACCTAAAAGGGGTGAGGAGAGTGCATGCACAGTGATCCATGGTTGCTTCCACTGAGAAAGCTTTAATAAGAACACCATGTTCGCCTCACCCAGAAGGTGAAGACAAACACAGCATCAGATTACTTATCAATTAAACTGACCTCAGAACATTGAAAAGTGTTAACTTTTAAAAATTACTGTGCCCTGCTGAGTGAGGGACTCCCAGCCAAGACTCTCAGTTATCTCAACACTGGTTATGTCTGTCATGGTTGCACAGGTCAAACCCCTATTCTTTTGAACTTAGACAGGTGACTCATGCTCCAGCCATACACAACACCCAGCCCTCACAGAAGCAGAGCTCTTCTTCAACTCCACTTCTGGGGGAGGTTAGGTGCTCCACAGGAGCAAATATTCAGGGACATCTGATTATACGATAAATTCAGGAATCCCCAAGACCTTTGCTCATTAGGGCTGCACCCTATTCTCAATTTCCTTTAAAGTTCACAAAACACTATCGAAAGAGGACCCCTCCATGAATAAGGGGCTGTGTCAAAAAGTAGTAGGCTAAAAGCATTCTGAACCAGTAAGACTGCGGAAATAGTAACTGGTCTATACTCAGGAAAGCCACACATATTTCACAGAAATGCAGAGTCTGTGCAAAACATTCAGTTACATAGGACATGTTTTTCCTTACCTGAAAACCTGTAATAGAAACTTTATTTGATTCCACTGTTGGCCTCCGGGGCAATCGAGGAGAAGAATGTGGAGATGTAACTGGAGAATAAGGGAGAGATGGGTAAATGTAACGTTCATTCACACCTGCAGTGCTACTGGGTGACTGATCTTTCCTGTTGAGATAGTTTTGGTCTGAAAGATTCAGCTTGGCTTTTGACTCCTTTGTCAGCTCTGGGGGCCCCCTAGAGCGCCAGGAACACCCTCCCCTGCAAGACCCTAGCTATCAGACACCATCATCCCTTCACTGCAGTGTTCCACATGCTCATCTTCCTCCCGTCTGTCCTGTCCTCACTCCTCACCTGAGGCACCAGTCGAATCATACTCTGTCACCACAACAACAGACTCCATGCCCAAGTACTCAATGGTCAGTGACAACAAGCTACACAGATAGTCAGGTGCCTTCCTGCACTTGCTGCGTGGTTCATCGTAACAAATGGGTCTCTTGGTGGTAGGTCTGCTGGGAACACATGATGGCATGATGCACTGGCCGGCTTCATCCCAACTGATGGCATTGCTCCATCAGAGAGAGTAATCTAAAAGCATAAGAAATAGTTAGCAGCAACTTTGTAATGCCATACCTATTGGCCATGGATCATTCACAGGCTTATTTAAAGACAAGACTTACTGTTAGCTGGATAAGCAGCAAAGAGTCCTGTGGCACCTTATAGACTAACAGACGTTTTGGAGCATGAGCTTTCGTGGGAGAATACCCACTTCGTCGGATGCATGTCATGTATGTATTCACCCACGAAAGCTCATGCTCCAAAACGTCTGTTAGTTTATAAGGTGCCACAGGATTCTCTGCTGTTTTTACAGATCCAGACTAACATGGCTACCCCTCTGATACTTATTAGCTGGATGTTTAACTGATCTAACAATTTGTTTGAAAGTCAATAATTCTGGCACTTGTCACTCTACAGAATTATTCACTAATTATCCAATGAGCACCAAGGAGTTGACAATTCGACAGGTCGTAGTTTTCCATCCGAGACAGTAGTGATCCAGTTAATTCCTATTAATGTTAGCAGAGATGGGGACAAACCAGACCTCAAGGTTTGGGTTCAGATCAGAATTTGAAGCTAGATCCAATCTCTGCAATGTGCTAAATACTAACACCTATGAGATCTGGGAAGCTTTGGATTCAGATCTGGATTTCAAACCCAAGTTCTGGAGCATCTGAATCTGGGGTACACAGAGCACAAATTTCAGATTCAAGGTTTGGGGCCCTTCTGTAAATTATTGATGTAGTGCCCTGAGCATATTTGATGCTTTATAGAAATAAAGGAAACAGTTCCTGCCCCAAAAAGCTTACAATCCAAATCAGACAAGCAAAGAAAAGGACCACAACAAAGATGGGTTGGGACAGACAAAGGTTAGAAGAAAGAATTACCGGTATGTCATTTGTTTTGTACTTCCGCATAGCCAGCTTGTTAGGTCCGTTTGTTGTTGTTTAATAAGGTCAGGCTTCAGAACAGGAGAAGACAGCCTTGGAGTGCGGTCCCGTGGGGCCATTAAAGGTCCTGTGGCACTTTTTGTAACAGCAGATGTTAGTCCCAGTGCCCTTGCCCAATTCTAATTCAAGTTACAATTAGATGCTGTCTCCCTAAATGCCCCTTGCATTTTCAGTTAGACATACTGGTTTTCCTCACTTTCTGACAGACTGCTGGGTGGTGTTGCTGTGAGTTCTTAAATAGCTACTGCATTTCAGTGGCAAGCAAAGTAAACTCTATACACTCCTTACTTATGTCACAGAGACATGGTAAGGCTTAATATCTGCAATGTGCTTTGAGATCCTTGAATGAGAAGTGCACATTATTATTGCTGTTTGAATTATTATTATGAGGCTTTTATTTAAATGTTGATGATCCACTATTAGCACAACAGGGTAAAAGCTAAGACCAGGTCTAAACATTTGGCTAGGATTCTCTCACATAACTGACTCCCAGAATGCAGAAAGAGAAACATTTAGGCAGTAATATTCCTTTTACTCTCACTATATAAACAACCCTTAGCATCAGCATTAAGTTCTTTAAGAAAAGCCAGACACCCTAGCCTGGTCCTATTTATGGTCAGGGGAGTTGTATCATCAACTTCAATAGGGCCCGAATCGGGCCCTCTGCTCTCAGATGCATAGATGCAACTACAATAAATATCAATGGACATTGTATATTTTGTTTGTATTCCACTAGTACCCAATGATCCAGTCAGGATCATGCCCTCTTGTGCTAGGCAATGGACAAAAGACCATCCCTTCCCAGAACGTTTTATGGTCCTGAGAGTACCCAGTATCTTCAAAGACCAGGCCTTTATCTGCACTAGGGCCCTGACTCTGAAATCTGGTCTGCGTAGGCAGAACTCTGCACTTGTCTAGGACACCGTTGAAGCCAAAGGGACAACACATGGGCATAAAGACCTGACTGCTGGATTTGGACCTAAAAAAAATAACCAATCAACCACATTATTTTAGCTTATCCTCTATCCATTGTTTGCTTTCTATATTTTCCCTTTTTAGTTTTTTTTTAATTAGATTTATGAACCACGGTAATGACTGCAAAATTAACTTAGTTAAAAAAGGACAATATAATTGGCAAGTCTCTATAGCTCTGATGCATTAGAGACAGCTCCATACAGTTATTTCTCTGAAAACCATCAAGGTGAAATTAAGCAGTGGAATCTTTGCCTGTCCAAAGTGGATTGCTGTAAAAACCCGTGAATGACCCAAGTGTCATCTGGACGAGACAGCATTTCCGAGTTGCCAGAAACAACTTGGCTGAGATAACAGGCTGGGAGTTTTATTTTAGCAAGTCTGGAATACACAGGCAGAAAGATTATTGCTTTTCCCACTGCAACACAATTTTATTTTTAATTTCTAGGTTAACAAGTTGCCACCAGTAAAAAAACACCACCACAAACAATGATTTATTTATTTATTTTTGCCATGTTGTTCCAACACCTCAATAAGGTGGCTGCTTAAAATTAGATCCACTTGTGTAAAATTAAAAATTTACATTATGCTGTGCCCTCTGGCATAGCTGCTCTGAATCAATATAGTAGAAATTACATGTCAAATATAAAAAAAAAAGCACTCTCTTTCCCTCTTAAAGCCTTTATAATTGCATAATAGCCATTTCAGACACAGAATCGTCTGCATAAATTAGACCATTTTCTCTGAAGCTGGAATGGTCCACTGACAAAACTATGCTGCTTTTTTTTGGCACATCACAATTTACTGCTTGCAGATTAAGAGACAAAGAAGAAAAAGGAATTAAAATACAGTGAAAGATACAAATAAGTCCAGTTCTTAGCAGAAAGGGTAAATTTTTTAAGAAGAGATAGATTCCTCCCCACTCCCCGACAGATTCATCTGTCCCTTGCTGTTCAAAAGAGTTGGGATGCCTAATACTCCAGGAATATTACATAGGAATTTTTTCTCTCCGACAGGAAGTCTGTTATTGATGTGTGCTAGCTAGGACGCTGTGCTATTTGGCTTGGAGCAAAGCTGCTTGTATCTATCTATTTTGCAAATGTGTTCCTGGACCCTGGTTCTCAGCCAAGAAGCCTTCAGGTTTGGCAGCTGCTCCATTAAGTTCAGGTTGTTGATGTGGATTGGCGGCCCCCTGATGCCTCCATGGTGTGGAAGGGGGAGGGCAAAGAAGCCCTTAAAATTAAAGATTTAAACGTTAATCATTCCTGAGGAAGACTGCATTGGACCAGCACGGCAGCAAACTTCTCCTTTCCATTGCACACAGAGCCTGACTTCAATGGAGCAGGATCAATGGATACTTCATCTGATCTTTTCCACTGAGCCTTCATTTTTGCAGTTGCTAGGGAAAGGCATGAACAAAGCACACACCCAAATCTACATGTGCAAAATTAAAGGCAAGGTTTGAAAAATCAGGCTCCTTGGAACTTCAGGGTGCTTAGTGTCTTGAGAGTCCAATCCTGCTGCCACTGAAATTGTCAAAATAAATCCCAATCAAGTTCAGGGGGAGCTGGCCCAGGCCTTATATATTGAGCGTGAGCATTCTTGCTGCTGCTAGCAGATCCATGGAACAAAACCGATTAGGAGCAAAGCAGCTGTACTAGTAAATGACACTGGACTTGTGAATCCATTAGAACTGCACAGCACAAGTGCATTTTAATGCACTCCCTAGAGTGGTGCATTAGAAAACTGAAAAGCAAACAAGCAAAGAGAGCAGATGGCTCTTAAAGGCTGGTTTCCATTTGCTGTAGGTTCTTTTAGGAACCACGCCAGCTTGCAGAGATAAATAGCTTTCCCATTAACCAGGAACCATTGACAAAGTGCTGTGCCCTGCACTGCCACCATTCACCGCCACCTCACTTCAGAAACCACACCAAACAAGGAAGAATCTGGGCGTTTCTCATTCATGGGGCATAGCGAGATGAAACTGAAAGAAGTGGAAAGCTGGCTTGCCCTTGATGTGGTGTATTGCAAAGGCCAGAGCTAAGGAGGATCACAGCTAGCATTCTGGGGTGTGTATGCTTATCTGCTGGCCATCATCATCCTCTGCCTATATCACCACAATTATCCAAACCTAGTCTGGCCATTGTATACCATGGGCCCATGCAGGGCTTGGGCTACTTACCAGAAATGCTAGATTTTGCAGCTAGTCTTTACCCAATAGAAAATAGTTTCCAGCCCTTCAGAAAGAGTATGAAATGAAGTCAGAGCAATATCCATCGAGGTGGTGAAAATGTGCACATTTAAGCCCCACACCGGCCCTCCACAAACAGAATAGGGTGTGTGATGGCTGCAGCATTGGCAAGCCTGGATCCCAATTACATGACCTCAGAGGCCCCTTTGCCCCTTGCAGGGGCAGGTGGGGACCCTGAGAAGGAATCACTAGAACAGAAGGGCTGCACAGCTGCTCTGCACCCAGATCCCTCATTGAGAGATGGATTTCACCCCTCACACTTCACCTGCAGAAAATGTGGCTTTATTTGGGTCTTACGTAGGTGACATGAATTTTCACCGGTAGTGGTTTAAACTACTGTGCTGCTTTGCATTTGTTTCTGGTACCTGCTAGGGTTTTATAGCAATACGAAAGCAGAGATTTCCTAAAGTACTCAGTACCCCTCCTACATTAAGGGAGATGGCAAGATTCATATGCTTTGCAAGGTTAATACAGACACAGCCATAACTAGCCACTTGCTTGTCACATTAGAATCTTTTTTCATTAATAGGGCAGCTGCTTGAAGACTAGCAGGGATTAAAATGCTTATGGTGAATAGGTTCTGGACTAATACTCGTGTAAACGTGAATTTAAGTCACAAAGTATCAGCAACACTTTAGAGCAGAGAGAGTGCACTGGACTTGGGGAGTTAATTGGCTTGACAAGGCTAAATATATCAAGGCTGATTAATTCAAGAAGGCTTCCTGTGCTCAGTAAGCAGGCTAAAGATGATCAGACTCTCAACACAAAGCTTTATGTTTAAGAACTGTGGCACTTTACGCAGGCAGCGTCAAGGCAGAAAATCCACCAGACTTCCTTACCTGTGTTGCTCTGGGCAGGAGGAACGACTGAGCCTGAGAACTGGGAGGTAAACCTGTCGTCTTAAAACTTAGATAACACAATGAGCAAATTAGACCCCCACACAAATATTCCACAAACCCATTGCCTTTCAAGAAGGGCTAATCATGCAGCCAGTTTGTGGGAATGTGCAGAATCTAATGATCATGCAGTCTGTTTTTCTTTGTAATAAGCATATGGGGAATCTGAGGAGGAGGAGGATATAAATTTAATCAGCTGGAGAAAAAAAGGCAAAGCTGGACTGGAAATGAATTATTTTGAGAAGAAAAATGCATTTGCTTGTCTCGCCATTATTGCCAACACCCTGTAATCGCATAAACTGCACACGTGGAACACTGGCCCATTGTGGTGTTGGATCAAAGCATGCTATAAGGATGCAAATAGAATAACTACCTTGTTGTAGAGCCACACACATGGAAAAACTGCAAGAAGCAGAAAAGCCTGGTATGTATAATTTTTTATTGGCACATGTTTTGCCTGTGGGCTGCTCTCTATATATAAGCCATACCCACTGCAGTAAGAATATTAAAGGCAAACAACTGCACATCTAATTCAGAAATAAATCAAATATTAAAATGAAAGAATTTCATGCAATGCTAGTATCACTCAAAAGTCCGCATGGCTTAACAAAATGGTATGGGCATGAGGTTGACCTTAGTGAGGAGGAGGATAAGCAGTCTGACATTTATAGAATGCCCTTCCCCATCCAAAGGATTGCAGAGTGTATATTATAATTATATACACCCTCACTTTGCACACCACTGAAAATGCAACCACCTATGGAGTGGAACATGGCAACTGATTAACAGCACAAAAGTAAAACTAAACAATATTTGATGGTAGGGAGTAAAAACAACTCCTTTGCAAGTTATTTGTTCATTGATACTGTTCCTATCAAAACTGTAGTTGAGTGTTCCTAATAACATTGCATGCAAAACGAAATCTGTAGCATCAGAGGGTGATTTATCAATCCATCAAACACGCTGAATGCAGAACATAGAGAGGAAAAGCAGCCGTTAAGTGTAAAAGTTTTAATTGATAAACAACATGCTAAGAGTTTACTGGCAGCGAACACGTTGCAAAACTAAGAAAGGCTAGGAACAGGAAGCTGATGCAAGGGAAGAGAGAAACTTTCTAGAGACGTATTTATAGATGCTTGGTGCCAAATTCACAGTTGGCCAGAGAGGGTCCGTTCCCCTCACGTAAGCCAGTGGTGAATAAAGCATTTGATCCTCCACAAGGAGTTGTGTTTTGTTAATTTTTAGCCCAAAAGATCCCAGCTTCTTGAGTTTGATAGCTGAAGAGTTTCAGGGGAACAGAAAGTGGGCGGGGCCAGGGGCAAGCATACATTGCTCGTTTACACTTGACTCCCCTGAGATGCCTTTCTGACTCAGACAGAATTCCCTTACAGGTTTTAGTTTATTTTTGTTTCATATATTTTTAAAGGTGGCACCCATGAATATGAGGGACTGGCTGTACTGTGCAGAGCCAGTCATCTCCTTCTTCCCAATTCCTTCAGTCCTGACCTGCAGTTCTCGCTGTGATCCTAACTCTAGAGTCTAATACAGCCCTGCCAATGCTCTTTATGTTAAGCGATAAGCACTGTACAGAGGTCATTGTCTCTACCGTTACAGACAAGATCAGCTCACACATGTAATATACAGGAAGAAGATTCAATTCAGAGCAGCAGGATCCCTGCTGCTCATGTCTTGAGCCTTTTTAGGGTCATTAAAATGAGAATACCCAGTGATCTCAGCCAGGATTTAAATCCAGACCTCAGAGATTAAAGCCAAGCACATTAACGCATCACCCCACTTAGCTCTTGCTTCTCTGAATCTTCAGTATCTAGGCAGTTTCATTTCTTGATATATGTCGATGGAGCAAGTGATGAAAAGATAGTAACACTGCTATGTGCTTTTATTCCCACCACTAACTGGGCCCTTTTGACAATCTCATCAGCAAGGCCACGTATTGAGTAAGGACTCTGATCTGTCCTAGCAAAACAAGACAACTGGGGGGTGGGGGAGCGTTATGCAGGGTGACCGGATGTCTCAATTTTATAGGGACAGTCCCGATATTTGGGGCTTTTTCTTATACAGGCTCCTATTACCCCTCCCCACACCTGTCCTGATTTCTCACACTTGCTATCTGGTCAGCCTAGTGTTATGGAAACCTGGACTGCCACTGCCAGTGCTGTACCTGGGCCGGGGGGTTGACAGACAAATACAGGCTCCAGAGCCATTAATCTAGCATCTTTTAATAGCAATAAATTGACTTAAAGAAAAGCCAAAAAACTAAGTCAGGCTAGCTACAGTTCATAGGAATGCAAAGAGTGTCATATCTCATCATCTGGGAACCAGAGTTAAGAAAGTCAGTTATTAGCATATCCCCCTGGACCAGCTCATTGGAGTCATTTCTGAAAATGGTACAAACTAGCATACTGTGTGCTGCAATAGCTAATACTTCCCCTGTTGGGGGGAGGGGAAGGAAATGGATAGTCTTGGGGCTAAACCTAAGGACTGGGTCTAAAGAGAGCTGGGTTCCACTGCAAGCACTGCCAAGGACTTCCTGTGTGACCCTGGGCAAGTCACTTCACTTTTCTCTGCCCCAATTCCCCATCTGTTAAATAAAGATAACCTGCTATTTGCATTGTAGTAACACCTCGGAGCCTAGGAATTGACCTGTACAAACACCAAAAAAGGGCTAAGAATGACTGAAGGCAGATCCCAGCTCACTTTTGGACTCCCTAGCTTCCCCCCCACCCCACATCTGAATAGGCATTTGCCTTGTTAATGTCTTGATTAATCTAATAGCAAACAAAGTGCTATTTTTTTCTGCATCCTGGTTAAAAGTTAACCAGAGAACAATGAGGATCAGTTGCCTCATTTTTGCTAGACAAAGTACAGTCATCATTTCACTTTTTGTGATCAAAGGGTCTCTCATAACTTCCAAGAACAAGATGACAAAAATACAATTTGTAATAATGGTGGCACTGATCACATGCCACCTCCTCCTACAGGCTAACAAAAACGTTGATGGAAACCCGCTAGCAACTGTAGCACACAAAGACTATATCTACATTAGATTTTTTGATAGAAATCTCCCACCATTGCACTTTACATTGGTGCAACTCAGAAGAGAGTTTGATAACATGATGATAAAAATGCCACAGGCCAACTGAGTCCTGCCTAGGGTTGCCAGGTGTCCAGTTTTCAACCGGAATGCCTGGTTGAAAAGGGACCCTGGCAGCTCCGGACAGCACTACTGACTGGCCCGTTAAAAGTCTGGTCAGCGGTGCAGCTCCCTACGTGCCTGGCTCTGTGCGGCTCCTGCAAGCAGCAGCATGTCCCCTCTCTGGCTCCTATGCATAGAGACCCGTAGCTGCCCCCGCCCCAAGTGCCAGCTCTGCAGCTCCCATTGGCCAGGAACTGCGGCCAATGGAAGCTGTGGGGGCAGTGCCAGCAGATGAGGCAGCATGCACCACACAGAGCCACCTGGTCACGCCTCCATGTAGGAGGCGGAGGTAGGACATGCCGCTGCTTCCAGGAGCTGCCTGAGGTAAGCACAGCCCGGAGCCTGTACCCTCTCCTGCACCCTAACCCCCTGCCTCAGCCCTGAGTCCCCTCCTGCCCTCCAACCCACTTGATCCCTGCCTGGAGCACCCTCCTGCACCTCAAACTCCTCATCCCCAGCCCCACTCTAGAGCCTGCACCCCAAGCTGGAGCCATCATCCCCTCTTGCACTCCAACCCCAAGCCAGCCCAATGAAAATAAGCGAGTGAGTGAGGATGGGGTGAGCGGGAGCAGGGCCTCAGAGGAGGAGGTGGGGCAAGGCTGTTCAGTTTTGTTCAAGTATAAAGTTGGCAACCCTATTCCTGCCTCCACTTATGAGCCCATCGTTGGGACCACTGGCCTCATGAGGCTTAATCCACCAGGGAGGGGTGAGCACTAATGATCTTTGTTAACTGTTTGGTGAGTTATAGGGCTACTTCCCTCAGCCTTGCCCATCCAACAGAAAATGGCAAGAGTGTGAAAATCAATGCGGGGGCTGAGCTGGGAGTGTGCATAACTCTGGGGGATTGGCAGGTAGATTCCCAGAGGAGTCAAAAATGACATTTTACAAGAACTTCAAGAATCTTGATAAGAAATGTGAGCGCCACTGCTGGGAGTAAAAGCACAGCACTTATCTTGGTTAAAGTATGAAGGCAGCACTGTGAAGCATTTGCAGATAGTCTGGAGAATACAACTATTGCCTGCACGCACTAAGACCTCAGTTGAGCAAAGCACTTAAGCACATACTTAACTTCAAGCACATCAACAGTCCCACTGACTTCAATAAGACTACTCATATGCTTAAAATTAGGCCCATGCTTAAGTACTTTGCTACATTAGGGCCTGTGTGGCATGTTACATGAGGTACTCAGCCTCCTTAGCTCCCATTAGCATTGGCTCCAGTATCTTGGTCAAATTCCAACCAAGGAGCTCACAGCAGCAAAGTATGTGAGCAGTAGATCAAGCCTCCCACCTCCCAGGGAGCTGACTTTATGAATGTGCCGAAAGAATTTTTAAATCTGATAATTATTTAATTTTTTAAAATGCACTGTTAATAGAGCAGCCGCCAGATGGAGTTTAGCAACAGCAGAAGCATTTTGCCACCATAACACAGAAAGGGTCTGGAAAACAAAAACCCCAAACTAATCTCTACCTCCCAAAAATAATTCCTCTGCATTGATGTGTTTGATCGCCTGTCAGTTGAAGAAGAAAAGATGTCAGGGAACTGTAGGCAGCATCTGACTACTAAAAGCCCCAATTATTGGCACTTTCCAGATGAAAATCCTGCTTGAATGCATGTGTACATGTATCACTCATAAATATATTAGCTCTCTCCACTAATACCTAGCCAATGGGAATCCTCTCAGGATTCATACAAATAATAATTTTAATAAGTTCTCCCTGCTAGTTAGAGAATGAGCTGCTTTGTGAACTCCACTTAAAAGTCATTACGCAGAACTGGGCTGAAAGCAAAGCCCTGATCCCCCAAAATGCTTTAACCGTCTAATGAAAGGTGGGTTCCCTTGGTTTGATATTGCTCAGCAAGATACTTAAAGTCATTTGGTTATAAATGAGTTTTATTTTTAAACCTACATACCATATTCATTTCAGGCAAGGGATACCTAAAAGGACAGACAGCCTTTTCACTTCTAGAACACTGTGGACTGACTAACTGCAAGGCCAGGTTGTGAGGAAAAGTAAGTATATTACGGTAGTGCTCAAAGACCTCAAATTGGTATTGGGGCCCCATTGTCCCAGGCACTGGACAAGCAAAGAAAAGAGACAATCCCTGCCCTCAGAGCTAAAATGGTCTAATATTAAATGAGTTTGGTGGGTCCCTGTTCAGCTCCTGGTAGACTGGGGGCAACATCACCAGAACTACCAGAAAAACTGGCAGTAATTGGCCCCCTTACTGGTAGTCCCAGCAGAGAATTAACTGCCTTCTCTCCCATTTCTCCCTCTTGAAAGAGATCTCTCCAGGTCACAGACAGTGCTGCTCTCCCACCATGTTCTGTGGCCAGAGAAAACCACTCTCCAAAGCAGTTAATCAGCACCTTTGACCAGCACTAAATTCACCATTCACACATCCATGGAGACTATTGCTTTACTTGACCGTTCTTGGATGCCTTAAATCCCAAGCCTCACAGACATAAGATAAGGCTCCTGCTCCTGTATCAGTTCATGAGTCCCAGATAAGTATTTGCTAAACGGCTTTCAGCAGTTATTGCAAATCCTTGCCCAGAAAGATCCCAAGGAAACTGAACCAGTTTGCTTGCTCACTGCTCTCCTGAACTGTGAAATTGACTGGATCTCGTACGGTACTGTACTGTATTTGCTAACAGGTGAAATCCAGCAAGAACTGTGAAATAAATTAAATCCAAAGACAGGTGTTTTCAAACCTGTGGGAGTGTATTACAGTACAAACCATTGAACAGGGGCTTGGCAAAGCCTCCAAGTAGCTGATCTCATCAAACGGCACTGGAGTTAAGTCTGGTTTTGTTCTAGTCGTAGCACGAAGCCACTCTCGGTGGAGTGAGCAGCCTCCTCCTTCCGGCTGATGATAGCTCAATATCTGTCTTCATTCTCTTTGAGTTCAGTGTGGCCCCAAATCCTAAGGAATGAAGCTGGATCATCTCCATCGCTATGCAGGCATCTTTGGCTCCCTGGGATCATAAAGCTCCTCCTTTCTAAGCACTCATGGCACCAGATTTTGATCTCTATTACACTAGCATAAACCCAAGAGGATCCTGTTGAAGCCAGTGGAGTTACTCTGGATGTATACCTGTGCAACTCAGATTAGGACCTGTCTCTGGTGATGGCTCATGCTATGCTAAGACTCCTCTTCTAAGGAGGGCCACACAGTCAGATGCTCCTCTGTTTACTTTGTTCTTTTGCTGCCACTTTTATGCTGATGATGCTCAACGCCATGTATACGGTCACAGCATTACTCGTACCCCCCCGACCTCTCTCTGGGTGTCTTGCGCAGGTAAGATTGTGGTTTTGCCTCTGTTTCCTTCAGATAACTCACTCACTTTCAGTAAATGTGTAACTCCTCCATCTCCTCTATCTTTCTCCTCAACTCACATTTTCCCTTTGCCTTTAACTGTAGTAATCCATGAACCTAAACTCTCTTCTTCTTCCTCCTCCTTCTCCTACATCAACAAGTTGCCTATCATCCCCTCTGCAATGATGACTATGTATCACTTCTGAACCAATCCTCATCCATGCCTTCATCTCCTCCTGCCTTCACTAAGAGAAGTCTCACGTCTCTAGCCAGTTTCCAGCTCTCCAAATGGTGTGCACGTGCAGTCCTTGGCTGCAGTTGCCAGCTTCCTTGCATGCAGCGCCTCCATAACTCCCCACTGGCCTCAGGATTTGCTTCAATGGCTCCCTCTTTAAAACCATCTAAGGATTTTGCTCTCTCTCTTCTCCTTTCACTGCTTGTACCAACTCCTGAGTATCAGCACGCAGCAAGTCCCTTTACCATTGACCACTGATGGTGTGAAAGCCTTCTCCTCTGCAGCTCATGTCCTTCTGTCTCTCTCAACCACACTGACTCCATTTCTTTTCAAATTTAACCTGAAAAGATCTTTCCTTCTGATCCAAACAATCTAAGTCTTTTAGGTACTTACATAGCGCCCACATGTATTTCTCCTCGTAGCACTCCTGTGAGGCAGAGCAGTGCTATTATCCCCACTTTACAGATGGAGAACCGAGGCAGTGAGAGACTAAAGTGTCTTGCCCAAGGTCACATAGGAAGTCAGTGGTGGAGCAGGAAGCTAAACCCTGGCATCCGAAACCCCCGACTAGAGAGCTGGACCATTCTTCTCCACTCTGCTCGTACTTTTTAGCAATCAAATTATTTTGAGATAAACAACAAAAATAATGTTGTGAATCTACGCAGTGCTTTCTAGAGGATTTTCAGAAGGCTTTATAAAAGATAAATTACATTACAGAGAGAAATAGTCAGAAAATTACAGAACAAGAGAATTAAAATAGAGCCTCACACTAAAACGCAAACACGCTCAAGACAGTATTTATAAAGAAATCTCGACAGTCTCTTAGTATTACTAGAGAGAATATGAGAAGCATGCACTATGTAGTTCCATCAGACCACGCTTTACAGAAAGGGTAACTTAAACAATGTGATTAGTGGATAGATCCCTGGACTGAGACCCCGTGCCTCGGTCTCCCCATCTGTAAAATGGGGATAACGATACTAACCTCCATGCTTTGAGATCTATGGATAAATACCATTACACAAGAACTACGTATTGTTATTTCAGGTTCAGGTCATAACATTAAAGAAAAGGGCATTTTGTTTGGTGGAGAATGAAATAATTTATGTAAACTACGAAGACTTGGTCACTGATGGCCACAAGTGATCTGAACTTGCAATAAGGGGAGAATAGGCCCGTTAGTTTAATCAAAACAAATATAGAGAAGTACACACTGCTACACAGCAGACACACACAGAGCAGACAGAAGGAGGAAGAAGTACAAGTAATGTCATCTCAGCTGAGATAAATACGAAACACTCTCCTTATTCTGGAATGTTAATGTCCAGTAGTATCCTGAAGGAAAGTAAATGTGCTGGCTGCTTGATGTGCAGAAGAAAAATACTATTGGGGAGGGGGGAAATCAGAGTAACCGCTTGAAGGAACAAGAAGTTTTCAATCCCCCCCCAGTGTGAAACTGTGGGAGATGTGGAGACAGTCTCATGTGGGAGAGTGCAGAGAGCTGCATCAGGAGCAGATTATAAGAGATACAAGTCAGATCAACAAGAAGGCCTCAGTGTCTGTGAAAGTAGCCAGAGCCAGAAATCAGGATGCAATGGAAAATGAAACAAATAGGAGCTAGGGTGAGAGGCTAGAGGGAAACAGTGTGATACTGTTGCAAAAAAAAGCAAATGTGATTCTGGGATGCATTAACAGGTGTGCTGTTAACAAGACACGAGAAGTCATTCTTCCGCTCTACTCTGCGCTGGTTAGGCCTCAACTGGAGTATTGTGTCCAGTTCTGGGCACCGCATTTCAAGAAAGATGTGGAGAAATTGGAGAGGGTCCAGAGAAGAGCAACAAGAATGATTAAAGGTCTTGAGAACAAGGACTGATGAGAGCTGAAGATTGGTTCTATTTAGTTTGGAAAGAGAAGACTGAGAGGGGACATGATAGCAGTTTTCAGGTATCTAAAAGGGTGTCATCAGGAGGGAGAGAGAAAACTTTCACCTTAGCCTCTGATGATAAACAAGAAGCAATGGGTTTAAACTGCAGGCAAGGGAGATTTAGGTTGGCATCAGGAAAAAGTTCCTAACTGTCAGGGTAGTTAAACACTGGAATAAATTGCCTAGGGAGGTTGTGGACTCCATCTCTGGAGATATTTAAGAGTAGGTTAGATAAATGTCTACAGGGATGGTCTAGAACAGTATTGGTCCTGCCATGAGGGCAGGGGACTGGACTCGATGACCTCTCGAGGTCCCTTCCAGTCCTAGAGTCTATGAATCTGTGAATCTATGAAACCTGACCGTTAAAGGGTTTACTAAACAGGGCTGCTTCCGACACACATGGAGCTGCAGGAAAATCTAGAACAAGGGAGGGGGCAGTCGGCACTAACTAAAAAAAATTAGCATATTCCACCTGTTTGTTAAGCTCATACCCTGACAATCTGGAACAATCCTAAAAAAAAAAGGGTGAACATAGGTCTACAGCAGTAAAAGAAAGCTTTAGGGGAGGCTAATTTAATGGTAGCCACTTGGGCTTTGGAATTATTTGTATCATTCCTATTCCTAGAACATACAAAAAACAAATAATCACTTTACAAAATGATAGCTACTGCCCCGAGAGTTAAAAGATTGACCTTTTCGCAGCTCCCACATCTCCATTTAGAGACACACCATCAGGTCAAAACTGGCCCCAAACTTACATTTTCTTAGGATAAAAATGGCTACAAAAAAAAAGTCTTTGCCAAACCTAGATCCAACAGGAAGAACTTGGGGGCTTTACTCCAACAGAAACATATTCTTAACTAACCTTCCGTCACCAGAGTTTGCAACCCAAACACTGGCATGCTGGGCTAGTGCATAAAACCCCAGACACCTGAGTAGAAACAGAAGTGAAAACTAATTTCCTTTTTCCCAACCTGTGAAAAATGCAAAAATGGTTGTGTGCGCCATGGGGATGGGAACAGGTGCTGCAAGTTCCTTAGCCCCTAGGGTATGAAGAGCCTGTCAGTTTTGCCTCTTTCTGGCTGCTGTGGCCCTGTGTTGCTGTTTAGTTGGTTTGGTTTGTTTGCTTGCTTGTGTTTTGGCAGGGTGGGGAGAGGCCAGTCGACTTTCAGCTAATGAAGTGGGGGGCTGGGGATTTGATTCTTCCCAGCCATCACTATCACCGGTGCGTGAGAGGACAGGGCTTGACAGGGAGGATGAGGAATGAGCCCCCCCCCCATACATATTTGAAAGCGGGCAGATCCAAGCTAGGCTCCCCCTAAGGGCATGCGGACTAAGCTAACTCAGGGGTGCATACCGTTATATGGCAGCAGCTGCTGGGTTCTGCACGTGGGCGCCCCATCCGCGCAGCATTCCCAGGCCCAGGGAGCTGGACAGGATCACAGCTCACCTCTCAGTACCCAGCGGCAGCTGAGTGACAAGCACCAGCCACCAGAGCCAAACAAAGCAAGCCCAGTTAGAGAGGCAGTGCAGAGTCTCTCAGCAGGTTTCCATCCCATGTCCTTTACGGGTTCCCCCCACTACCCCGGCCAGTATCTTATTCGTTTCCCAGCAAGGTCCCTGCATAACATCACTTCGGGGAGCCACCCTCCACCGAGCTGCAGCTCCTCTTCCACCCAGCATCTCCCCACCAGCCAAACCCAGGCCTCTCTCTGTGTCCCCTGTGGTACTCTGGGGTCCATCCTCTGCACTAGCCAAGGATGCAGCAGGGGCCAGAAGACTCAGCACCATCCAGCGCGGAGATACCGGGGAATATCTCCCACCCTCACACAAACAGAGCCCCGGGCAAAGCGACTCTCCTTTTCTGGGCTGGCCCAGGCCTCCCCCTGCCAGCCAGACACGGGCTGCAACACCCGCTCGCTCCCCGCGCCCGCACCCCCGCCCGGAGTTCGGTCCCAATTCCAGGGCAAGGCAATTAAATCCCTCCACCCACCGACAAGCGGAAAACGCCGCGGCCGCTCTCGGATGCCCGCCTGCCCCCGCCGTAAGGGGCACGGAGCCCCCGCTTACCTAGCAATCGCCCCCGGGCACAGCTGCAGCCGCCCCCTTCTTCTGGGTCTCCATTGCGCTGCGATTCCCCACCTTTCCCCGGCGCAGCAGCTCTTCCCCCAGCTGCTGCCAGCGGCACCTCGATTGGCTGCGACTGGGAGATTTTCCGGCCCAGAAGGAGAGAATCAGATTTCACCAGCACCCTTGTTATTGGCCGCTGCAAAGCCAGAGCTTCGCTGACTGGCCCAGATGTGCAGCCTGCACGCAGGTCTCTCCCAGGCCTTTTTGCTTTCAATTTTACTCTCAAGCTGTACAGACAGCGGCAGATGACAGCAGGGAATAGAAAACGGGCGGCACGCAACACACGCGCTCTCTAGTCTCTCCTTGCGTGCTTGAGTGTGCAGAACGGCCTGTCTCTCTAGGTTTCCTTGCAGATCCCCAGTCGCTCACCATTTAGAAAAGCCATTTCAGGGGAACAACTTACAGATTCATAGAGTCCAGTACTGGAAGGGACCTAAAGAGGTCATAGAGTCCAGTCCCCTGCCCTCATGGCAGGACCAAATACTGTCTAGACCATCCCTGAGACATTTATCTAACCTGCTCTTAAATATCTCCAGAGATGGATTCCGCAGCCTCCCTAGGCAGTTTATTCCAGGGGTTATCCACCCTGTTAGGAACTTTTTCCTAATGTCCAACCTAAACCCTTCTGGCTGCAGTTTAAGCCCATTGCTTCTTGTTCTATCCTTAGAGGCTAGAGTGAACAAGTTTTCTCCCTCCTCCTTATGATACCATTTTAGAAAGCCAAAAGACCAGGGAAGAAGTTAAGAATAAATTTTGTTCAACCAGTTTGATCAGTTTATCAGTCAAAATGATACTTAGCAATTAGTCCAGCTTTTCATCCAGGGAGCCCACACAGCTCTTTACAAAGGAAAATGTAATGATCTTAATTTTGATGATGAGGAAACAGACAGAGAAGAAGTAACTTCCCCCAAAGGCACACAGTAAATCAGAGGCAGAACAGAGACCAGAACCCAAATCTCTGGAATTCTCAGCTCACCGCCCTGGCCTAAGTGCCAATGTAATGTCCCCTTTAAAAGGAGTGCAAGTCCATCCCATGCAAGCAGATAAAGTTTATCCATGATTCTGTATGCACAGGCTAATCAGTTTAAAAATGATGGGTGAAATCCTGGCCCATTGAAGTGCATGGGGGTTTTGCCACTCACCTCAGTAAGGCCAAGATTTCACCCTGTACTTATGTTTTGGCCAAACTAGGTTCTAACAAGAAGAGGCAGCCAACACAGACAAGACCAAGCCATGTTTAAACAATGAAGCTCATACAGAGCCAGGGTATAGCACTGTTTCTGAACACTACTTAGGTCTGGCCACAATGACCCATCAAGCTGTGACAGAATTCCTGTTTGCAGTCAACAAAGCAAAAACTATGTTTAAGGAGTTTTCTTTAAAACTTTGCGTGAGTAGGTGTGTCAGAGAGAGGGGAGGAGAGGTGCAGCAATTGCTGGTGTGACCCCAGTAGTAGCAAGTAAAGTAGTGGCCGTTTTCAGCCTCTATTCCCTAACTGCAGATTCTACAGCTCATGAGTCAACCTCACTCCCGCGTGCAGCAGCAAGACAACTGCAGATAGTTCACATCCAGATTTCCACACAGCCCCCCTTCCCCACAAGTACAGTAGGAAGCCCTACACATTGTAAAACTGGTCTTGGAAGTGTAACAGTGAAATCTTCAGCAAAATGTACACACGCTCACAGACATTACATTATGGGACAGCCTCTCAGTGTTTGGCAGCAGCAGCTGGCACTCTCCATATGAAAAGAGACAGATCGCAATGTACTTCAAAACATCTACACCATACTGCACATCACAAAATATAAACACAGAAAATATGAGGGACAAATGCATTATCATCCTGCACATTACCGAAATAGGTTTTAAACACCCCATCGCACTCCTGCTCCCATCCAAGGTTACACCTACACCTCTACCTCGATACAACGCTGTCCTTGGGAGCCAAAAAATATCTTACCACATTATAGGTGAAACTATGTTATAATCGAATGTGCTTTGATTCGCCGGAGCGCTGCTTTACCGCATTATATCTGAATTCACATTATATTGGATCGCGTTATATCGGAGTAGAGGTGTACTTTGCAAACAGAGTGTGTCAAGTTTTGGCCCTACCAATATCTTGCTTACCTCTCTTAAAAGATGTTCTGAGAAAAACGTGATTAAAATGATTGCAAAGCACTTCAAGATTGGATAAAAGGAGCTATAAAATTCAGCAGGAATGTTAAAGCAACCATCCTCTCTTTAAATTATGAAAAAAAAGTAGTAGTTTATAAACTTAATTTCTCTCTTTGCCCATATCTGCATGTCAATCCCAAATCTAGTACCAACCTTTGTACCCCCTGCTTTATTAATTCTAATGAGGACTTCTTTCTTGCCAAACACCACAGTAACTGTTTTCAAACTGTAGGGATCAGATTAACTGGACCATCTCACAAAGTGAGAAAGACAGGCGAGCTTCAGGCCACGTCTACATTATGGGATAATATCGAATTAGCTAAAATCGGTTTCTTAAAACTGATATTATAAAGTCGAGTGTGCGCGTCCACACTAGGCACGTTAATTCGATGGTGTGCGTCCATGGTCCAAGGCTAGCGTCGATTTCTGGAGCGGTGCACTGTGGGTAGACGTTCCGTAGCTATCCCATAGTTCCCTCAGCCTCCCCCGCCCCTTGGAATTCTGGGTTGACAGCCCAGTGCCTGATGGGGCAGAAATCATTGTCGCGGGTGGTTCTGGGTACAGCCTCACCCCTCCCTTTTCCCTTTTTGAAAGCAGTCAGACAACCATTTCGTGCCTTTTTCCCCTGGGTGAACTGAGCAAACGCCATAGCACAGCAAGCAGGACCCGCTGAGATCAGTAACGCTATTGTGAACGTGTCAACACCTTCACGCACTCTCGTGCTGTCTATGCTGAACCATGAACTGCAAAGGCAGGAGGAGAGGAGGTGGCAGCTACGGCAGCACGCGCGACGAGCGATGACATATGGACACTGAATTCTCCCTAACCGCGGCCCCTGCGTTTTTGGAGCTACTGCTGGTACATGGCAGGTTCTACCCATTGAAACGCCGATTTGGGCGCAGGAAACAAGCACCGACTGGTGAGGACCGCATTAGTTTTGCAGGTGTGGGACGATTCCCTATGTGGCTGCAAAACTTTCGCATGCGTAAGAGCACTTTCTTTGACTTTGTGACATGCTTTCCCCTGCCTGAACGCCATATACTAAGATGAGAGCAGCCCCAACAGTGGAGAAGCTAGTGGCAATAGCCCTCTGGACAGCTGCAACGCCAGAACAGCTACCGGTCAGATCGAGATCAATTGGGTGGGCAAATCTACTTGTGGGGGCTGCTGTTGATGCAATAGCCAAAGCATCAGATACTGCACGATGGATTGGACATCTTGGCATGTGCAGGCCAGTGGATGCTTGCTGGCAATGGATTCCCTATCTTAAGGCCGAGCGCCAGGCCCAGTGTAACCGCAAGGTACTTTTCATGGTGCTGCCAAGCAACTATGGATCACAAGGACGTTTCACCACATCCAATGGCGATGGCAGGAAGGGTTCTGGCATGCTCGCGTCTCAGAAGCATCTCTGTTACGGCTGCAGCAAGGGAATTCTTCCCAAGACCAAAGAATAACCGTTGGATGTTGAATGCTGTCGTTATCTGGGTGGACCCAGCCTATCCCTTGATGCCATGGTTCATGAAGCCATACACAGGCAGCCTGGGACAAGTGGTCACGAGCTGTGTCAACTACAGGCTGAGAAGATGCAGATGGTGGTAGAAATTGCTTTGGCCGTAAAAGGGCGGCTGGCGAACATTACTTACTCCGTTAGACCTCAGCCAATCAAGTCCCGCTTGTTATTGCTGTTTGCTGTGTGCTCCACAATCTCTGTGAGAGTAAAGGGGAACATTTATGGTGTGCTGGAAGAAGTCCGGGAGGCGATGAGGCCAAATCACCTGGGCGCTGAGTACGAGCAGCCAGAGACCAGTCGATTAGAAGAAGCAACACGGAGGCGGTGCAATAGAGAAGCCTTGGAAAACGAGTTTAAGCACAGGCCAGGGTAGCGGTGTAACTGTTGTGTTGTTTCCCCTTGAATACCTCCCCCCTTGATTGATCATTCCCGTAAGCACGCCACCCTCCCTTTACTTACAGCTTGCTGAAGGGAATATAAGTCAGTATCGTTTAAAAATCACTGTATTCTTTCTTTAACAAGTCATTCCCTGTAAGCAACCACCCTCCCCCTTGGATGTATTCTCTTTATCCCTGCAGCGTGCTTTGGGAGGGGCAAGAGGGAAGGAAAGGCCATTAAACTCATTCAACGTAAGACAGCCTTTTCGTTGGACTGTCCATGGGGGGGTTGGAGGTGGGCGGGTGCAGAAGGCCTTTCCCCACGTGTTCTTACACGTTCAGGGTGAGGGAGATATGGAACGGGAGAGCTTGGGTGGCTTGAACATGGGCTGCAGCTGCACTCTGTAAGCCCGCTGCTTTCCTCTGAAGATCCACATGCGTTGGAGGGATATCAGTTTGAGCACGCAGCACTGCCAGCGTAGCATCCCCCACTGCTGATCTTCCTGCACTACACCTCTCATCTCGAGCCGTCTCTCCTATCCTCCTGTTCACTGCATACTTTCCTGTACTTTGCTAGTAACATCCGTTCCACTTCATATCTGATGGCTTGTCATTGCGTGTTACTTCCATGATTTTCTGAGAACATTCATCTCGTGTTCTCCCTCCTCCGCCTTATCTGAGCTAGCCTTCGGGATGGCGTAGGGAGGCCAGACAACTGTGCAGCTGCATGGGGGAGGGAACAGGGAGATCATGTAATTACAGAACGCTTGTACTCTTCACAGTGAATAACACTATCCACCTTAATAGCACATGTGATTTCACTACAAAGGTCGCATTTGCATCGTTTAATATGAGTGGCCTGGGCGATTCCAATCACAGACGCAGGTCCAGGCATCCAAATTAAGCTTCCATGCGCCATGGTAAGGCTTTTATGTTTGACTTCTCCAGCGTTGATAACACAGTGACTATGATGCCTGTTCCTGTTAGAAACAAGCAAAACCCAAACCCCCCTCTTTCCCCCTCCCCACCGCATGGCTGCTATCATGTAAATCACTGGTAATGATCGTGGCTGGTACCTGGAAATTCCTGCTCGCCAACCCTGAGAAACTCAGCGCTATCATTCCCCTCCTCCCCCGTATATGAGCAAGGAGGATTAAGCGGCTGCCCAGTAGGAAATCGTATGTCTGCCCCCTAATTGAAGTCCTGAATTTCACCAGGTTTCAATGAATGATATAACTCTCCTGAGATACCACCGCAGGATGCAGAACGTATTGTTTCTGGAATGCAGCTATCACCTGGGCATACGCGGCGTGCTTTGTGAAGCTATGATTCCGAATTACTTGCACATGCATGGCGTGGAAAGTGTCATACAATGGGGACCAAATAGGCTGCCTTGCCAGGAATGTTCTGCAAAGCTTTTTGAGATACTCCAAATATTTTACAAAGGTACACTCACCAGAGATCGCTTCCATGGCTCACCGTCTGGGCTTGTGCTTGAAGGGCTGGGACGGTATTCTGCGGTCACAAAAAGTCTCTGGCTGTTGGGGCTAACGGAGTGCTGTGGCCTCAGCAAGCTCTTCCTCCTCTCTCCCCTCCGCAGATCCTCAGCCACGGTTGATATTACAACCCCGACCTCTGAATCCATGGCCAGGGGTGGGTACTGGTTGCGCAGCCCCCTAAATGCATGCAGTCAGCATAGAAGTGGCATGTTTTCGGCCCTGCCAAGACCTTGCTTCTCTGGTTTTCTGGTATGCCTGTCTGAGTCCTTAACTTTTACTCTGCACTGCACTGAGTCCCTGCTGTGGCCTTTTCCGTCATAGACTTATCTTTAAAATTTTAATTTTTCATTTCGTCTTTTCGAACGGTGTTCTGTTAGCACTGAATCCTTTCCCATATAGATCAGATCACAGTACCTCTTGTGCGGTCCAGGTGGTGCTCTTTTTCGATTCTCAGGAGACTGCACTGTTACCTGTGCTGATGAGCTCTGCGTGGTCACCTGTGCTGATCAGAGCTCCACGCTGGCCGAACAGGAAATTGAATTCAAAAGTTCGCGGGGCTTTTCCTGTTACCTGGCAGCGCCTCAGAGTTCTGAATGCTGTCCAGAGCGGTCAGTGGTGCACTGTGGGATACCTCCCGAAGGCCAATAACATCGATTTCCGTCCACACTAACACTATTCCGAAGTAGCAATATCGATTTTAGCGCTACTCCTCTTGTCAGGGAGGAGTACAGAAATCGATTTAAAGAGCCCTTTATATCGATATAAAGGACGTTGTAGTGTGGACGGGTACAGCGTTAAATCGATTTAACGGTCTTTACATCGATTTAAACGCGTAGTATAGACCAGAGTGAAAACAGCATCGCCTCACACCTTGTTTTGTTTTCAGACACCTTCAAAGGCATCACTTCAAGATTCTACACTTCAATATCAGTCAAATCAATATTAACTATATGATAGAGCTGTATTATTTTGACAAGAAATTTTATCATTATAGAACCTGGACAGACCTACAATTGTAATGTAAGTGTTAGGAGGTGTTCCAGACTATTTCACAAGATTATGGATTGAAGTTCAAGTGCTTTCCCATTAGAGGGGTTGAATAATGTAAGAGGAAGGGCCTCCATGGCCAAAACACTGACTTTATTTAAAATGGTGTCCTTATAAAGCTTCCTGTGTAAAACCGAGTTGCTTTTCACCGAGGTCTGAAATGCAACTACTGTTTTAAGAGTTGAAATGCTGAGTTATCTGCCAACATTCACAGCGTGATGTAAACTAAAAGGTGTGATGCAATACTAAGCTACACTTATTCAACCGCCTTTAAAAATCTCATCTATACCAAATAAATCACAGTAACTCCACTGAAGTCGGTAGATTTCGTTTTCATCTTGTTTGCACCAGTTAACAATAACTACCGCTTAATCTAGCACTCTTCATCTGTAGATCTTAAAGTGCTTTACAGGAGCAAAAAGTATCCCACTGAGGCACAGTGACGTGAAACAACTTACCCTGACAGGCCAAGAATAGGACTCAGAATGTCCTGAATCTCTGTCCTCTGGACTCAGACTGCCTCCCAACACAAACTATATAAGCATTAAAAAGTTTTCTTCTAAGGATGGATCCAATGATAGGTGAATTGAGCCTTAAGCTAGCAGTTGTCCTCATTCATCGATACATAAATCAGAGTGAGTAAAGTGCACGCGCGCACACACACACACACACCCCCCGGTGCTCAGGAAACACACTCATTAGTGCATCTGCAATAAAAACGTTTAAGCTGATATAGGTTTCCCCACTGCACCAAATGAATCTACCGTTTTACTTTCTTTGCACATAGATGTGTCTGTTTAGCACAATAGAGAGGGCAAGCAGTGGGACAAAGGTCCTGCACAATAGTATTCTATTTCTTTCCTTTCTGCTAATACCATCTCTAGAAATAGTGCCTGCAAACATATTAAAGGCAAAGACACGTTTTAAATGAAATTCTACATTCAAAGAAATACCAGTTACTTTAAGTTAGCAGAAAAGCAGCTTTTGTCTGTAATTTCTACTCTAATATCTCCATGCAGTTTTGCATTTACCAGCATGAACATCTCATTAGTTACATCAGGAATTATTTGCATCACTACCCCTCTCCCCTCCACACGTACACACCCTTTCCTGCCAATACCTCTTAGTGTTGGTCCTAGCATAAAATCTGTGAACTGCAGCCATTTTCTTCAAAAATCTGATTCCTATTTTGTGACTACAGAAGATGACTACTCATTTACAGAATAAAATGAGATGTGTGCAAACATCTACTTTCCACAAATCATTACAAGTAAAAAACAAAGTCTTCTAAACAGAAGAACATAGTTTATTGGTAATTATTTCCAAACAGTGCTGACTGAACATAATGAAGACATTAACAAAAAGGGGGTGGGGGGAGGGGTCAGCAGGAAAACACAGAGGGAAGCCTCAGCTTTAAACACTTCACTTGAAGGCATTAATTAACGGAACACCGTGAGCAGGCAGCTCCTGGTGTACTTGACGGAATAGCATGGCACATTTGTTTCTTTCTTGAATCTTTCCCAGGGTGTGGAAGAGTCTGGCCTGAAAGTAAAGAACGTCTCTGAGCTGCTCTTTGCAGTCCACTTTTGCAAAATAAGTCTTGGCTTCATTTAGGTTCAGGATAGCAGATTCCAGAGCTGTCAAAAGGGTGAGGAAGTCCACCATTTAAAATTGTGTTCACATAAATACCACTTGCAGTATAATCCCACACTAGGGAGGCCTATTATGAATTCATTTTTCAAATTAAAAGCACAGGTTTTAGCAATTTCTAAAATACTTCATGATGTGGGAAAAAACATTTTATTGCCTCTTTTGTAAAAATAATGGTCTTGGCAACATGGGCATACAACTACAGCCTCTGCTACTCAAGCTTTGCTGCAGGGTGTAGATGATAAAAAGTGTGCAGATAAACAAAGCTCTATTGTAAATTTTCAAGATGGACATTGTTCTTTTGGCCTCAGTGACACTGTGAGTCCAGACTCAGACCCTCCTGCCCCACCCCCAATCTTCCCATTCAATAACACTACTTGCCTTGTTTTTCTTTTGATTTTATTACCAATGATAATATATCTCTGTATATTAAAATTCAAATATCTAAATTGGATTGTAGTTCATTCAAAGCTGAGAAGTATAAATGGGCATAATTATTCTTCACTCTACCTTCTGCCTTCTTTGGTTGAGAGTAGGAAGCTGCAGAAGCAACTTGACATTTGGCCACCAAGAACATGGCACAGCCTTTGTCCAGTACTGCCCCGTGAGCCAAGATAGGTTCTATTGCCGTATGCAGAATATTCAGCGCTTGTTCAGGAATACCAAGAATTAGCTGAAAGAAAAACATACTTTGCTGGTCTGAAATTGGTGCCCACATGAAATAGCAGCCATTTCTGGTGAGGGCAACATAAGCCATTCAAATGCCACATCTGTTTTAAAAGGAACTGATAGTCCAGACAAGATTTTTAGCTTCTTCCCATAATGTTCTAATCTGTTTCCATTAACAGAGATGAGGCACTGTGGCAGTGAGTGCCAGTAGGAATCTGAATTGATTGGCAGACACTGCCCAGTGTTGACAACGAGGATCCCCATATGCCCAGAATAAGCAATACGAATGAACTCCATTAACCTGTGTTCTTTTTAAACCCAGCTCATGTTAACAAGTTATGGTACCGCAAAGTCAACAAGATGGCATAAGAAATATCAATTGGAGAAGTGAAGGCAGTGCCAACTTATAACTGCATATTTTATAACATACTGAGTCTAAAAGCCTCAATGACATTCAATTGTTTTTATAAACTTCCTTGAAAGACTTCACATTTTGAAATACATTTCATTCGTTAGATGCAATAACTGAACCCTGACAGGATTATGTTCTTAAATCTAACAATGATATCCAGACTGATAACCTAAATGTTTGATTTGCAGCCTGTGAAAACATGAATTAAACTTACCTGGGAGAAAGCCAAGTTCAGAACAGTTTCAGAGGCCAAGTACTGTAGACAGTATTCTCTAGAAAGAGCAAGAGCTTGAAGCAGGACAGGCAGTGCTATTGTATGACATGAAGATCTCCAGTAAAGCTCTGCTATTGACAGAAGTACACTAACCAAAAAGAGAGGTAAAAAATGTAAAGTGACACAGTTTTGCTGAAAATTTTGAAGTGTTTCCCCAGCACACTAACCTCCAGAGAACAAGCAAGTGGATGTCAATTATTTATCCCTAATAGTACTCTCTCATTTATTCTTAATAAGTTAAAATACCACATGCACAATAAATCTGAAGTTCATCGTTAAAAGGGATCCCACCAATTACCACGAATAAAATACTATTGTGATAAGTAACACTGATGATTATGATGACACAGAGTAGAGAGAAAACATCTCCCAGTTTATTTTAGGCACAGTTGGTTTGTGTGGCTCTTTCACTCAGCAGGGGAACTAACTCACCCCACCCGCCTTTTTTTTTTTTCTTTCTTTTTTTTTTTTTAAAAGGAAATTGTGGTTGCAAAACATCCACTCAGGGCAGATTTAGTACTTGAAACTACTTAGAAGTCTTTTCAAAACTAAATTCAAAATTTCAGCTTCACAGTATCCTTTATATCAATTTTTTAATTTTGTTATAAAAAAACACCCTGCAAACAAACCACCCACACCCCACACATGCCATAGGAAAAAAAACCCCAAAAAAACAAAACACCACCTCCTCCTCCCCGTAAAAAATTTTCACACTGTCCATGAAGAATTCAATTCATACATCCACTTTGATAATGGAAGTTTACCTATCATACTTCATTTCAAAACTAAAACTCAGTTTGTTGAGTGCAAACATGTGTAGTTAGGGGCCATTCCAAATGACTCTCTTTTAAAACAGTGTTGGTACCAGCAAGTTCATTTAGCTCAGCAAGTGAAAGCACTTTCATATTGCCATGGTATTGTTTCATCTTATCACCACTCAAAGTTTTACATTTAATAATTCTTCTATACGACATTTAATAAAATCAGAGTATTTTCTTATCCAAATGGTGGATAAACTCCAAATTAACAAAGAAATACAGAACAGATTGTGACTATTGATGTTAATTAGTGTAAAGTAGCTTTAATATTCAAGGAAATCTGTGGAAATTAACTGTTCTTACCTAATCACCATCTCAGTGTTTTTTATATTTTGGCAGTGGATCAACAGTTTCTGCAAAAGTTTGTGCGCCTCTGACATTTGATTCTGAGCTTTCAATACAATGGCTTTTCTACAATAAAAAGAATTTCATTACCAGATGATAATATTTTAGACTCAATGGAAAAGCACATTTGTGTTTTGTGTACTCAGCTTCTACACTTGTAAAATTACTTTCTACCTAAATGCGTAAATTATAACCAGGGCCTGGTGGGCATGTTCTGTTAATAACATGCAGCTTTTATATAGCACTTTTCATCCACAGATCTCAAAGCACTTTATAAGGGAAGGGAAGTATTCTCTCCATTCTACAGATGGGGTAACAGCCAAAAATGAAGCAACTTGCCCATGGTCACACTATAGATCAATGGCAAAACCAGGCCCCAACTCTCCTAATGGTTTTATATAAATTCTGTATTGCAGTTAGCTCCTGGGATAGCCACAGTGAAAAGATTCCAAAATAAACAGATTAATGCATTCTCTGAGAGCAAGAGATCTATAGTCATAGAATAATTTATAAATTTAGGGCTTAAATGCTTTATAGCCGTTAAAATAACCCCAGGGAGGTGGGTAAAATGGATTATACCAAACTCATTGTTTTAGGATAATTATGGCAGAGTTAAGGAAGAAGAAAACATTACTGTAGTTCACTGAAGAAAGGTATGCTGAGACAAATAACGTATTATCTCCAGCAAGCACTTTATTCCATCTTTATTTCAGTGGGATATTATTGCAAGATTTTTCTGTAGATTGATGGTTTCTTACCTGTACACGCCTTCGATGCTATTAAGTGCTGTAATTCCTGCCACAAAAGAATCGGCAACATGGTACTTCCCATCATTCATAGCTCTATCAAACTGTATTTTCTGATCAAACAGCATCCACAGCTAAACCAAAAGTATACAGAAATGAGTTTTAAGACGAAATGGTGAATGTTCATTTTGCGATTCAAAGTTAAATCAACAGATATTAATCGCAGTTAGCTCATGTAATTAACTCAAAAAAATTAATCGTGATGAAAAAATTTAATTGCAATTGCAGTTTTAATTGCAATGTTAAACAATACAATACCAGTTGAAATTTATTAAATAGTTTGGTCATTTTTCTACATTTTAATATATATTGTATTCTGTGTTGTAATTGAAATCAAAGTGTATATTTTTTATTATAAATATTTGTAATGTAAAAATGATAAGAAATAGTATTTTTCAATTCACCTCATACAAATACTGTAGTGCAATCTCTTTGACATGAAAGTGCAACTTACAAACGTAGATTTTTGTTACATAACTGCACTCAAAACCAAAACAATGTAAAATTTCAGAGCCTACAAGTCCACTCAGTCCTACTTTTTGTTCAGTCAATTGCTCAGACAAACAAGTTTGTTTACATTTACAGGAGATAATGCTGCCTGCTTCTTATTTACAATGTCACCAGAAAGTGAGAACAGACATTTCTATGGCACTTTTGTAGCTAGCATTGCAAGGTATTTACGTGCCAGGTATGCTAAACATTCGTATGCCCCTTCATGCTTCGGTCACCATTCCAGAGGACGTGCTCCCATGCTGATGACGCTTGTTAAAAAAATAATACATTAAATTAAATTTGTGATTGAACTTCTTGGGGGAGAACTGTATATCCCCTGCTCTGTTTTACCTGCATATTGTCATATATTTCATGATATAGCAGTCTTGGATGATGACCCAGCACACATTCATTTTAAGAACACTTTCACTGAAGATTTCACAAAACGGAAAGAAGGTACCAATGTGAGATTTCTAAAGAGAGCTACAGCACTCAACTCAAGGCTTAAGAATCTGAAGTACCTCCCAAAATCTTAAGAGGGGCGAGGTGTGGAGCATGTTTTTCAGAATTCATACTCCAATGCAGAAACTACAGAAACCAAACTACCAAAAAAAGAAAATCAACCTTCTGGTGGTGGCATCTGACTCAGATAATGAAAACGAACCTCCATCAGTCCGCACTGCTTTGGATTGTTATTGTGCAGAACCCAGCATCAGCATGGACACATGTCATTTGGAATGATGGTTGAAGCATGAAGGGACATATGACTCTTTAGTGCATCTGGCACGTAAATATCTTGCGATGCCAGCTACAACAGTGCCATGAGAACGTCTGTTCTCACTTTCAGGTGACATTATAAACAAGAAGCAGGTAGCATTATCTCCTGCAAATGTAAATAAACTTGTTTGTCTGAGCGATTGGGTGAACAAGAAATAGGACTGAGTGGACTTGTAGGCTCTAAAGTTTTACATTGTTTCGTTTTTGAGTGCAGACTTTTTTTGTACATAATTCTACATTTGTAAGTTCAACTTTCATGATAAAGAGATTGCACTACTGTACATGTATTAGGTGAATTGAAAAATACTATTTCTTTTGTTTTTTACAGTGCAAAATACTTGTAAAAAAATAAATTTAAAGTAATCACTGTACACTTTGTATTCTGTGTTGTATTTGAAAACAATATATTTGCAGATGTAAAAATCATCCACAAGTTTTGAAATAAATGGTATTCTATTATTGTTTAAATGTGCAATTAATTTTTTTAATTGCTTGACAGCCCTAACATTAAAGCATGCTATTTACAGACATAACTGACTATACTTGTGTTTATTAAAAGAAGCTGTCCCAGTTTGTTGGATGTTACACATTGTATTAATAAACAACTTCAGTAGATGTGTAAGTCTACTAAAGAAATATGGCAAAAGAACCCCAACAAAGCTTACAGGATCACATTTAAAACAAAATTATTTCCTCTAGTTATGTCCTGAATAATTGTTTTTGGACAGTATGGCTCCCTTTGTAACATAGAAAAGGAAAAGATTGGAAAAAAAATAAGTTTGCTGGATCTAGAAAAGCTTTAGAACGACATAGATGCTGTCCTACAGATTTACTCCATTAGCGTGTTTCCCAGTGCCACAAGAAATCACAGCCTCTTCTCTTAGCTCAGAGTACTTGTATAGCACTTTACAAACTTTTAATCCTGATAATGCCCTCTGAGGGAGTTAAATATGATACAGCTAGCATTACAGGTAAGCTGCACAGAATGAACAGAGGGCATGGAATGAAAATACAAATAGCTCTTCACTCGGGAGGCACTAATGAGATAACTTTCTCATGTTTCCAACTGTGGTGCATAATGTTTTAATGGCTTGTGACTTTGTGCAAAAAGTTTTAGTTTTCTCTCTAGTGACAAGATGTATATGAAACCAATTCAGATTTTCTAATGAAAAACACATTTTATACAGGTACAGTAGGAATTAAGAAAATCAGATCTTACCCCCAACATATAACTCTGTCATGTGAATGTGTATTTTCTCTGTGCAATAAGAGCCACACCTTACCCGTGCATGCTGACTACTGGGAGGGAATCTCTCTTTTAAATGTTTCAATATTTCCGAAGCAGCAGCAAAGCATCCCTGCAACACAAGAACAGGAGTATGATGAGCAAGTAATAGTGCAAGCACTATTTTCCTTTCCTTAATTTCATCCCTGTACTATGAGACACAAACAACTGTTAAGAGGAAAAACTAAATTTCCCTCACCTGCCAAAATGTTGATCAGAACCACACATGCACACAGTTCATCAACAAAAGCCACTTTTTATCACAGGCCTTTGAATCTTCACCCACGATCTTTTTGTGCAATTCAATGTAAGCCTCACCTGTTCTGCATGTAGCTCAGCCAGGTGACACAACACTACAGCAAAAGATTCCGTGTTATTCTGCTGAACACCTACATTTACAGCTTCTAGACTGTTCATGCTCAGCAACATCTGGGCTTGCTGAAGTGCCATGGTGCTACAGTGAAAAGAGCTTCATTTACTTTCATGCAACAAACATCAGAGATTTCTAATCTACATTCCAAAAGTCATGATAAATTGCCACAGATTGGTTCTCCGGCCTTCTAGCTTTAGAGTTTCCCCCTTTTGTTGTAAGCAACTGCTACCCAGGACCTCCCCACTGTGCCAGCACATCGAGTGCTCATGAACAAGGCATCAACCCAGCTAAGAGCTGAACACAGTTTCTATAAGGTGATGTTGAGGATAGGTAAATAGAGACATTAAAACTTTGCTCTATTTACAGATATAACATAGGGACTAAAATCTCTCCTATAGACTGTATCTGAGAGGTAGCCATGTTAGTCTGCATCCACAAAAACAACGAGTCCAGTGGCACCTTAAAGACTAACAGATTAATTTGGGCATAAGCTTTCATGGGTAAAAAAACCTCATTTCTTCTGCTGAAATAAATCTGTTAGACTTTAAGGTGTCACCAAACTCCTCATAGTTCCGCCAGACAGTTTTTTAAATGAGCTGAACTAGGAAAACAAAAATTCCCCCAACATCTCCTGAATAATAGCCTATACATTTGGTTTCAGCACATTAAACAGATGCAGTTGCTTGTGCACTTGTACAACTTATAGTAAAGGCATTGCTTGCAACATTTACAACATATATAAGAAACAAAGTTTGATGAGAGAAAATACCTGCGACCATATAGTCTCCAAATGGCAGTTTTCTGTGCTATACTAATATCAATAAGCTCTGACAAGCTATGTTTCCAGTGCAACAGATCAGAGTCCTTTAAGGCATCCATTAGCTTGTTAGCGGTCTTTCCTGCAAAAGCTCTTTGCTGAACCAAGGACTGTATTCCCAAGGAAGCTAGATACTAAAGAGAGGGAAATCAAAACAAACATATTAAACATATACACACTACAACTAAGCAGAAAGCACAAACTATCAAAATTCCCACCTAAAAAACCAAGTTATTATTCAGTACAGATGACAAAATGCCGCTACAGGGATTTCTTCATATACATAGTTAATAATACCATCTTGTAATGGGACAAAAGGAGAATGTGGGGTTTCCCACCCCCTGGTCCTGCAGCTGGGAAGCTGGTGTTTATATCTGAGTCACTCCGATGATAAAGTACTCACACGCACACTTCTGCACACACACAGAACTTTCTGCTTTTCCCCTGACACTCCCTCAAAAAATACAATTTCCCCCTTTCAGGGCTCATACACCATCTACACAATTAGTTCTCAATTCTTTGTTGTATGCACCCCACCTGATTCCTCACCCCAACCCAGTTTTCCCCATGACTTTTATTTCCTCACTCCCAGCAATCTTGTGGCTGAGTTTTCTATTTGTTCTTGGGTATCAGAGGGTAGCCCGCTCTCTAAATAATCTAACGTCTACTCTCAGCTTCCCCAATGTGAGCTACACTATTTCTTCGAGTGCAGCTCGTTCTCTTATCTCAAACAGAAAAACAGGAGAGAACTACATTCTAACAGCCAGGAGATGGGGAGGAAGCTGGCATGAGACTTGCTGAGAGAAGGCTGCCCTGCAAGACCCAGCAGCTGGGACAGGGAGAAATGGGGGTGAAAGCCAAAGATCCCTATGGGAGCAAGTCCACTGTGGTTTTTAATTTAATTATGTTTTTAAAAGATAGAAAAAAGGCAGATTTTGTAATGTAAAACAGATTGGGTAAATCTCAGCTATACAGACTCATAAGATCAGCAAAAAGAAAAGCTACAGATCATACACTATATGTGAGTGCACACACCCCCTTCTCCTTGTCCTAGAATAAAGTTGAGGGCTGAGAGACTTACTGGCAATCCAAAATGTACAGCTTTTTTCACAGAGTGTTCTAACAGGACACAGCTATCTGATCTCTTCTGCTCCAAAATGTACAGCCAACTCTGGTATGGGAACAAGATAAAAAGATCATTGCAAAGGCATGATGTAAAATGTCATGTACAATATTTTTGTGCAACCATTAAAAAAAGAGAGAGGGGACACAAAAATGTATGTAGTAACTTAAAAAACAAAACAAAACACAATTGACTATAGAATCAGAGTCCCTCCTATGGAAGGCAGCAGCCCAGGACGCTTCCATGTCAAGTCTGGAACGGTATAGTATATTATGCAAGGCACTCACAGGGTTACCTTCCACAGGACTTCTGGGACAACATCCTCTCTCAGTCCAAGAGATAGACTGACTCTCATGGAATGAGCCTTGCTAGAAAGTGGTGGTTTTCACCTTGGACCTGTAAGTTTCCTCAATATAATCTCAAAATCAACAAGACTTGGAAGCCTTAGAACCTGCTCTGCTTCTCCAAGGAGAAACAGGTGACCTGTGTCACTCTGAGAGCTCCCTTCAGATACATATGTTGTCCACTTGATATGAAGAAGGGTTAATAGGAGCTCTTCTTTCTCCTCTCACGGGTCGAATGTAACAAAGTGCTTGAAACTTCCTGAGCCAAAAAGCAGAGCTTAAAACTGAGCCATTATGCTGCAGCGTGTTTGGGAAGGCAGAGGAAGAGGCCTAGTCTATGGAAGTTTATCAAGTGGATCACCCCTCTTAGCAAGAGCACTGTTTACACTGCATAGATTTAGACAGGAACCTCTGCTGAGTGCTCTCTAGTTGTAAATAAAAAACCCCCATCACTATAAACACACTCTATTAGTTAGTCTATTATGGACAGGAAAGAGCTGAAAAAGAAGTTGACAAAAAAAAAGGGGGGGGGGAGAAGAGAGAAACTAAAATCTTTGTCTTTTTCCTCTTTCTATTGGCTGAGAGCCTTACGCTCACTCTCAGGACAGAGGGATACGGGGAAAAAAGGCTTTTATAAATTATCTTGAACAAAGTTCTTAAAAGTGCAAAGACTTAACCATTCAAAGCACTGTGTATGGGTTTAAACGTATGACTCCCACTAAAATCAACCAGAGTTGCACAACTAAAACAAAACCCCAAAATCTCTGGACAGCTCGATATTTACTGAAGAAATTAAGAACCAAAAAGTCATCCTGAGGCAGTGAAATAATATTAAAATTACTACAAACACTAGATATAGCTACAGAAAATGCATCAAAAGTCTAACTGAGTTGAGAGACAGATGGCTAAGACAAAGGCAATGTATCCCCTAAGCATGGCTGCCTTACCAAGCAGTGCTGCAAGCAAACATGATCATTGGACTCCTGTGCAATTCTGATGGCTTCCTGGAGAGCAAGCTCAGCTTGCTGACTATCAACAAATCAAAGATACAGCACATTAATATTCTGTTAACAATGACAAGTAGTATTATGAAGTCTCAAACGTATACTGATCTAAATGATACATATCCCACTCAGAAGTGAACTCCAACTAAACAGTTCAGATGAGAGAGAATTTCCTCACATCCTCTTTTTTGTTAGTCTTAAGGCTGATGATATATAAAAGATAGACCCTACATTTCATGAGAAATTAATTGTAACCCATTACCAAGCCTTAAAGCACATGTATATGTTGAAATATGCTCTGAAATTATTCTGATGAGTGCCATATAAAATACCTGCCTAGGTAGAAAGTGTTTGTACTCATCATCATCTTCCTGACCCACCTCCCATCATCACCGTGATTTGTCCAGTCACGTGGCAATGTATGCAGGCCTACATTACAGGTTTCTTTGGGGCAGGGACTGCTCTCATTTGTCTGCAGAACACCATGCATATCTACAGCACTGCAGAAACAATACGCCAACTCCAAGAGATTTTTTTTAAAAAATAAAACACCTGCAAAGTACTCTCTCCACCTCATCTGATCATTATCTTTGCGAGAGTAATAGGTTGGGAGCTAGAGTTGCTCCTGAACATGTATCAGTTATAAATAAGCACTCATACCTTCTGACCTATGTATGGTCATGGAATTGCAGCAGGTAGAGATCTAATTCCCTGGGAAACCATTGTAATTGGACATATAAAGAACCTCAAATCTTAGTATACTTCAAATGGTTCAGCCAACAGGAGGACTGAATGGATGTTAAAAATCAAATCAAGATTCAAGGACAGTTACAAACACAGCCCATCTGTGCTTGCTCCGCAACTACAGAGTCCTCCTCCTCCTCATCTAATTTTCAGAAAACAATAGCAGCACAAGGTCTATCTTGTGTTTCTTAACTATGCAACAAGATGTATTAACTTACTAATGGCCAAACCGACAATGCAGTGCAGCTAGATTAAGAGCAGCGTATCTCAGACTTCGGCCATAACCTTCATCTCCATTGCTTTTGCTTTCTGCTCCAGTGAGAATCAAACGGTCAAAATAGTGAAGGAGGCTGTGTGTTGAACTGAAGACGTCTTGTACTCTAAGACTATTTAAGTAGCTTAAATAATGCTAAAATTTAAAGCAGAATCAGCTTTAATTAAAACAGAATTGGTAACACCATTTTTAGATGTATGTTGTATCTTACTGAGAAAGGTGGCAGTAGGATCTTCTGTGAATGAGAGTGAGTTTAGCAGGAAATATCAATGCAAACAACATGATTTATACAGTTCAGAACTACTGGGATAAAGCTGATCATGTTTCCGTTATATCAAATGACCCTGCTCCAAAATGGAACAAGGAAAGGCTTGCTCACCACAGTTAACATTTTCAACATCTCCCACCAGCCAGTGGTTCTGAGGCAAGATGTCTACATAGAAGGCATGAAGCTACAGCACTTACTCATGTGAGACTGCTCACATGGGTAGGGCTACAGGATCAGGCCCAAAACATGAAGTACAGGCTCAGACTGACATTATTCTGTCAAATGCATTTCACTTTCACAGTTCAGACTTCTTTTAATAACCAGAAATCAATGTAAGTAATCAATAGCCAGTGCACACTCCATCTAGTACTGATCACCGGCACATTTCTTACATTCACAATGTTTAGGACCGTAACTGTTTCATGTTAGTCAAGACAACTTAATGTCAGAAAGACAAGTCAGTCTTAGGCCCCATTTCAAAAAGGAACTTAAGCATATGCCTAACTTTTTGCACTTGAGTAGTGCCACTCAAGTCAATGGAACCTATGCTTGAAGTTGGACACATGTAAGTACTTAACTGAATTATGCTCTGTGCCTTTAAAAGGAGTCCCATCCTAAAATACTATATTAGCATTCACAGAGATAATACAGATTTACACAAAATGTTTTGTATTTCAGTGTACAGTACAAACAAGAAAGGAGAAAAAATTCATAGGCAGGAGTTGTAGACCAAGCTGGATGAGCAAGCATCTCAGAGAAAGGATTAAGAAAAAGCAGAAAGCCTACAAGGAGTGGATGATGGGAGTAATCAGCAAGGAAAGCTACCTTATTGAGGTCAGAACATGTAGGGATAAAGTGAGAAAGGCCAAAAGCCATGTAGAGTTGGACCTTGCAAAGGGAATTAAAACCAATAGTAAAAGGTTCTATAGCCATATAAATAAGAAGAAAACCAGAAAGAAGTGAGACCACTAAACACAGAGGATGGAGTCGGGGTTAAGAATATATAATCTAAGCATGGCCCAATATTTAAACAAATACTTTGCCTCAATCTTTAATGAGGAGTTTAGGGATAATGGTAGGATGACAAATGGGAATGAGGATATGGAAGCAGATATTACCACATCCGAGGTAGAAGCCAAACTCAAACAGCTTAAAGGGACTAAATTGGAGGGCCAAGATAATCTTCATCCAAGAACATTAAAGGAACTAGCACATGAAATTGCAAGCCCATTAGCAAGAATTTTTAATGAATCTGTAAACTCAGGAGTTGTACCATATGACAGGAGAATTGCTAAGATAGGAACTATCTTTAAGAAAGGGAAAAAATGTGATCCGGGCAACTACAGACCTGTTAGGTTGACATCTGTAGTATGCAAGGTCTTGGAAAAATTTTTGAAAGAGAAAGTAGTTAAGGACATTGAGGTCACTGGTAATGGGGACAAAATAGAACATGGTTTTACAAAGGTAGATCGTGCCAAACCAACCTCATCTTCTTTGAGAAGATAACAGATTTTTTAGACAAAGCAAACACAATGGATCTAATTTACTTCGATTTCAGTAAGACATTTGATACGGTTCCACATAGGGAATTAGCAGCTCAATTGGAAAAGATGGAGATCAATAGGAAAATTGAAAGGTCGATAAGGTACTGGTTAAAGGGGAGACTACAATGGGTTGTACTGAAAGATGAACTGTCAGACTGGAGGGAGGTTACTAGTGGAGTTCCTCCGGGATCAGTTTTGGGACCAATCTTATTTATTACTGACCTTGGCATAAAAAGTAGGAATGTGCTGATAAAGTTTGCGGATGACATGAAGCTGGGAGGGATTGTCAGTACAGAGAAGGACCAGGATATCATACAGGAAGATCTGGATGACCTTGTAAACTGGAATAATAGTAATAGGATGAAATTTAATAGTGAAAAGTACAAGATCATGCATTTAGGAATTAATAACAAGAATCATTGTTATAAGCTGAGGATGCATCAGTTGGAAGTAATAGAGGAGAAGGACCTTGGAGTTTTGGTTGAACACAGGATGACCATGAGCCACCAATGTGTTATGGCCATGAAAAAAGCTAATGTGGTCTCGAGATGCATCTGGCAAGGTATTTCCAGTAGCGATAAGGAAGTGTTAGTACTGTATTATACAAGGCATTGGTGAGACAAGAAATAGTGCGTGCACTTCTGGTATCCCATGTTTAAGAAGGATGAATTCAAACTGGAACAGGTACAGAGAAGGGCTATTAGGATGATCCGAGGAATGGAAAACCTGTCTTTTGAAAGGAGACCCAAAGAGCTTGGCTTGTTTAGCCTAACCAAAAGAAGACTGAGGGGAGATATGATTGCCTTCTATAAATATATCAGAAGAATTAATACCAGAGAGGGAGTGGAATTATTTAAGCTCAGTACCAATGCGGACACAAGAACAAATGGATATAAACTGACCATCAGGAAGTTTAGACTTGAAATTAGACAAAAGTTTCTAACCATCAGAGTGAAGTTCTGGAACAGCCTTCCAAAGAGAGTAGTGGGGGCAAAAGATATCTGGCTTCAAGACTAAGCTTGAAAAGTTTATAGAGGGGATGGTATAGTGGGATAGCCTAATTTGGGCAATTAATTGATCTTTGACTATTAGCGGTAAATATGCCGAATGGTTTGAGATGGGATATTAGATGGGGTGGGATCTAAGTTACTACAGAGCAGGATGACCAGGATGTCCCGATTTTATTGGGACAGTCCTGATATTTGATGCTTTTTCTTATATAGGCACTCATTACCCCCTACCCCTTGTCCCGATTTTTCACATTTACCATCTGGTCTCCCTACTACAGAGAATTCTTTCCTGAGTGTCTGGCTGGTGAGTCTTGCCCACATGCTCAGGGTTTAGCTGATCACCATATTTGGGGTCAGGAAGGAATTTTCCTCCAGGGCAAATTGGCAGAGGCCCTGCGGGTTTTTCACCTTCCTCTGCAGTGTGGGGCAGGGGTCATTTGCTGGAAGATTCTCTGCATCCTGAAGTCTTTAAACCATGATTTGAGGACTTCAACGGCTCAGACACAGGTTTGATACAGGAGTGGGTGGGTAAGATTCTGTGGTCTGCATTGTGCAGGAGGTCAGACTAGATGATCATAATGGTCCCTTCTGACCTTAAAGTCTATGAAATAGGAAGAACTGTCCCGTGAGCATGTTGGGTTGAGGGGGAAAGACACTTACTGCTTCAGCAAAGTCTGGATTAAACTTCAGCAAATTGTTCAATTCCTTTTGTAAAAATGCTGGAGTAAGAGCCTTTGTCTCGTCATTCTTTAATAAAGAAGCCTAGAATAAAAGGGCAAATTGTTGTTAAGTAACTAGGAATGGAGCAGTAGATTATTATATAGATTCTAGTCAATTTATTATCTATATAGCTTCAATTACATAAAATTTCATATGGGTTATGTCTGCTATCATGTTTAAATATTGCCAATAGCAATTTTACTCTCAATTGAATTGCAGTATTCACATTTAGAGAGACCACAATTGCTTTGACTAACACGGAAAAAACAGTTTAAGATAGAGATTTCTTCAAGTTTCTCTTTTTGGAGATTGATTATATTGGACTTCTGACTTAAATTTATATCTGACTGCTCGCAAAAAATTCAGGTAGCAATACAAAACCAAATCATTTTATTTGCTTTGGAAAGAATACTGATAAATGGGAAACAAACAAAAAAATCCAGTTATTATAGTAATCATAAATCATCACAAGACTCCAGATCTCAGGAAAATCACTGAACATTTTGATTTCTCTTGCTACATAATATTGTCATTTTATTTGGAGAGATTACTTCTATACACATGCAGGATACTACACAATAAATTAGTTAAAAATCTAGAACGAAGTCAAAATATGATGCCATTGTAGTTAAATTCATAAATTTACATAACAGCACAGCAGCAAGAGTGTAAACAAAAATTGTACACTAGATGTAGATGTAGAATTAAAGAGACTAGTAGCATTTAACAATTGCTTAGAGACCTTCAAATATATAAGAAGTACTTTATGCTATTATACATATTTAATATTGCTACCATGCTTCAGAGGTCTGGTTGTGCTCTTTGTGTGTTTAGTTTCTTTGCAAATACTTACTTGCAGGAATGAGCAATGAAACAGAAAGTTTTAAACACATTTTGGAGAAACCAACTGGAAAGTAAAAACTACAAATATTCCCATTGGAAAGCTGATTCTGAAACACTCAAGGAATAGACTCATTCCACGACTTGTGTGTCCAGTTAAAACTGTTTGAATTTCAAGTACTCACAATGAACTTATTCACACACGAGATATAAACCGAGAATTATTCAACAAAATCATTTCTAATTAATCCAAGAAAGTGTGATGTTTGTTGATAATTCACAAACACAGAGGTGAAATTTACATTATGAATTATTTCCCAGCACTAGTCAGAATTAACATACCTGCTGAGAAAGAAAATATTCTGCTTGCTTCTGGGAGAGAGGCCCACTACAAGATATTTCCTCTTCCCTGTTAAACAAACAATGGTTAGAAATAAAAGCAGTGAAAAGGAATCAGAAGGCTACAGCTGTGTAGCTTATATTGTAGCTATAATAAAGTAAGTATATTGGAGGGAGATATAAAATTAAGTACATTTAATTAGAGACCACACACACATGCACAATTTTAGTTTACAAAGTATTATGGTACATCATCAGTGCTCAACTGGAAGTGTGAAAAGTAACCAGGATTAGAGAGATTAAAAACTTTAAGGAAGAATAAAACCTGGCACATGGAAGTCACAAATAGTAGTCAGACACATAATCATAGGCTTTACTAGACAAAAGACTAAATACGTATATAGATATGTCTGAAGAAGAACAGACATACCACCTTGATGTCTCAACTGGCAATGAGACTATGGCTGAATTTTAATCTTCAGTCAGCAGACTATGAGCAACGTGAGCAATGTTTATGATCATTTCAAGGAAGCTGATCACACAGAGGATCATGGTACTCTGCACAGCAAGATTAGTTCCAGAAGCAACTGCTTTGCTAGGAACAGAACCTTGTTTAAAAGGAAAACAGAAATATACAACAAAAAGTAAAACTCTGAGGACAATTAGCTAGATTCCCAACTGTCAGGAAGGCACAGAAAAGCTCAGGGACACAGAAGAGTCCAACTACTGAAAATACAATTTAATGTGTATATGAAAACTACTTTTATTTAAAAGATCATGCTGAAAAAAAGTCACTTTTAATGCATTAAAATCTTCATTGTTAGCATTAATAATACTATTAAGAGGGGACATACAAAATCAAAAGTGCCAAGTGAAGGGAGAGAAAGTGGCACCGCCATCTTATACAGTGGTACTGTGTTTAATTGAAAACAGAATTATTGCAGATTTTTGAGTTGTAGCTTAGAAATGCTGCCACATGATGGCACCAAAGAAACCGAGTGGCCATCCCAAGACTACATGTAAAAAAAAAAAAAAAAAGTTTATCTTGCTCTCTGCAAAAAAAAAAAACACAACCATGACCCATCCTCTTCAAATGATGGAGTTTACCATTAATGAAGGGTGCCATTATAGAAAGATGAGAGTACAGTATCAAATTCCCATCTACCTCCTTTCATGCCATAATATAAAGCAAGCCACTCCACAATAAAAACAGCTGGAGCATGAGATGTTCCATCCAAGCACACTGTTCCACAGGGTTTTGGAGATGGCTGAGGTTAGCTTCTAAGAATGATGAAGGGATGGAAAGGCGGGTTGATTTTTCCAGTTTTGTTTTTTTTAAGATGGCTGGCTGAGTTCCTATTTGATCTATCATTTTAATGCTGCTGGGAGTTTTGTTGTACTACCAATTATACCTTAAGAGTACCTAGAGCCTTGTATAAGTGTCTTTTTATTATTTTAATCTAAATAAATAAAAACACAGTAATTGAAAATTGCTTTCTGGAACCTGTACTCTAGATAGGAGGTTATGCCTCCACATTGAAGATCAAAGCAGTTGCAATCTGCTCTACTACCTGAGTTAGAATCCCAAAGGCTGTGCCTGCCTAGTTACCTGTGATAACATATGCATAAGGTTTATCATGATATTAACAAAGATAGGATACTTCTTTACTGTGAGTGTGTCCTTTATTTGGTCAAAGTTTTGAATCCCTGTTTTGACACGTAAAGAGGAATTTTTAATACGATTAGTGTGGAAGACTCTCTAGAAAGTGGAAAGACTTTACAGAAATCATTAATAATTACCTTAGAGGTACATCGAGTTCTTCTTTTTCCATTTTCCCTTCGAGTTCTTCAGTATTTGTCAGCTCCATATCGGTCTCATCAATTTCTGTTTTTTTCTCATCATTCTGATAGTACTGTTGAAGTGCAGTGTAAAGTTTATAGACCTGACTGAAAGAAAGCTTGTTGTATGCCAAGATCATGTGGCGCAGAAATAAACCTATACGAGGAAAATATTTGTTAGTTACATTTGAACACAGAGAAAGATAGCTGGTGCCTTGTAGTTTTAGATCAGAGACTGAAAGTCAGTATTCCTGGTTCCAGCACTAACTGGAAATGTAAACTTGCATTTCACTTCACCTCAGCGTCTCAGTATACCAATCTATAAAAGTGGCCCAATAATTCTCACTGCCTCTCAGGTGCATTGTCAAATTTACTTTAGGGCCCAATTCCACAGGTAATCTGATCATAGAACGCCTATTAAGATCAATGAGAACTGCTAATGGCGTTGCAATGTGAAACATTTTTGAACAGATGCATTCTCTGTATACGGTTTTATACAAAGACTAAGTATTTGTCTTAACTAGTGTGCTTGTAATTGTTTTTCAAATATAAAAAGAAAATCTGTATTATGAATGGATTTCCAGGACAAAAGTAAAAGAATATAAAATACTTACCTACTACACTTGTTTTGTGAACTTCTGGTTCTGTCCCAGTAAATGAATCTGAAAGGTCATCAAAAAATTGTTCCATGTCTTTCAACTCCCCTTCTGCCATCAGTTTTATCCTAAACAGGGAAAAGAAGTTTATAGAAATATTCCCTTCCAATCCTGACCACCAAAATGAATCTCACATGAAAAACTCTTCCTCATTTCAGGTATTGGAAGAATGAGACACAAACCTAAATGAAACCAAATGGTTATTAGTTCACTTATACCAAAAGTATTTCTAAATTTTTGAACATCTGGGAAAAATGATCACCAATCACTTTCAAAAAAGAAATTACATGTGATTATTTTTTCTATCTGACAAGAAGAACTGTTCAATTAACCAAATCACAACATGTTAAATCATCAAAGTATAGGCTGAGTGGTAGTTACTGTAAGGAAAAAATATGCTGTATGCTACACTTTCTTTCCCTCTTTTTTTTCCCTTTCTAGTCTCCAAGGAAATATATTCTCTAAAAATCAACTAAATTTAAAATATCAGTTATGTTTATGATTTAAATCACTTTCTTTGGTAATAATCATATAAATCACAGAAGCTAATAAAAAGGAAAAAGATGATTAGATAACATGGCCCCATCTCTCTAGTAAAGCAGTATACAATCCCCAGCCAAAGGATAGAGCAAATAAATTACCTTATTTGCACAGAATTTGCTAAGTTAAGGCAGGATTCTTCAATAGCCTTATGCAATCGTGACAGCGTCATATCAGGACCCTATACAAAATGATAAATCAATTTTAGAAATCCAAACAAACAGTCAATTTGGACCCAGAAAAAATGGCAACTTTACAGCACTCTACATGTTAATGGCTGTTACAAAGAGGACTGTGATCAATTTTCTCCATGTCCACTGGAGACAGGACAAGTAGTAATAGCTTAATCTATAGCAAGAGAGACAAAGGTTAGATATTAGAAAAAGCTTTCTATCTATGAGAACATCTGGAAGGTAGTTAAATTCTGGAACAGGCTTCCAAGAGAGGCTGTGGAATACTAGTCATTGGAGAATTTTAAGAATAGATTGGACAGACACCTGTCAGGAACAGTCTAGGTTTACTTGGTCCTGCCTCAGCACAGGAGGCTGGACTTGATGACTTTTATGATTCCATAATAATCACGAAAAATACTTAGCCACCTTATTACACTAGCAACATTTCACTTGCCCCAAGTGATGAGCAGGGAGAATTGTGTAAGGCTCTTCTTTACAGATGGAGGGATAGCTCAGTGGTTTGAGCATTGGCTTGCTAAACCCAGGGTTCAATCCTTGAGGGGGCCACTTAGGGATCTGGGGCAAAATCAGTACTTAGTCCTCCTAGTGAAGGTAAGGGGCTGGACTCAATGACCTTTCAAGGTCCCTTCCAGCTCTAGGAGACGGATATATCTCCATTAATTAATTTACTTATATTTTATTCATTTATTCTGCAGTAGATTCCCAACCCCAGCCCTTATCTAGTGACAGTTCCTCTCCACCCTCCCTTAGATCCAGGAGCAAGATCCACGCTCTAGAAACACTTGCGGCCTTTTTCTCCTGCGCCCCCGCACTGGTGATGTCCAGACCCCCTATTACCTGGGGGCAGCCCAACTCCTTCCACCTGGGGAGATCTCCATCCCCTCCCACTGCCCGCGCCTGCTCCCCTCCTCAGGCCGCCCGTTGCCCCCCGACCTGCAGCAGCGGCAGCAGCAGCCGGTTGAGGCGCCGCCTCTCCAGCAGGCTGAGCTGAGCCCCGGCCCGGCCGAGCTCGCTGAGCAGCACCAGCAGCGCCATCTTGTAGGGGGTGACGCAGTCCTTGATGCCGAACACGTTGGCGTGCACCACCCCGTTGGTCATCATAGGGTTGAAGTAGAGACTCTCGTGCACGCTGGCCATGGCCGAGCCGGGCGAGGGGGGACCAAGCAGCCACCGCTACCACAGCCAGAGGCTTCAGGAACCTCCACCAACTGGCTAGAGCGCCATCCCCATCACCCGGGCAACAGGCTTCTCCCCAAAACAGCCAATCGCAGGAGCCGGTCTCAGTCACGTGAGCTCGCAAACAGCCAACCAGACTCAGCGAGCGAGGCGGCGGTGACGAGGTGCAGAGCTCTGCAATTCCGGCGGGAAACCTGAGCCCGGTCCCGGCGAGAGGCTGAATGAAGGGGCGGGAGTATGGAGGGAGCGGCGCTGAGGGGCTGTCGGTGAGGTTGGGGGGCCCGGGAGAGATAGTGAGGTGGGAGCACTGGAAGGGGAGGGGAAGTGGGGACTTGATAGAGGGAGGCACATGGGGGCGCGCTGAGCGGAGTGGGGGAGCGCAGGTCAGGGAGCGGGGGCACTTGGGGATCCCTGAGTGGAGGGGGGATATCTGGGTGAGGGGAAGGTGTTGGCCAGAGGGGGGCACTCTGGGAGAGGAGCGTGGGAAGTCTGCTGGTGGGTGAAGGGGTCTGAGTAGGTGGAAGAATTGGAGACCTTTTTCACACATTCATAGTTCTCTTTTTTTGTATCTCCTAAGAGCCTGGTCGAAGGAGTTTCTTTGTGCTGCACCACTAGTGCAACTTGACAAAAAAAAGAAGCCACTGAAATGGGGGGGCTTATACCATTTCAAGGCTGTCTTCCAATGGTGTAGAGCCAATGTACCACTTTTCCTCATTATGGCTAGTGTACCAGGATGAGGGACTGAGGAAAAGATGGGCTTCCTCTGTGCCTTGCCTCTTCTTGGTTGTAGTTTTGGCCCTTTGGGGCTCTGCCTGTCCAAAGTATGTTAGAACAACCCATCAGACTGCTTTAAATCCGGAGGGAATCAACTGCCCTTGCACAGAGCAGCTGTTCACAAACATTTTGATCTCCACTGTAGATCAGCTGCACAGTAGGATCTGGCTCAACGGTATGTGGACAATTGAGTATTTTAGCCTAGGGAGTAGAATCTCACTTGTTATGAACATCAGTTCTGTGAACAACCAGTTATGTGAACCATTTTTCCCAAGGGAAAAATAAAATCACATAACAAAGGTGATGTCAATGACAAACAAGTCAACATTCCTTCCATTCTCTTGCCTTCAGTGCATTGGAAATAGTTTTGCAGTAGTTTGAAAGACAAGAATGTGGTTAGTACACCATATTGCAACGTATACACCATGCCTACTGTAATTCTGAGATGTTCAATTTTTTTAACTTTTTGATTTTATGAACTCATTTCATAAAATCGGTGTTCTACTGTATTGAAGTTTTGCATTGTTTGGTACAACTTGAGAATTATTTTGCTTTAACCGTGTTAAATATGGAACTATGTGTATTTCTGAAGAAAAAGAGGTAAAATATAAACTAGGGCTGATGATTAATTGCAGTTAACTCACACAATTAACTTAAAAATTAACTGTGATTAAAAAATTAATCACACTGGTAAACAATAGAATACCAATTGAAATTTATTTAATATTTTTGGATGTTTTTCTACATTTTCAAATATATTGATTTCTATTACAACACAGAATCCAAAGTGTACAGTGCTCACTTTATATTATTTTATTGCAAATATTTGCGCTGTAAAAATGATAAAAGAAATTGTATTTTTTAGTTCACCTCATAGAAGTACTGTAGTGCAATCTCAAATTGTGAAAGTATAATTTACAAATGTAGATTTTTTTTGTTACATAACTGTATTCCAAAACAAAACAATGTAAATCTTTAGAGTCTAGAAATCCACTCCGTCCTATTTCTTGTTCAGCCAATCGCTAAGACAAACAAGTTTATTTATATTGATAGGAGATAATGCTGCCTGCTTCTTATTTATGTCACCTGAAAGTGTGAACAGGTGTTTGCATGGCACATTTGTAGCCAGCGTTCCAAGGTATTTGTGTGCCAGATTTGCAAGGTATTTACGTACTAAACATTTGTATGCCCCTTCATGCTTTAGCCACCATTCCAGAGCACATGCTTCCATGCTGAAGACGCTTGTGGAAAAAACAATGTGTTAATTAAATTTGTGACTGAACTCCTTGGGGGAGAATTGTATGTCCCCTGCTCTGTTTTACCTGCATTCTGCCATATAATTCATGTTATAGCAGTCTCAGATGATGACCCAGCACATGTTTGATTTACGAACACTGTCACTGCAGATTTGGCAAAATGCAAAGAAGGTACCAATGTGAGATTTCTAAAGATAGGTACAGCACTTGACCCAAGGTTTCAGAATCTGAAGTGCCATCCAAAAGCTGAGAGGGACAAAGTGTGGAGCTTGTTTTCAGAAGTTTTAAAAGAGCAACACTCCAATGCGGAAACTACAGAACCTGAACCGCCAATAAAGAAAATCAGCCTTCTGCTGGTGGCATCTGACTCAGATGATGAAAATGAACATGCATTGGTCTGCTCTGCTTTGGATTGTTACCAAGCAGAACTCGTCATCAGCATGGACGCATGCCTTCTGAACACCTGTTCTCACTTTCAGGTGACCTTGTAAACAAGAAGAAGGCAGCATTATCTCCTGCAAATGTAACCAAACTTGTTTGAGCAACTGGCTGAAGTAGGACTGAGTGGAATTATTTTATTTTTGAATGCAGTTTTTTTTTTTGTACGCAATTTGGCATTTGTAAGTTCAACTTTCATGATAAAAAGATTGCACTACAGTACTTTTATTAGGTGAATTCAAAATATTTCTTTTTTACAGTGCAAATATTTGTAATAAAAATAAATGTAAACTGAGCACTGTATACTTTGTATTATGTGTTGTAATTGAAATCAATATATCTGGAAATGTAGAAAACATCCAAAAATATTTAAATAAATGGTATTCTATTCATAACAATGCAATTAATTGCAATTAATTTTTTTAATCTCTTGACAGCCCTAATATAAACCCCAAGAGCATTTAAAATGTTACAGTAATACTGCACTTGACCCCCCATTTGGTATATATAGTACACTCTCTTTCAAATAGTTTAATAATTTCTGAATATGTCATGAATGAATGAATGATGACATTATTATGATATTAGGAACAGGGTGAGTAGAGTAGATCAGTGATATTGTATATGCCACTCTACACACTGTGCATACTAAATATAGAGTTTTATCCTTACTAAAGCTTAGAATACATTATTATACAATGGTTCACCAACAGCCAAATATTTACAGTGATTCTTCTGCTTCCTCAACAGATGGAAGGCAGCAGTGTTATAGAATTTATGCATTACCTGCTGTCTCAGCATCGTACTAATTCTTGGAAAATTACAAACTATAACTGTACTTGTTTTGCCATTGTAGGTAACATGTTAGGGAAAACAGATAATTGCTTTGATACCTTTAAAAGCTATCATGAATAACTCAAAGAGTTTCCAAGGAAAATTTCATATGTGACTAAATCTGAGAAATGGATAAACAAATTGGTTATTGTTTCAAAAGGAACTAGGATTAATAACTATGCATAAACAAAGCAGTCTTTCTTGGCACTAGATATGTATTGTCTTTGAGAGATCAGTGGAGTCTCAGTACCCAATCAATAAAGAAAATGAGAGTTAATTGAAGCTGCTTGAAGAGCTTGATTTGTGTTCTGACCAGCATTTCTGAGTATTCCAGACACAGACTAGAACTCCAGTCTTCAAAGGCACATAAAATGAACCGAGCCCCTCCATTGCAAGGAAATTAGTTTGTTAACTAATGGTGTGATGATATATATTTATTTGGAATGCTTGCAAAGATTTCTTAAAATGTGCTAGTTACTATATGATTGTATACAGTATGTAATGTTTCCAAAGAGAAGACACTATTGGCAGATCTCATTAAAAATCTGTACTGTGCTTCTTTCAGGAATGTGTAGATTGATGAAAAGTTGTGGATTAAACATTTCAAAAGACCTAAGTAATGGGTTTATGGGCTAAATGTAATGTTCTTACTCTTAGCGCCCTCTTCCCTAGTTGTTTTACTTGTCCTGTTGCAGTGGGCTTTGGTTTTGGCCCCCCTACCTGGAGTCATGTAGTAATTTTTGTTGTCAGAATGGGTCGCAGTGCAATGAAGTTTGAGAACCCCTGCCTTAAATGAACTGATGTGAGTAAAATTCCATGTAAGAAAGTGACTGAATTTTCAGCATTAAAGAGCTGATCATCTCAACAAATCACTTAGAAATAATTTAGCAACTATAAATGGCCTTGTATCAAATAAGCAATTAGATTGGAGAAATCTGTAATCTCCTGTCTTATTTTATGTTCTCATAATAATATGACAGTGCACTTAATTTAGCAGATGTGCTAGCAGATTTGACCTATCCTTTGTGACACCTAAAATACCCTGCATGAACATTTGAAAGGATATAAAAAAGGTTTTATAGATTCTTTTATTTGTTCTGGCCATTCAGATTTGGAAGAGCTATTGTACTTTGAGGAAGGTACTTCTCAAGTCAAAGAGGAATATGCCATTCACTTGAATCTCATATTTCCTTAGTGATATTATTATATATATTTAATGTTTCTTTTTACCATGAATTCACTTAAGCACTGTTGACTGGATTCTAATCTAACACCATTTTTATATCAGTGTAATTCTGTTGATGTTAATTGAATTACTCCTGATTTACATAATTGCAAGAGAGAGCAGAACCAGTATTTTATTTAGTCTGTCTTGTGTCCAGCAAATTGTCTCATAGTTTGTATGGAGCTCAGAGATTTTACTGATGGGTGCTTATAGTGGGTCAGATTTTGGATTTACACTGGTGCAAACCAAGACAAAAGTATCTCCATTAGCTACAATGGCCTCACTTTAGATTTATGGCAGTGTAACTATGGTAAGAATGTGGGCCATAAACTGAAAAATAGTTAAAAAATTGCACATGTATAAGGAAGGCGCATAAGGAAAACCGATTATAACCTTTATTTAAAAAATACACATTAATTGCCTAAAATGCTGCAGCATTTCTAATGTAAAATATTAAAACTCATTCTCTTCTGAAATATACTGGTTTTGGATCAGTACGTCTCCGTTAACTCCAGTTGAGTTATTCCTGATTTATATCCAGGTTAGAGGAGAATTAAACCTGTAGAGTTTTTGAGAATTACCATAGAATACTCAAAACAATTTTTTATAAGGCAATTTAGTGTTTCATAGTTGGTCATCATTAGCAAAACTAACAAAAGTTGACTAACACTGATGAAGGTAGAGGTTTATCTAAATATAATGTGCAGTTGAACTGTGGATGTAAAAGCTAAAATTTAGAGAGGGTTGGCTGAAAATAAAATACATTGCCTTGGCTAGAAAGTATGGGAACAGGCAGGGGTCAGGGATTAGAGAATGCATTTAGGATGTAACTAGAAGATGGGTTGCACAAACCAAGATGGAGGAAAAAGGAAACTACATAGATCTAGTCAAAGTTTGCATAGGCTGCCAAACATTTGGATGCTTATCCAAATCAAATCTACCAATTATATTGATGACATTTCAGCATGTTTTACGGAGGGCTCTCAAAATTCACTATTAGTTAAATTAGATCTAGGGCAAACTTCCTCATTTTCTCTTCTCCTTTCTTTCCTATATCCCATCCTTAAAAGATTTTAAATGATTGTTCTTTTTTTTTTTTTCATGTTTACTCTTACCAACCAGCTAGTGTCTTAGTCTGCTGAGTAAGCCCTTTCTGAAGCTGCCCCTTTCTCTCAGTGATTGTTTGGATATGCTGCTTTTGGTGGCATTGGCTCAGAGAATCAATGGAACAGAGGTAATGTCATCAACTGAAAGAAGAGAATTTTTGGGGAAAAATGGTAAGTTCCAAACTTCCACCAGTATATGGAGTCAGAAAATCAACTCTAATGATAAACCAGATAGACATTAATTTCCACTCTGTGCTCTACAAAAATCAAATGGAGGAACATTAAGTGCAATTTTGGATGAGGATTGTACTTGTAGATCTGGGCGTCCAACTGCCACGGTTAAATATTACCAGAATCTAAAAATTTGTCAAAGATGAAACTGCTAGCTTTAAATAGGAAAAAGTTATAGGATACCCTGGGAAATGCTTAAGAATTATTTATATGCTCATTAAAGGAATCACCTTTTGTTTACTAGAATAAACGGTAAGAATTTAGTCAGCTGGTATTTAATGAAGCTTCAGTTAATAAGAAATTTCTAAGGTTTCTGGTGCATACCTTAAAAGAAGTAAAAGGCAACAAAAATGTAGATCTTGCAGTCATCTTTGCCAGCATGAACTGTTAAATTAAATAAAAGGAAATACTATATTATGATTACTTGGGAGTCTTTAGGATTTATAAAGCAATCACCAAGACCCTATGAACTATCATTAATGCTAAATGGTTCTTGTTATCCAACTATGTGTCTTTCCAGATCCTCATTATTTGGTCTGTTCCACCTACATCTAATAATTTTCAGAAAGATGTGCATTGAACAAGTTTAATTAACCTTTGGACATTGAAGTAACACCAGTGTGTTTGTTTATTTTTTTTTTAATCGGGTCTCTTGGAATAAGTTTTAAACAAACCTTTTCTTGTCATTTATAGATCATGGCACTTTTTTCAAGAGTGGATGTTAACCCGAGTGTCCTGGCAAAATTTCAGTTTCATTAATTACATTTTGCTAATAATAGTAATTCCTTGTTCAGTTAAATTGGATAGCACAAGAGTTTCAAGCTGGGTACTCAAAAACTGAAGCCCACAAAATCATTAGCCACTTTTGAAAATTTGGTTTTTAGCCCGTGGGCCAAATGTAGTTCTGGGCTTTCATGGACTTCAGTGGGGGTGCAGCCACATCCATTTACAGTGGTGCTGAATTTCCCCTCTAGAAAATGGAAATGTTTTACAAATAGGAATAAATCAGGGCACAACCTTGTTCCCATTGAAATCATTGACAAAATGTCAGCAGCTTCACTGGGAGCAGTATTGGGCCCTTAAACCTCACAAGGAAGGTGGGAGTTTTAATTAATGTTGTAATATGCCATATCCTTGTGTGGTATTGTTATTTATTTATGATTCAAAGAAATACAGGTCTGAGCTGTTTCATATAATGTCCTTTACTTAACATACTCACATTTTCCCTCAAATCTTTAACCTTGGAAGCTGAAGAACTATCACAAAGTCTCTGTTCTTTGAGGTTGTTTCTTTTCAAGTCATCTTTGCAGGGAGTATCTTCAGTGCTGAGTGTTGGTAGAAAAAATGTATTTCTTGATAGTTTTCATTCTTTCATTTGGTTTCCTATGCTTGGCATCTTAAGCACCTTAATATAATTTTAAAAGGATTTTGAATGAACAAAAATAGCAGCAGTGAGCCTCATCTTCCAGGCTAGGCAGCATGATACAGTAATCTTGTTAGCTCTTACAGTGCAGGAGAGCAGGAAATAGAAATCCTCAGCGGAAATGCTCTCTAGAGGGAGCAACTCCACTAAGAACATAAAAGTTAAAAGATCTGAGTCTGAAGAGCAATTCTGCATTTGATGTACAGTTGATAAAATTAAATGGGTAAAGGGCTCTTAACTTGAATAATTATCCATTTGCTTTTCAGTTTATGAAGGGGATTGATTCATGAGTTACCTTAATTAACAATTTTAATGATCTTTTCTTCCACAAAAAGTACATCATACCAAACATGCACAGACCTTCATTTCACTATTTTGTTACAATCAGAGCTCCAAATATCAGCAAGATCTAGTCCCAGTTTTGAAGAGCTGCCTCTTAATTTTCTCAGCTATAGCATATGCCATCCTGGAACATCTGCTGAGATCCTATAATGCAAAGAAAGCATCATACAAATAATTCCTTCAAATAGACCTTGGACATCATGTAGATTTTTCAAGATTTCAATGACAGACAACCTATCCTGAAGCAGCCATTCTGTTCTACAATGAATAACTATGAGGTACTAAAGCTTGACCCATTGTGCACTCTGCTGTAGATGATCAGAGTATCGTATCAAAGAGAACGCCTCTCTCGTGTTTCTTTCTCTCCCTCTAGCTGACTAAGTTATATCTAATCTGTCCATTAATGTAATATTTAGGTAGTATCTGTTACATGGCAATTGAAATCAATTTAGACCCTCAAAACTTACAACCCTTATATATATTTGTCTCAGTTCTGGGGATGGAATATTCTCAATAAAAGGCCCTTGACTGTGGAACTAAGGTCCAGAGCCTCAAATCCTAACATCAATGGGAGTTAAATGCGTAAATAACCTTGAGGATCTGGTCCTAACTCCATTTCTCAGTCAGATAGAGCCTAAGTTTGCTCTCTCTACTTAATGTCCCCATCACCACAGAATCTGAGCACTTCACAAACATTAATGGATGTGTTGAGCAGACTTTCAGGGCGATCTGCAAGACCTATCTTCCCAAGTTTTTTTTTGAGGGAGTAGGTTGAGCAGGATAAGCCTTGTCTAAGTTTGGATAGACACGTTTTATAAATAAGCAAATACTTGAGCCACTGAAAAAGACAAAGGTTTCCTTGAAATGCTGCAGGTTCTTCCAAATTGCAGCTTCTTCTGTTTTGCACATAATTTACGGATGTAAATATTAAGGGGCAGGAAATAAAGCCAGAAATAGAATGGATGAGTAAGATGTATACAGAGAATTCAGTCATTTACCATTTCCTCTCTTAATAGTGGAGCCATTTCAAAATTTAAATTCTCATCTTTTTTCCAGACACTTCAGCTTATTACAGAAACCCTGCAATGAGTTTGTGAATCTGGTCTTCATTTTCGAGCGCAAATTACCTTGAGAACATGAATTACATGTTTTACTCATCTTATTTTTCTTCAGAAAAAGTGATAAGAAGAAAATTAAGTAGGAAAGCATCTTGCCAATAATATTACACAAGTAAATAGTAGTAATTAAATGAGTGATGAAAATAGCTTAACCAAGAAGAGCTTTCAGCTACAAACAATGCTTCTGTGCCATTGGAGCCAGGAGCACCAAAATTCACTGACACAGTCTGTAAGGAGAAGGGTGGTGTTTTTTTGTTACTTATCCATTCTCCTGCAGTATTATGAATGCAATCACAATAATATTGGTCCAATGCATGAGAACTGGTCTGTTTTCATTGTCTTATCTGTATTAAAAAAACAAACAAAAAAAAGGCTTCAATCAGCATAAATAGTAAAAAGTTGAATTAGTGTTTTAAAATTCTTTTGTTATATTTAATAATTTAAGATGATTTTAGGAATAGGGGTGACTTTTTAAAACAGTGGATAAATTTTATGTCCAAGGTGATTCGCTTCACTTTCTAGGCTCCTCATAATTTTGTCCCCTTTGCTGCTTTACTCTCACTTCCTTCCTACTGTTCTTCTTGCTTTCTATACTTCTCCCAGTACTCTTTCTCCTTCTCCTACTTTTTCATGCTTTCCCACCTTTCTCCCTTGGGCTTTCCTATACACGAAAAATATACTTTTTTACAGTCCTACTAGTGTAGGTGCAGTTATTTTGATAAAGGCTGTAAGAGTAATGATCTATATCTATATAAACAACCTTTGTAGCAATAAAACTGCGTCCATGCTAGGGCTGGTACAGAAGCTGGGTGTAGATTGGCCCTAGGCCACATCTACACTATAGTGCACAGCTATGATGCTGCAACTGTGCCGCTGTAGCACCAAAGTAGAGACTGGGGCGGGCAAACTTTTTGGCCCTGAGGGCCACATCGGATTTCCAGAATTGTACAAAGGGCCGGTTAGGGGAGGCTGTGTCTCCCCAGAGAGCCAGGTGTGGCCCGGTCCCCACCTCCTATCCAATCTCCCTGCTTCTTGTCCCCTGACGGCTCCCCGGGACTCCTGCCCCATTCACCAGCTGCTACTCCGTGTCCCCTGACCACACCTGGGCCCCCACCCCTGACTACCTTCTGCCACCCCATCTAACCCCCCTCTCATTCCTGACTGCCCCCACAACCCCTGCCCCATCCAACCCCCCTGTTCCCCACCCTCTAATTGCTGGACCCCCTATCCACACCTGCACTCCCTGACCACTCCCCTGCCCTCTATCCAAGCCCTCCCCCATCCCTCCTGCTCCCTGGCCCCTTACCACGCAGCACAGAACACCGGTGGCTGGCGGCATTACAGCCATGGCACCCAGAGAACTGGGTCAGGCTGCGGTTCTACAACTGTGCTGCCCAGCCGCTCAGAGCATTGCGCCAGGGGTGTAGCGTGCTGAGGCTGTGGAGGTGGGGGGACAACAGGGGAGGGGCCAGTGCCTAGCCTCCTGGGCCAGGAACTCAGGGACTGAGCAGGAGGGTCCCGTGGGCTGGATGTGGCCAACAGGCCATAGTTTGCCCACCTCTGGTGTAGATGCTTCCTAAATTGACGGAAGGGGTTTTTCCATTGATGTAGTTAATCTAAGAGTACGTCTACACTACAGGATTATTCCAATTTTACATAAACCGGTTTTGTAAAACAGATTGTATAAAGTCGAGTGCATGCAGCCACACAAAGCACAATAATTCGGCGGTGTGCATCCATGTACCGTGGCTAGTGTCGATTTCTGGAGCGTTGCACTGTGGGTAGCTATCCTGTAGCTATCCCATAGTTGCTGCAGTCTCCCCCACCCATTGGAATTCTGGGTTGAGATCCCAATGCATGATGCAAAAACAGTGCCGCGGGTGATTCTGGGTAAATGTCGTCACTCATTCCTTCCTCTGTGAAAGCAATGGCAGACAATCATTTTGCGCCTTTTTTCCCTGGATTGCCCTGGCAGACCCTTGGCAGACGCCATATGCATGGCAAGCCATGGAGCCCGGTTTTGCCTTTTGTCACTGTCGAACCGTATGTGTACTGGATGCCACTGACAGATGCGGTACTGCAGTGCATCACAGCAGCATTCATGTTGCCTTTGCAAGGTAGCAGAGACGGTTACCCAGTGCACCGTCTGCCAATTGTAATTGTATGACGGTTATCGTCTGCTGTGCATTGTTTAAATTGGCGATTGGATGGAGATGACGGTTATCAGTCATTCTGTACCAGTCTGCTGCTGTCATGGGTGCTCCTGGTTTGGTCCTCGCTGAGTCAGCAGGGGACGCATGGACAAAAATGGGAATGACTCCCAGGTGCGGGTCATTCCCTTCTTTATAATTTTTATCTAAAATAGAGTCAGTCCTGCCTAGAATATGGGGCAAGGTGTACTAGAGAACCAGTGTAGCACAGCTGCTACCAGAGTCAGAGCCGCTTCATGTCAGATCCCGCAGAAATGATGAGGCTGCATGCCATTCTAGGGGGTGCCCCTGCAACAACCCACCATTGCTTCCCTCACTCCCCCAACCATCCTGGGCTACCATGGGCAGTGTCCCCCATTTGTGTGATGAAGCTAAATAAAGAATGCAGGAATAAGCAACACTGACTTTTTAGTGAGATAAAATGAGGGGGAGGCAGCCTCCAGCTGCTATGATAGTTCAGGACAGTACAGAACCTGCTATGATAGTTTTCTTTAGACATGAAAGGAGGGGGCTGATGGAGCTCAGCCCCCCAGTTGCTATGATGAGGACGGTTACCAGCCGTTTCTGTACCATCTGCCGGGAATGACCGGGGAATCATTCCTATTTTTACCCAGGCGCCCCCGAGCCTGACCTAGGCACTGAGGCCAGCCAGGAGCACATCACTTGGACTCGATGACGAGGAATGGCTTATCAGTCCATTTATACTGTACCATCTGCTCATGGGGAAGGGGAGGGGATAGGAACGATGCTGCTGTTCAGTGCCGGAGCACTGCGTCTACCAGCAGCATGCAGTAGACATAGGGCGATGCTGAAAAAAAGTCAAGAACGATTTTATTTCCCTTTTTTTCCACGGGGGGAGAGGGGGTGTAAATTGACAAGATACACCCTGAACCAACCCGGACAATGTGTTTGACCCTACAGGCATTGGGAGCTCAGCCAACAATGCAAATACTTTTCGGAGACTGCGGGACTGTGGATAGCTGGAGTCCTCAGTACCCCTCCCTTCTCCATGAGCGTCCATTTGATTCTTTGGCTTTCCGTTACGCAAGTCACACAGCACTGTGCTGTGGACTCTGTATCATAGCCTGGAGATTTTTTTTCAATGCTTTGGCATTGTCTTCTATAATGGAGCTCTGATAGAACAGATTTATCTCCCATACAGCGATCAGATCTAGTATCTCCCGTATGGTCCATGCTGGAGCTCTTTTTTTGGATTTGGGACTGCATCGCCACCGTTGCTGATCAGCGCTCCACGCTGGGGGCAACAGGAAATGCAATTCAAAAGTTCGCGAGGCTTTTCCTGTCTACCTGGCCAGTGCATCTGAGTTCAGATCCGCTTTCCAGAGCAGTCACAATGGGTGCACTGTGGGATACCGCCCGGAGGCCAATACATCAATTTGCAGCCACATCTAACCCTAATCTGACATGGCAATACGATTTCACTACTTCTCTTGTTGGGGAGGAGTACAGAAACTGTTTTAAAGAGCCCTTTATATCGATATTAAGGGCCTCGTTGTGTGGACGAGTGCAGGGTTAAATCGGTTTAACACTGCTAAATTCGGTTTAAACGCGTAGTGTAGACCAGGCCTAACTCATCAAGAGGCGTTAAAATTCTTCTGTTGACCTACCTGTGCTACACCAGCAGCTAGGTTGACTTAACTGTGGTGCTCAGGCTATGAAATTTTTCAGAGGTCTGAGCAATGTAGCTAGGATGATGTAATATTTAAGTGTAGCCCAGGCCTTACTAGTTTAGAGAAGGTCTTAATGAGCATTAAGGGAGGACTTTTCAATTGTGTTAAGCCAACTCAATTAAGATTACACAATTAAAAAACTCACCAATTAAGACTGAGCCAGAGAGGTTAAGTAACTTGCTCAAGGTCACAAAGCAAGCACATGTCATAGTTGGCATTTCAGTTCAGGAATTTCTGACTCCTAATCCAATGCTTAATTCACTGGATTATGTATCAGTGATTTAAAAACCTGCTCAAAGGGTAATTTAAGAATACCTGGTTTGTAGCATAAAATTCTGAACATGAAGGGTATGTCTACACTGCAGTATAAGCCCAGGGTTTGAACTCAGGCTCAAGCCTTCCATCTTCACATAAATTTGCTAACTGAGGGCTCGGACCCAGGGTCTCAAGATCTCATGAGGGTGGGGGGTCCAAACCTGAGTCAAGCCAGGACCCAAGGTTCAAGCCCTATTGCTTTGCAGTGTAGATGCATCCCCACCAAAAGGATCCCACAGACTGACTTTCTTTGTCCTCTGGACAGTCAAGTGTTCCCACACTGCACCAGGAACAAAGGGTTAGAGCAGCCAGATTTTGGGAGTGGTCTGGGATATGGATGGTTGGACATGGGCCTGCATAATGCAGGAGCCCTAGAGTTCAACAGTTCTTAACCTGGGGTTATAAATGAGCGTAGATGCTCATGCCTTCGGTTAACAAACCCAGGGTCTGGTAACTCAGGTTCTACTAACCCTGGACTTACCTTGCAGTGTAAACATATCCCAAGAGCCAAGTCTTGTGCAAAGGAAGTAGTATATGAACTGCAATTCCCAGCTAAAGACCCACAAGAATTTCCTCTGAGGCAGGGCCGGCTTTAGGCCGATTCAGCCGATTCCTGGGAATCGGGCCCTGCGCCTTAGGCATCTTTTAAATTTTTTTTACTTACGCCGGCTGAGATCTGCTCTGAGGTCTTCCATGGCCCCGCTCCCCTGACCAAAGCGCTGCAGGGAGCGCAGCTGCCCCGCAGCCCTGCTCTCCTGGCTGGATCCCCGCGCCAGAGCGCGGCAAGCCACCCCACAGCCCTGCTCTCCCGGCTGGAGCCCTGCACCGGAGCGCGGCAAGCTGCCTCGCGGCCCTGGCTGGAGCCCCGCGCCAGAGCGCGGCAAGCTGCTCCGCAGCCCCACTCTCCCGGCTGGAGCTCCGGACCCTTTAAATAGCCCCCAAAGCCCTGGGATAGCGGAGGGGTTCTGGGGGCTATTTAAAGGGCCGGGGCTCCAGCTGTCTCTGCCATCCCGTCCTTTAAGTAGCTGGCTGGAGCCCCGCAGCCCCCATGTATTGTCCAGGGCTCCCACGGCTATTTAAAAGGTCCGGGGCAGGTCAAGCAGGGGAGCCCCGGGACCTTTAAATAACCCCCAGAGCCCTGGGATAGCAGGAGGCTTGGGAGCTATTTAAAGGGCCAGGGCTCCAGCTGCCTCTGCTGCACCCTCCCCCGCCCACACCAGCCCTGCCCTCAGCCAGCCCCTGCCCTGTCTCCAGCCACCTGCTGCCACACACCCGTGGCCCTGCCCAAAGCCAGCCAGCCCCCCCCACAGCACTGCCCGCACCAGGCCTGCACACCCTGCCCACACCGAGCCCCAAACCAACTGCCCTGTCTCCAGCAAACCCCGCTGCACTCCACTGCCTGAAGCCAGCCAGTTCTGCACTCCTCTGTCTCCAGCCCTCCCAACCCCTACTACATCCCCCTGCGGCCCTGCCTGAAGCCAGCCCACCCCACACCCCCCTGTCTCCAGCCAGCCCTGCACCCCTTGCCCTGCCTGCAGCTAGACCCTACCTCCAGTCAGCCCCTGCCCTGCCTCCAACCAGCCCATGTCCACTGCTGCCCTGCAGTTCCCAGGGCAGTAACCCTGCAAACCTGCTTCAATGAGGGGGGCAGGGAGCAGCTGGGACCCACACATGTGCACACCCGCAGGGAGTGGCAGGGACCCACACGTGAAATGGTGGTCATTAATAAGCAATCAACAGCATATATGATGCAATGTACATAATATATAATTGTATTATTTATATAGTTATGGAAAGTAAATAATACATGGAAGAAATTATAGGCTTTTTTTTACACCTTTTTTTTAAGTCATCCCTGCCGGGGCCCCACCGAAAATGTTCGAATTGGGCCCCACACTTCCTAAAGCCGGCCCTGCATTGAAGGTTCAAGTATCAGAGGGGTAGCTATGTTAGTCTGTAACCACAAAAACAACCAGGAGTCCGGTGGCACCTTAAAGACTAACAGATTTGTTTAGGCATAAGCTTTCATAGGTAAAAACCCCACTTCTTCAGATGCGCCATTCAAGGTTCAGTAAATTTGCAGAAAGAAATGAAAAATTAGGTGATTCCCATCAGTAATCTGTTCTTGGGATTGTTGTCTGGAATTGTGCAAAACCTCTGAAGATTAAGAGGTTGTCACACGTCACTGTTACTTTCTGTATCCTGGCAGAGGTAAATAAAACATTTAAATCTTTTAATGCCACTTTGGCAAAGCCAGGGGGCCCAGTGAGGGAAAGTCTCTTATTAATACATCACTTTTCAACTGTATAATGGCTCCCAGGTGCAGCTCAAGTCTCCTGCATAAAAATAATCTATACAAATGCAATTAGGTATCTCACTATGTGAGAAGTAATACCAAATGATGTATTACAATTCTAATCAGTTAATCAAAATCACTTCACATTAGGGTTAGAATGGCAATTAAATAGTTAAATGCATCTGACGAAGTGTGTGTTCACCCACGAAAGCTTATGCTCCAATACTTCTATTAGTCTATGAGGTGCCACAGGACTCTGTCGCTAATTAAATAACATGGCCTTGAGTTTTCTGAGTCACTTTAGGCTCAAATACACAACACTCAACATTTGGAGATTTTTATATTAAGTCCACATCTAAAGCTCCATTGCTAAGGGCAGAATTCCAGAAGCTCTGGCTTTTGGGTCAGATTCTGATCTCAGTTAGGCCAGTGTAAGTCAAAAGTAGTTCCCATTACTTCAGTGGTGTAACTTGAGATCAGAATTAGGTTAAACAGTATTATGCTAAAATGCTGATTAATTTGAAATATTGATGAATAACCTCATCTTTTAGGGATCAGTTTTCTCTGATTATATTTTGCCTGAATTTGGTGGAAAGCTTTACAAAAAATTAAAATGACACCAATATTAATTAAAATGGACGTAAGCCATTTCTTAAGTGAAAAGGTGATTGTTAGTTGTCAGATGGAAAAAATGGGAGAAAAGACTACTGGGTTTTACTCCTGGCTCTGTCACTGGCTTGCTACTTAGCCGTAGGTGGGTCAGTTAATTTCTCTGCCTTGGTTTACTCACTGAAATAACATATACACCTAGCTCCCAGGGCTAAAGTATATAAGCATTGGATGTGTCCCAGATAAGTGTCCTATACTGAAAAGTAATTTCTCACACCACATCCATTTACTGTCCATGTTGATTTGGTCTGTGTCTGTAGAGATGGGAAAAACTTTTTAATAGGCTTTTAAAATGTTAACACAACAATTAAAAGGTATTCCAAAACTACTGAACAAGGGGCTCCTAATTCCTTTCTCTTGGGTGTGGACTGCGTTTTTCAGGGAACAGTTGCTACTCTTCTGATTCTCAGGAATTCCTGCACCATAGATCTTCAAGGATTGGTCCTATTGTGCACTTTTCAAAAGTAGTCATGGTTAGTAAAGTAAAAGTCACTACTAGGAACATTCAATTAGAGTTCTTTATTTCTTTACAGACACTATCACTGATCTCTGAAGCTGCTGACCTCACAGCCCTCTTGTTCACTCTGGTGCTATAACCTTCTGTTTGCAGTGACCCTATGGTTCATGGAGCAGTGCAGATTAAACAGATAACATGAATAACTGGAGTCAAAAACAGTTTCAAATAACCTTTCAGACAGGCAGAAGGGGAGAGGACAGCAGAGAGTAAAAAAATGAATTCACAGCAAAAGCAAACAGTCACACCTGGCAAGAATTCAGCACACCAGCAGAATAAATTAAACATGTCAGAATAAAGGGAATATGGAAAAGCACCATCAAATGGCAATGCACATGCCATTATTTGTTCCTGCATTATACCCGTTAGACTTTTTAAATAAAATTCTGCTTTTGGAGTGCGTTAACCAGCTGTGCAAGATATTTACAGCAAAATTTGACATTATGCAAAACTTGATTGTTTTTTTATTTACATAATTTAAAAAGCCCTGGGTATATTCATTGAAAGCTTGCTAAGAAGCATGAATCTTTCCAGTGAGCCTGGGCCTACTTTGAAGTGAAAATGTTGATCAGTTTCTAGGTTTGCATCAATATCACAAGACCTGTCATCTTGATGCCAAAGCAGGTGAAACTGTAATTCTGATGTGAGTTTCACATTGAAATTTTAGGCTAATTCTTGAGTAAGATCTGAATGTTCAATGTCCAGTCTGCTCTGTACAAACGTTAAAGATCCCATAACACTTTGTGGCAGAGTAGGGGTTTGCCTGGGTATTCTTGGCTAAAATTTCACTTCCTGGTTATCCTTTTATGGCAGGAATTTCCTTCCTTACCTTGTGTGCCATGTTGTCCTTTAAAACACTCACTTTTTGGTTCAGGGCAAAATTCCCATTAAAAACTGAAAGATTGGGCTCCGCATGTCCAGATTCAACAGATTTTATGTATTCAAAGCACAAGATAGGAAAGATTATTTAGCAGTAGGAATCTAGGAGTTAGCTGAAACTGGATGCCAAATAGTAAACCTTCTTTTCTGCTACTTAAAGATTATGACCAGAGAGCTTGGCAGAACAGTGAATGCCTTGCCTTTTGCACTTAGGAGTTTTGGTAATAAAACTACTGTGACAAAGTCCCTCCTCTACCTTGGTGGGTCCTGCACTTATTGGCAGATTTGCTCACCCAGTGATCTTCCCCTCTGGTGGAACCCACAGTCTGGGTCAACTCCTCCTGTGTCTGATCAGGAGTTGGGAGGTCTGGGGGGAACCCGGGCCCACCCTCTACTCCAGGTTCCAGCCCAGGGCCCTGTGGATTGCAGCTGTCTAGAGTGCCTCCTGTAACAGCTGCATTACAACTACACCTCCCTGGACTACTTCCCCATGGCCTCCTCCAAACACCTTCTTTATTCTCACCATAGGACCTTCCTCCTGGTGTCTGATAACACTTATATTCCTTAGTCCTCCAGCAAAAAAACAAAAACACACACACACGACAAACTGACCTGAGCTCCTTTTTAAACCCAGGTGCCCTGATTAGCCTGCTTTGATTGGCTGCAGGTGTTCTAATCAGCCTGCCTGCCTTAATTGGTTCTAGCAGGTTCCTGATTACTCTAGTGCATCCCCTGCTCTGGTCACTCAGGGAACAGAAAACTGCTCATCCAGTGACCAGTATATTTGCCCTCTATCCCACTGGTCTGGGTCTGTCACATAACCTTAACATTATCTCTGGACTAGAACTGTCAGTGAGTGGTGGTTATAAATCAGAACTGATGTGCTTGTCATAGCCATGTGGGGAAATTCTGATAGGCCTTGCCTGCACTCTGCCTTTAGGGTAGGACATACAGCCTCATTGTCTCTCAGATGAGCCTCTGAGCCATCACACCATGAGTTCTTCCCACCAAGTCCAAATAAGATAGGCTTCTGGTCAGATTTGTATACGCTTCAGGGACTCAAGCACCTCAGCAAGTATATGCAGTGACATCCAGCAAGCTTTTCAAAACATGGGTAGATTAGTCAACTGGAACACAGCATCCCGGATCCTTAGGTTAGCATACAGAATAAAGGTTACAACATAGGCCATTTAGCCAAGCCAGTGCCATAGCCAGCCAAGCTGCTATGAACTCCATTTCAGGCTCTGTCTCCTGTGTCAGTTCAAGGTGAACCACTCTGAGTTCACATACCACCTGCTGGAAATTCCAGCTGTTAAGTGTTGATTGTTCAGTACTTGGGACTTCCACTGTCTCCTGTTCTGCCCCAAGAGCACACATACAACCCTTTTTGCCCCTATTAAATAGCCATACCAAGCACAGTAACAAGGAATGTGTAGGATTCATAAACGTATTAAAAAAATCCCACTTCAGCATAGGGGGCATCTTAATTCTCCAGAAGATTATAAATGTTCCTCCTTAGATGAGGCATTGCTGCTGATGTACTTTCACTTTCTCTTTATGACAGGTGAGACCTCTGAGCTTATCTGAACAGGTAATATCCTACCATTCTTTCATCAATATCCTTTTGTGGAAGCATTCTTTTACTTGCCAAAATATGTTTAAACACTAGATTGTTTGTACTATGAAAATTTAAATAACTAGGGATTCTTGATTACATCCCAGTTGGCTTCAGAGAGCTGTTTGCATCCCTGCGTTTATGAAAGAGAATTTGAATGCATGCTTTTTATTAACTGTTTTTCTTATGGCCCTCTATTCCATTTACATTAACTCAAGATGGAAAAGTCACACTTTGTTACAGCATAGCTAGGATACTGAGGATGCTTTTACCTGTCCTGCCTTTTACTAACTCCAGATGTTGATATTCTCTTTTCACTTTCCTGGTTTTTTTTTTACTCTCTCTTTAATCACTTTGCATTTTGCTGCATACCTGTTCCAAAATAAAAAAACAGTTGATTATGTCTCAGAGCCAAAAACTCAAAGAACACTGTATTATTTTATGCATTCGCTGCAAATAAAACAATGTTCTAGTGGATAATTTGTTGTTCAAAGGTCAGAAGAATAAATTATAGTTGCACAGCAATTATACTCCGTCCCCTTCAATTTATGTAATAGTTTGTATTTCTGTATCAGCTATTAACTTTATGCTTTACAGTATATGTGCATTTGCTGTGAAAACAGTTGTTGTGGATTTCCAGATTTCTGAGCATATTAATTCTTAATCAATATGTTCCATTAACATGGGATGACAGGGTTGTATAGAATTTTCCTTGCTATCGTAGAATCAAGCTTGGGTGTAAAGGGGCACCATAGAAATACTATAGGTAGATAGATGAAAGGCAGATTAGGTCAAGATGGAGCATGATATGCTGTGATCCATTGCCTCTATAGGTCATTTGTTAAAAGTAGTGCATGGCATGTTGTGATCTCCTGTTTTCATGGAGGTGGTTCTCATCAGGATGGAGCAGGGATATCACTTCTCTGGAGGCTGCTCACAGACCTATAACTCTCTCTAGTTTATCCTGGGGGAAAAAATATTGTATGTCAGGATTAGAAGTGGGCCAGGTTGATCCATGTCCATTATACAGATGAGGACAGGCATAATATTAAAGATATTGGGATCAAGAGGAGGTTGATAAAGGTCCATTGCAGAGATGGAGCCAGGCTTGACATCTGGGGCACCTGGAGCAGGGATAAGGTTGGTTCTGGTCTATTACTGAGATCGGGCCAGACATGACGTCTGAGGCATTGGAAGTGGGTGAAGTTGGTTCTGCTATTACAGAGGTGGGCCTACACGGGGTGCCCGGAGCGGTGGGAAGTCGGTTCCGCTCTGTTACAGAGTTGGGCCCACACGGGGTGCGGGAAGTCGGTTCCGCTCTGTAGCAGAGAGGGGCCCACACAGGAGGCCTGGGGTGGTGGGAGGTCTGTTTAAGTCCGTTACAGACAGGGGCCCACGGGGGGTTCCCGGGGCATTAGGAGGTCGGTTCCAGGCTGGTGCAGAGGCGAATGGGCCCATGCGGGGTGACCGGGGTGCTGGGAGGTTGGTTCCGGTTCAGTCCAGAGACAGGCCCACGTGGGGTGTCCGGGGCGGTGGGAGATCGGCTCGGGGCAGGTCTAGAGACGGGCCCTGGTGGGGTGTCCCGGGCGGTTCGGGTCCGGTCCGGTCCAGAGACGATCGCCCCTAGTCATGCAGGTGCAGCGCCGTTGCACTGTCCGGTCAGGTGCTGCAGTCATGGGGGTGCCCCCGAGGCTTGGCCCCTCAGCTGGGCCCACGTCTGGGCCCAGACCTGGCCCGGCCGAGCTCCTCCCCGGGGGTGCGGACTGGGGAGGCCCTAACATTCACACTCTCAACCCCCCCATTGAATGGACTCGTCCCCCTCCCCATGGAATGGATGCGCCCTCTCCTCTAATTGGAGAGTCAGCTGGACATTCTCGCTCTCATTGGCTGAGGGGCGGCCAATGGGGGTGGGAGGAGGCCTGTCCCGCCCTCCGTGAGGCGGCCCCTCAGTTGCCGCGCAGGGCGGGGCCCCGTGGGATGTTAAGGTGCTCGGCTCGCTGCCCCCTGAGGAGGAGGAGGAGGAGGAGGAGAGGCGGGAGCGGTCATGAAGGTGAGCGGGGTCCCCGGGCCTGGGGGGAGCCGCCAGGGTTGTGTCCCCCTGGCTGGGAGTGGCGGGCTCCTGTGTCAGTGCCTAGCCCGCGGCTGCCGCTGTGTCGCCCCGCCCTCCTCCGCCGCGGGCCCGCCTGGCGCTGGGGCCGGGCCAGGAAGCCCCCGTGACTTGGCAGCCCGTGAGCCAAGCCCACAGCGGCGCTCTCCCCTGGGGGGAGGGGCTGGTAGTGGGGAGACTCTGCCCCGCCTCTCCCAGGGCCCGGCCGACCTGGTACCTCTGCTGCGCTGCATACCCCATCCAGGCTCCCACTTGGGCCGAGCCGCGCTCTGGCCACACGCCGCCCTGCCCGGCTTGGGTCAGCGCTGCAAGCGCTCTGGGTCCGGCCGCTGGGATCCTGCTAGTGAGGAGGGTGAGGGCCTGAGTCTTGGTGTGACTCGGCCCGGAGCCTGGTCATTTTGCAGTTTGGCTGCAGCGGAAGCAGCACCGCCGGGGCAGAAGGTGTGTGTAGGGCTGTGAGACCCAGTTCCGGCAATTGTTGACATCACAGTGTGGCTGCTCAGGCACGTGCTTGGAAACAGTCCATAAGACCAGACACGAGTTTACAGTGCAGTATCGACATACCCTCAAGGGCTAGCTTGATCTGACTTCGCCTATCCTGCAGGACCTGGAGGAGATGCAAGCAGCTCTGCTAGATACCATCCACTAGCTCAAGGGTTCTCAAACTGGGGGTTGGGACCCCTCGGGGGGTCACGAGATTATTATATGGGGGGGTTGTGAGCTGTCAACTTCCACCCCACCCCAGCTTTGCCTCCAGCATTTATAATGGTGTTAAATATAAATAAAAATTTTATTATTATTATTATTACTACTACTATTATTATTAACACTCAGAAGCTTTCTCTGTGAAAGGGGTCACCAGTTAAAAAAAAAAAAAGTTTGAGAACCCTAGTAGGAGCTGTTCAGGGCTTACAGATTGTAAATGGACCTGTTTTAATGATGAACTTGAGACCTGGTCTCGCTATAGTGTTGCCTCTTGATTTTGGTGAATGCTCATAGATCTTGAGTTGCACCAGATCCTGGTGTCATGATCTGGCATATGCTCCAAGATTTAGTACAACTTCTTTATGCCTCAGAGCATTCATGTGTATTTGTGGTAGGAGACGTGATGGTGGACATTAGGGCACAGTATATAATCTGCAGTTCATTAAATTTGAACTGTAGGGGATTCTGGGAGGGAAACTGGAAGAAAAAAAAAAAAGTTGGGCTTGTCCTCTTTGGTATGTGTCTAATGGATAAAGAAGCCATGAAACAGTCTTTCAACCCCCCGCCCTAATTTTTACACTTACGGACGCGCGCACACATTCTGTCTTTCTCTTATTTAGAAATCCCAGAGATTCTCCAACTAGGGATGACCAGACTTAATATGTCTGGAAGTCTTGGGAATCTGTTTTGTGGAAGTGTAATGCCTTGAGTGCACAAAGGTGCTGAATCCTCAGGAAAGGCTTCTATTATTCTCAAAGTTAGCTATTGAAGTTATACTGATAACAAACACAAGTTTTAAACCAGAACTAATAATCCCTTCTCCTCACCCTGCTTCGCTGTCGACTCTTATGATGTCACCTTTTATAAACTTCTAATTAGGATATAACTTGCCTATAGAAAAAACAAGCTGAAAACTGTCTTTAGGACTCCTATATACATAATGATAATAAAATGGAGCACAAGTCCTGTAAAGAAAACAGTTGGGCATGGAGGAGATAGTTAAGGGCTCTGGTTGAAAGGAGGATAAGGAGATACTAACTTTACTAGATAGCAAGTTATTTTTGTATACATCTTGCTTACTTTTGGCATGGTCTCATTCTTAAACAGGGTGGCCAAAACTTTCAGACATTCTCTACAGTATGTGTGGTTTAGTTACCTTTTCACAACATTGATTCTGTACAAAAAAATCAGCTGTTGATTAGACAGGTTATGGAAAGATTTCATGCAATATATATTTTGGATTTTCAATCAAAAGTGGCAAAACAAGCATACAAAATAAAATCTAATCAACGCTTTTTTTTTTCCAGTGTGTATTTTAAAATAATCCATGATTGGTACATAAGAAAAACAAAATATATTTTTCCTAAATATATGCTCAGTAATGATAATGGTGTGTGGAGAGCTGCTACAGCCTATTGGATAGATAAACATAGAAAAACAGATGTTTAACTAGTTGGTAGCCTGATTGTTGCTACTCTTCATCATTGCCATCCTTATCTTTCCTTGGGCTGTTGCCACCCAATGAACCACTCATTTGGTCAACCAACCAAATGCCGTCTCTGTTCTTCCTCATCTTCTCTTATGTAGAATACATTCTTAAATATTGATTAAAAAACCAAAACTTTGATCAATTTTATACCATATTTACAGAAATATGCAGATAGTTCCTTATTAAAGGTAAGCAGTCAAGAGAAAATTCTATCTGCCTTTTTTTTTTTTTTTTTTTTTAAAACCCAAGTTTTAAATACTGGTCAAATTAAATTTGAATTTTTTTTGTTTGTTTTAACTCTTATTTGGTTAGGTCTTGCATGTAACTCAGCTTGGACATTAAAACTTACCAAGGCCTGTGGTGGATTCCCCATCACCAGAAATCTTAAAATCAAGATTGAAGGTTTTTCTAAGAGATGCTTTAAGTTCAGGGGTTCCCAAATTTGTTCTTCATGCACTATTTTAGTATTTGAGCTTGATTGTTCCATCCATTCATTTCTCTAAAAAGGTGGCACCTGAACCAGTAAAGTTTAGGAGCTGCTGTATCTAGTTCAAACAGGAAATAATTGATATAAATCCTGTGACCCTGTGTTAAGCAGGAGGTCAGACTAGAATGGATGATCAGAATGTCCCTTATGGGTTTATCTGCTGGGGGGTGAGGAGGAGGGGAGAATCTGCTCTGGGCCAGTTTCACTGAAGGTACAACCAGAACTAAATGAACAGTTTCACTATTATGTTGCTATGTGCTAACACGAACTGTAGTGTTCAGATTCTCTACAGGAGGATGTTTTATTCCTCCATTTCTCCCCCAGTAATTTCATACACTTAAAAAAACATAACAAACAAACAAAAAAACCCCACCCACACTTTCTTCCATCCCCCTAATTATTTGGCTGTAACTACTTAAGTGTCCTTTTAATTATGTTGATATAACAGTTTTTTGAACCATGGCTTTCATACGTGTTGGAGTTCTTATTAATGTAAGATACTACTAGACATTAACTATAAATTCCTTCATTAGATCCTCAGGCCAAATGGTATTTATACAATTGCACTAAACATGCCTAAAACCCTAAATAATCAATATACTACATTCAAATAGTAACAAAACATTTATAATCATTTGATCAAAATACTTACAGAAGAGCTAAGCTTGGGGGTGCTTAGACCAGTATTGGTTGGCTCTAACTTGGTGCAGCAAGTATTAGTAGTGATCAGCTCAAGAGTTTATCCTTTAACAAACAAGTGATGTCATTGCCAATTGCTAACTTTGGGCAAATCCTATTTTTTAGTTCATTTGGAGTCACTGCTAGTTCAACATGCACAATCCTTTCTTATTATTAACTCTGATAATTGGGGCATCATCTTCCTTCGATCTGATCAGTTATCTTTCAGGTCCATTTTTCCAGTTAAGCCACCTTCTTTCAAGGCCTTCTCATGACTGCTAATAAACTTGCACTTTACAAGATCTACAAAAACATACATATTTTCTTTTAAAATTAATTTAATCATTTATATCCTACAATATTCCTGGATGCCCAGGTTCTGATACTGGCTAATCCTTACTTCAGTACTATCCTCACTGAACCATGGAATTGCAGTTACTTTAATGTATTTAACTGTCTTATGAACTATAAACTATTACTCAGGAATGCTGGGCTGGCAGTTGTGGTTTTTAAATTTCAATTTGTTGTTTTTTGTGAGTCTTGCATGTCTATTACATAAATAATTAAAAGTGCTTGTAACAAGTGTTTTAGTCCTCAGATTAAAAAGTGTATATCTTGTGGGTTGCTTTTTATATATAAAAAAAAAAAAAACTCAGCACAACTCATTCTTGTCTAGTAAAACTGGGATGCTCAGGGTCAACTTGAAATTTCCACAGGAAAATGAGTGTTGGTTAATCTACATTCTTTTTGGTATTAAATGTAGAAAGTTGAGGTTTGGGTTAGCAAGAACTTAAGTTCCTTAACTGTCGGTTTCTGAGGTGCTGACTGTATATCGGTAGCTCTTTGAAGACTGGCCTAACGTGTAAACAAGCATGAATGTCTGATTACATACCTCAATGGGAACATTTGTCTGTTAATGTACATTAAAAGGATTTTTATATGGCAGTTAAATCACTACTGTCCAACACTTTGCTCAATTTAGAGGGGATTTATTGCCATTTTCACTGCAAATAAAATTCTTTAAAATATATTGACAGTAACTGACTTAACCCACACAGGCATGAACATAAGGTTTTAATAGACAGCTGATGTGGCTGCTTAGGGGCAAAAAGATGGAGTTTTTAGATTAATGGATCTTGTTGCTAAAGGAAACACGGTGACATAAGAATTTTAAGATGGGTTGAAAATCCAGTGTTCTCAGGTATTCCTGTAACAGGGTGAACATCTTTAACTCCTTTTCACAAGAGTGTGTGGGAAGCTTTAAATGATGGTGGTGTCCTGGGAGCACTCCACGTGCAGGTCTCCTATTATGTCTAGTGTAAATTCTACACATGGTGTGCTTGCAAGATTGGGCTGAGTAGATTTATTGTCTATGAATATTTGGTTCTGGTAGTGCCTATAATGTGCTAGGTGCAGTACAGCTGTAAAGGAACGCAAAGTCCTAGCCCTGACAATGTTTAGAACCTCAGTGATGTATTTAACTAGAGATGTTGAAAACTTCCTATAGGGAAAGTGAAGGCACAAGGCTTGAGTGGGCTGGAGATGTACAGAATCACTATGAGGGGCATTTCTCATTGAATTTCAAGTTTATCTGAGTCTTTATCATGGAAAGATTTAGATAAACAAACTAACTTCAGTTTGTGATAGGGTTTATTATAGCTTCCCATTGGCTCTTATAAACTGGAATCTCAAAATTAGAGGAATGTTTCCTATCATATTGAAGGGTACAAAATTCCTGGGTTCAGGGCCGGTGCACCCCCCCCAGCTACCCCGCCGGGCGGCCCCCCCCCCCCCAAGGCAGCTAATCTGCATAGGGAGACTTTCCCTCTTCCCCTAGCAGGCTTAAACCCTTGCCTGCGGAGGCCTTCTTGCGGAGCTACCCTTGCCTGAGTAGGGCCACGCCCCAGCTCACCTCGGCTCTGCCTCCTCCACTGAGCACGTCGGCGCTGCTCTAATTCTCCTCCCAACCCAGGCTTGCGGCACTGATTGGAGGAGACTTAGAGCTGGGCTGTGTGCTCAGCAGAGGAGGCAGAGCGGAGGTGAGCTGGGGCGGGGAGCTGTTCCCCTGTGCACACCCCCCTCATTATTGCGGGCAACCCTCTCCGCGCGCCCCCCACCCAGCTCACCTCCACTCCACCTCCTCACCTGAGGGGGCTTTTAGGCGCCCCCAACCACTAGGCACCCTAGGCGGCTGCCTAGTTTGCCTAAATGGTTGCACCGGCCCTGCCTGGGTTATATATATTTAATTCTGCATTAAATTACCACAAATATCAGAATGTTTTCAGTTAATTTTAGAATAAGTTTATAAATTCACTTTAAAATGAGTCTAGCTAGTGGCTAAAATGTGAGTTGTGAGTTAGAAACCCTTCAATCTCCAGATAAAATGCCCGTGCAGTTCCATGCACACCTAACTGATAAAGGCTCCTTCCTGCACTAGCATTTAAACTTGAAATCACAAACCTATGTATTCCATTTTCTTTCTCTTTAGTTGTAAGACATCCTCTCCCTTTTTAGTGTATTCCAGAGTGGTTTTGGTAAAGGCTTGAAAGACAAAATAGCTTTAAACATACCAATTTAAAATTGATTGTTTGGTGTTTTCCTTAAAAGTGCATAAATCCTTCAGTCATATCACTCTGTTTTCCTTCCAAGAAGGAACGAACTTTGGTCTTGGACTGATCAAGAAACACATCTTTCTTTTTTTCTTTGTGTAATCATTTTTGAGTTTAACTAAAAACTGTAATTGGACTTGCACAGTTTGTCTGAATCTTAAAAGAAGCTGCCTTCTCTAAGTGTAGATTTTATGTAGAATACATATTACAGTGGATTGCCCTCCCCCTTGCAAGACACTCCAATATAAAATATTTCCAAGGATAACAAGTAATTCACACTTGAAATGTGCGTATTTCAAAAGTGAATGTTTTGGGTGCTCCACCTTGATTTTAAAAATCAAAACTTGGTCAGTGTGTATTCAGATCTGTTTATAATAGCAATTTTATTGTAAAAGCTACTGGTAGCTCCAGTGCAGAAACCCCACGTGTTGGGTATTCTTGTCTGGGTGTAATCTGCTTCCACAAAATCATCTTCATTTCCAGCAGCAGATTCTTTGCTGAGCCTGTGCTGTTGGCTATGGCCTGATTTTTGCTGGTTTTTTCTCTCTCATCCTTTGAGTGTTTCTGCTGACTAACTGCCAGTCTTCCTTATGGGTTCCTGTGTCTTTGCTGACTGATCCATAGGCCTGGTCTACACTACGTGTTTATACCGATTTTTAGCAACGTTAAACCGATTTAACGCTGCACCCATCCACACAACGAGGCCCTTTATATCGATATAAAGGGCTCTTTAAATCGGTTTCTGTACTCTTCCTCAACAAGAGGAGTAGTGCTAAAATCGATAATTATCATATCGGATTAGGGTTAGTGTGGCCGCAAATCGATGGTATTGCCCTCTGGACCATATCCCACAGTGCACCACTGACAGCTCTGGACAGCTATCTGAACTCGGATGCACTGGCCAGGTAGACAGGAAAAGCCCCGCGAACTTTTGAATTTCATTTCCTGTTTGGCCAGCGTGGAGCTCTGATCAGCACAGGTGACCAACAGCAGAGAGCCTCATACAGAGCAACAGGTAGCAATGCAGTCTCCTGCAGAAATTAGAAAAACAGACAGACCACATGGAACTGCAACAAGGAGGTAACTCAGGGCACTATGAATCGCTATACTGGGAGAGGACTCTGTGCTAACAGAATCCGTGTGCCAAAAGACGAATGAAAAAACTTTGAAAAATTTCCAAGGCCATGGTGGACAAAAGGGCCACACCAGGGAACCAGTGCAGTGCAGAGTGAAGTGGAGAGTCAGACATGCTTACCAGATAAACCATAAGAACAAGCGAAGAGATCTGGGTCAGGGCCGAAAACATGCCACTTCTACGCTGAGCTGCATGCAATTTTAGGGGGCTGCGCCACCACTACCCCACCCCTGTCTCTGGATTCCGTGTGGGGTGTGTATCGCAGCATGCCTGAGATTATACGGATGGGGAGGGTGAGGAGCGAGGACGACCTTGCAGAGACAACACAGCACTCCGTCAGCCCCAAACAGCCTCAGCACTCACACGGATTCATCCATTACAACCGCCGTAGCCCACTGCAACCACCAAGAGCTTACGGCCCGGAATTCCTGCCTCGTCCCCGATTGAACCCCCTCGGCAAATGGTACAGTAGCCTGCATTATTTTTGAAGTAATCCATCCTCTATGCAAATTGCTATGAGGAGACTGGAATGAGAGGAAGAACAAGGGCAGGCAGAATCTCTTGTCCTCCTCCCGAGTCTGAATGCATCAGAAAACACCTTAGTGAAATACATAAGGGTGCTATCGAACTCGTCGGACCCAGTAAGGCCAAGCCTGTATTCAACTATTTTGTTAATCCTCTATCTCTTCACGGTGTCCCAACACTAGGTGGGCCTCTTTGGCTCATACAATATTGCCCCAACTTTGTGTTGCGTTTGTTTATCAAACGCTGGCGCCCTATGGAACGCAAATGTTTTCAGCAGTACTCGCCTGGAGATACCATCATTAGAAAGCCACTGGCTGATTCGCCGAGCGTTGGTTAGCTGGCCATGGTATCACCTACTCGCCGTATCATTTTCTGTCATGATCCACTCTCCCCCATACCATATGTTTCTTCCTTCCTTCCTTTCTAAAAAGTGGCAAACAACCTCTCAGTCCCTCTGCTCACGTTTGGTAAACACAAGCACACTGTATCACACATTGCAAACAATTTGGACTGATTTCCTGCCCGATGGAAGCCAAGTGCAGCATCTATCCCTAACTGAGTGTCCTGAGAGATGAGAGACTCACTGTAACTTGATCTCTGTCTTCAAGATGCCTGACAGAAAAGCAGGCCATTCCCGTGGCCTGCACTATCGTTTGATCAAACTCACTGTGATGATCACATGCTTCTCCGCTCAAAATGCAGAGTTGTTTTCATCCTCTCCATGTTGATGATGGCAGCCAGTTGGTTTTATCGCGGTTGGGATCTTGATGGGATCATGTTTATATAGACACCTTGAATAGTGTTTGTTCACTGTGAAAGAGTATAACCATTGTTCTGTAAAATGTATCTTCTTTTTAAATACTTCTCTCCCTTTTTCCCTCCCTCATGCAGCTGCACATTTTTCAAGCCTCCCTACTCCATCCCGAAGGCTAGCTCAGATAAGGCGAGAGAAGAAGAGACGCGAGATGAAATGTTCTCGGAAATCATGGAAGTAACTCGCAATGAAAGAGCTCATCTGAATCAGTGGAAGGACGTGGTATCAAATTACAGGAAAGATGCCAGTGAACGTGAGGACAGGAGGGACGCTCGAGATGAGAGGTGGCGGCAGGAAGATCAGAGGTGGCGGGATGAAGATCAGCGCTGGGGCAAACGCTGCTGCGTGATCAAACTGACATCCTCCGACGTCTGGTGGAGCTTCAGGAAGAGCAGCGAGGGTCACAGAGTGCCGCTGCAGCCCCTGTGTCACCACCCTCAGTACTCACCATGTTCCATATCTTCCTCACCCAGACTGGTAAGAACGCGTGGGGAAGGCTTTTTGCACCCGCCCACTCCACCCCGTGGACAGCCCAACCAAAAGGCTGTCATTACATTGAAATGATTTTAGTGGCCTTTTTCCTTCCTCCTATCCTCCTCCCAAACCGCACCCGGGCTACCTTGTCAGTTCTCTCCCTCTTTTTATAATGACTTTTTAATAAAGAATACATGATTTTTAAACGATAGTGACTTTATTTCCTTAAGCAAGCTGTAATCGAAGGGGGAGGGTGGGTTGCTTACAGGGAATGAGTCAATCAAGGGGGTGGGGTTCATCAAGGGAAAACAAACACAGCAGTCACACCCGTACCTGGCCCGTGATGAAACTCGTTTTCAAAGCTTCTCTGATGCGCACACCGCTTCCCGGTGTTCTCTTCTAATCGCCCTGGTGTCTGGCTGCGCGTAATCAGCGGCCAGGTGATTTGCCTCAGCCTCCCACCCCGCCATAAAGGTCTCCCCCTTACTCTCACAGAGATTGTGGAGCACACAGCAAGCAGCAATAACAATGGGGGACATTGGTTTGGCTGAGGTCTGAGCGAGTCAGTAATGTGCGCCAGCGCGCCTTTAAACGGCCAAATGCACATTCTACCACCATTCTGCACTTGCTCAGCCTGTAGTTGAACAGCTCCTGACTACTGTCCAGGCTGCCTGTGTATGGCTTCATGAGCCATGGCATCAAGGGATAGGCTGGGTCCCCAGGATAACTACAGGCATTTCAACATCCCCAACTGTTATTTTCTGGTCTGGGAAGTAATTCCCTTGCTGCAGCATTTTAAACAGAGTAGTGTTCTGAAGACGCGAGCGTCATGAACCCTTCCTGGCCATCCCACATGGATGTTGGTGAAACGTCCCTTGTGATCCACCAGTGCTTGCAGCACCATTGAAAAGTACCCCTTGCGGTTTACGTACTGGGTGCCCTGGTGCTCCGGTGCCAAGATAGGGATATGGGTTCCATCTACCCCCCCCCCCGTTAGGGAATCCTATTGCAGCAAAGCCATCCACTCGGGCCTGCACGTTTTCTAGAGTCACAACCTTTTGTAGCAGCAGCTTAGTGATTGCTTTGGCTACTTGCATCACAGCAGCCCCCACAGTAGATTTTCCCACTCCAAATTGATTCTCGACTGACCGGTAGCTGTTTGGCATTGCAAGCTTCCAGAGGGCTATTGCCACTCGCTTCTCCACTGTGAGGGCTGCTCTCATCTTGGTATTCTGGCGTTTCAGGGCAGGGGAAAGCAAGTCAGAAAGTTCCATGAAAGTGCTCTTACGCATGCAAAAGTAAAAAGTTGCGCAGCCACTGCGAATCGTCCCACACCTGCAACCTATGCGGTCCCACCAGTCTGTGCTTGTTTCCCGGGCCCAAAATCAGCAGTCAATGGGTAGAACCTGCCTCGTTACCAGCAGGAGCTCCAAAGCGCAGGGGCGAATTCAGTGTCCATGTCCTCATCACTCTCATCGTCGCGCTGCCGTAGCCGCTGCCTCCTCGCCTGCCTTTGCAGTTCATGGTTCACCATAGACTGCATGAGAATGCGAGGTGTTTACAACATTCACGATCGCGGTGTTGATCTGAGCAGGGTCCATGCTTGCTGTGCTATGGCGTCTGCACAGTTCACCCAGGAAAGGCACGAAACAGTTGTCTGCTGCTTTCACTTAGGGAGGGGTGAGGCTGTACCCAGAACCACCCGCAACAATGATTTTTGCCCATCAGGCACTGGGCTCTCAACCCAGAATTCCAAGGGGTGGGGGAGACTGCGGGAACTATGGGATAGCTACGGGATAGCTACCCACAGTGCAACGCTCCAGAAATCGACGCTAGCCTCGGACCATGGACGCACACCGCCGAATTAATGTGCCTAGTGTGGCCACGTGCAGTTGACTTTATACTATCTCTTTTATAAACCGGTTTAATTTAAATCGAAATTATCCCGTAGTGTAGACGTACCCTTAGTCTGCTTCTTTCACTGGTCCACTCTCCTAAAACATTACCTTTTCAGGTTCTCTACCTTGCCTGCTTGTGCAATGCCCCCCACAAAACTGCTCTCAAAAGAGGCCTTTTGCTTATTTTAACTGTCCAGACCCCAGTTGGGAAGCACGGGAGTAAGACAATTCTAAGAGTTATTGCTGTGTTAAATTACTAATACTCTGGGAATTCATACACCACACTAGTGGGATGATGGTGTAACAGAATGAAGAATCTCTTCAATAACAAGTTACGCACGGGTAAGAATCTTAAAATGGAGTTAAGTTTCCTTTTTGCCTTTACTGTTTTCAGGCGGGAGCCACGTCCATGTGGGCTTCCTGCTGTGGGTTGCTGAATGAAGTCATGGGTACTGGAGCTGTCCGTGGCCAACAGCCAGGATTTGGGGGAGGAACTGGCCCATTCAGATTTGCACCAAATACAGACTTCTCAGCATATCCATCTTCAGGAGCCAATATAGTCTGCAAAGCCTGTGGGCTTTCATTTTCAGTTTTTAGGAAAAAGGTGAGTGTAATTTATTAAATAATGCTTTACTAACAGTAACTAATCTGTAGACCTGTCAGGAGAGAAGTATTTTCCCTTTTACAGATGATAAAACTTGAGGCACAAGGTGGAGGGGTTTTAATGATTTGTTCAAGGTCACAGAGGAAGTTGATGTCAGACAGGATTAGAAGTTTTCCTATATTGCTTGTTCAAAATAACAACCAAGAAGTTGCTGAACAACTGAGTGATGGAGAAGCTGAGCAACAGAGAGCCTTGAATTCACAATTAATATTGTAGCATTTTCCTTAGAAGCCAAGTGAACTTAATTGCAGTCTTAGCCCTGTGTCAGAGGAATACGGTTGGTTAGGAAGTTGAAAGGCTACTGCACTGGATTAGGTTATCACTTCACTTACAGTCAAAGAAGTGAGTCAACAAAATTTATCAAATAAAATTGATTGGAATTTTGTTTAAACTATGGATGCATTTCAAAACCCAACGCATAAAGATGACTGACTGTTCTATGTATTTATATAAAAATAATGTAATCTGTAAGATTAGAGTCAATTTGGCAGGCCAGCATTATCTTGACCACTCAAGTGACCCAGTTTTCTGCAGTGAACTTAGAATAAACTGAAGCCCAACTGTTTCTGATTTACAGAGAACCTAATATTCAGAGATTCTTACAACAGATCAATCTCTTGGCAGAGATTGCCCCCTCTTTTTTTTTTTTTTTTTTTCAAATCTACTGTGCTCTGCATTCCTTTTGTGGCAGTGTGCCTGAGCAGCAGCTGAGGGTCCATAATGTCTCAATCTAAGCTTTCCTAGGGCTTATTTATTAAAATTCCAAAGAACGCAGGGAGAGAAAGATCTATGCTAATCATTGTGGTTGAGGTAGTTGTGTTAAGGGACTCATGACTGTTGGCTATACCAATTTCCTCTGCCGGTATGCAAATAGAGCTCTTGAATTAGGACCGCTATTTATCTCAGGTTCTATAAACTAAACACTGTCTAGAACTTAAGCCTGATTCAGAGTCCTCTGAAATCACTGGGAGCCCTCCCATTAACTTTAATAGGATTCAGATCAGGGCTGTTGTAACTGGAGAATCAGGAATCTGAGGCTAATTGCTAGAGCTCCCACCATCCCTGTCCTCCAAGTTGGTTGTTAAATGCAGAACCATTTCACTTGTGCCTGAAGTGATCATCAGAGTTGCCCTTAGACCAGAGGTGGGCAAACTGTGGCCCACAGGCCACATCTGCCCTGTGGGGCCATCCTGCCCAGCCCCATAGCTCCTGGCCAACCTCGGCTCCTCCCCTGCTGTCCCCCCGCCCCTGCAGCCTCAGCTCACCATGCCAGCAGCACAGTGGTGTGGTTGGCTCCAGCTGGGTGGCATGGCTCAGGGACAGATTTAACAGTGAACACAGGGTGCAGCTCAGGACCGGCACACCCTCTGCGGAGGTAGGGGAGCACGCAGGTGGTGGGAGCACGGCCAGAGGACTCTGGAGGAGCACTGGGTGGCTGTGCAGCTGGCTGGAGAGAAGTGGCCCTTTGAAGGGGAAACCGCTGCATCTCTTTGGCTGCCCCTGCTCCTCCTGAGTCCTCCACCCATGTTCGCAGGGCCACATTCCAAAAGGGGATTGGGGGGGGGGGGGATCCAGGGGAGTGGTTAGGCGCAGGGGATCCCAGGAGGGGGTGGTTGGATGGGGCAGGAAGTGGAAGGGGGGGGGATAGGAAGCAGGGGGCAGACTGTTTGGTGAGGCACAGCCTTCCCTACCTGGCCCTCCATACTGTTTCGCAACTCCAGTGTGGCCCCTAGGCCAAAAAGTTTGTCCACTCTGCCTTAGACTATCCTTGCCTCAGTCTACCTCCCTTTTTTTCCATTGTTGGAAGAATTGTAATTCAGATTTGTCAGCCTGAAGATTCAGGGAAAGTGAACTTCTGATTTTAAACTCTAACTTCTGCATCTTCTATTTGCTACTGTGGATGTGTCTCTTACAATTTATTCCCCTGTAAGGTTGACCTGTGATATCTGGAAAGAGAATTTTTTCTTTTTCCCTACAGATTTTTTTCTTTGCTGTGGAGATATTTCCTATGGTGTCTAGTTTCTTGTGGTAGGAGAGATGAGTTTAGGTGCCAACTTAAGAACTTAGCATGTCTCCAGGAAGGGTTGAGTATGTAACCTTGACTCTTCTGTTTTCATATTAGAAATAGTAAATCTAAATCAAGAGCTTTTTTTGAAGTTTGTGGTGTCTGTAGTTTAGGTTGTGTGTTTTTTTTTTTTGTTGTTTTTTTTTTGGTATTCCGAGGTTATCCTACATGGCTTTGAGCGAAACGGATACATTGGTAGTGCTTTGTAGCTCAGTTACAGCGTATACAGTGTTTGGCTCTACGTGGAGCAGGGGTAGGCAACCTGTGGCACATGAGCTGATTTTCAGTGGCACTCACGCTGCCTGGGTCCTGGCCACCAGTCCAGGGGGCTCTGCATTTTAATTTAATTTGAAATGAAGTTTCTTAAACATTTTAAAAACCTTATTTACTTTACATACAACAATAGTTTAGTTATATATTAGACTTAGAGACCTTCTAAAAACATTAAAATATATTACTGGCACGCGGAACCTTAAATTAGAGTAAATAAATGAAAACTTGGCACACCACTTCTGAAATGTTGCTGAACCCTGACTTAGAGTGTAGGGGACATAGGAGTCTAATTAGAAAATTACCTTGTTCTTTACATATCTTCATACCTTCCCTTAAATGTTCTTGTCACATTCTTGCTTGAGAGGCTTTTGCAAGCTGGAAAAAAGTACAGAGTATGTCTACATGGCAAAAACAAACCAATCCACAGCTGAGAGTCTCAAGAGCCCAGGTCTACAGACTTAAGTTTGTGTTATGATGCTACAAATAGCTGTGTAGCTGTTTGGGCTCTGGTGCCCTGGGATGGGATGGGAGTGTTCCGAGCCCACATTCCAGCCTGAGCCAAAATGTCTACACAGCTATCTTCAGTGCTGTAGCATGAGCCTCAGTCCGGGATATCAGACTTGTTGCTGTGGAGTTCTCTTTGCGCGATTTACAGTTTTAGATGTTGATCCTAGTGCTACGAAAAATAGCTTGCGTAGATATGGAGGCGAGTCTGGGCCTCTGGCTAGCCCTGGCGGATGGGAATGCGGAAGTGTTTCCGCAGCCACCACAAGTATGCCACCCGTAAACTCTATAAATAGTCCTACACAACGCATAGCTCCAGTGCTTGTCAGCACTGAAGGCCTCATAGTCCTGTGAATAAGTCAGTACTGTGTTATGAAACCGGTCGAAGTTTATCTTTGCGCGCCACGTCCGCGCACTCCCGCCCCCCCCGGCTCCCTCAATGACATACCGCAGAGTAGAACATTATTTAATGACGTGAACTCTGCAATGTATAAACACTGCTGTCCCAATGAAATACCCATAGTGACATTTTTATTACTCTGATGTATAACTGCTTTTAACAGTGTTGCTTTTTGTTTGTGTTTTTTTAGGGTCAAAATAAAAGCTTACATTTTATTTAGCCATTGAACTCTTTCCAAAACATCAGGGTCCTAACCAGTATCTTTTTCAGAGGAGCTGTCTGGAGATTTTATTTAGGAACTGCAACTTATACTTCTAGCCATTACCTCAGAGGAAGGCATAATTGTCTCCCATGACTGAATTTCCTAGTAGCACAGTGCAGAAAATGGTATCTTCATGATTCCATCTTAGAACCTGGTTAGTATCTTGAATCATCAGAACTGAGTCTTAGTAATTTTATCGCAGCTAATGAGGTTACACTCAATTTTAAATATCTTAACATAGTTCTCTGGGAATGGAAGGGGAACAATACGTCAAGGTTTCAGTATTGTTTCTAATGGTGCTGAATGACTGTTACACTGCAGTCATTATATGTTGTCTTCTGTGACATTGCCCCTGTAGTCTCCACTGTCTTGTCAAGGGAAAATGTTTTAGAATGTGTTGGCTAACATTTTTTAAAAACATCTCTTCTAGTCAAGAGGAGGCCTGTGGAATTGTGCACACTGTCATGTCATCACAGAAAGAGGATGCCTTGTATGGAGTCTCACAATCAGAATTTGCAGAAATAGTATCATGAACGACAGAGGTTTCCAACCACAGAGCGGCTATTCTCCAAATTGTTTGCTTTGTGACCTGCCACTTTTTAGTATATGCAGCTGTTGTGGGCGTATACCTTGGTTCTATATTCTGGAAGTAAAAAGCTACCTCCAACAGCTGTCTGGTTCTTCTATATATTTTAGCTGATGTATCTGAAGTTAAAGTAGAGGGGACGGAAGGTCTGCATGGCTTTGCAGAGTTAGTACTTGAGTAGGAGGAGGATAGTTCTTTGGTAAATCTTCTTTTTGCTGAGAGTAGGAAAACCATTTTAAAAGGAGACTCACTTTATATCAAACTTCTCTCAAATTGCTCTTATAATTGTAAGAATTAATGGCGAATATCACTAAACCTGAAAGATCAGATTTTTTTAATCATTTTTACATGGCACATTTGCCAGCACCTTGTGTATAATCATACTTTCTCCTCTGTAGTCAGACTTCCCTTATGTGTGAGAGAGAAACACTAAATTCCTCAGAAAATAGAAACAGACTTGGTGGCAGGTTTAGTACTTGAAACTACTTGCAACTCACTTTGAAATTGACTAGATTTCAAGTGGCTGTCCTTTTGAGTTAACTACAACTTAGTGTGTATTTAAGTGTTGCCTTGTTAAAATTGATTAAATGTCTTGATAAATGTACTAGCCCTACAACTGCTCTGGAGAGTACCTGCAAAACTGTTTGACAGGCCAGTTTCACAGACATCTCAGAAAACATGTACTAAGTGTCAGCTGAAAGCATTAAGAATAGCAGTGGGTGATGGAGGGTGTGTGTGAAGGAAATAGCAAACAGATTTATTTTTTACTCCTGTGAATATATGGCATACAGTTTAATGGCTTTTTTGTGTCTTCCTGTTTAGCATGTGTGTTGTGACTGCAAGAAGGATTTTTGCTCAGTTTGTTCAATCTTACAAGAAAATCTCAGAAGATGTTCTACTTGTCACTTGTTACAAGAGACAGCATTTCAGCGGCCTCAGTTAATGCAACTGAAAATCAAGGATCTGCGTCAGTATCTGATCCTTAGAAACATAGCAACAGATACTTGTCGAGAAAAAGAAGACTTGGTGGATCTTGTACTCTGCCATCATGGATTAGGTTCTGAGGATACAGACACTAGTAGCTTGCATTCTTCAAGGTCACAGACTTCTTCTAGTTTTTTTACCCATCCATTTTCTCTCTCTGTATCAGTGTCCTCCTCTCAAGGAGAACTTACAAATAGAAGAGGAAGCACAGAAAATGGAACACCTATACAGGTACAGTACCACTAGTTTTGATCTTACAATGACCTTATAAATGCTGTCTGCTACACTTATATACACACACCAATAGGCGGGTGTAGGGTTTTCAGGAAATACCCTTTTTACATCCTGTGCTTGAAAATGGAAGAACGTGGGTAATTGGGACAAGACTGATCACTTAAAACTATAATGGCTGTCTTTAGCATAAGCTTTCCAATTTGTGTCATCTGTGACCTATTTAAAGCATTTTCCTTACTGTACCAGAGGGAGTTGTTGTCATGCTCTGATGCATTGTATATGCAGGGACAAAGTGGAATGCCGCCTTCAAATAATGAAGAAGAAGAAGAAGAAAACACAGAAGAGCAGGTGAGACACATGAACCACCTAAAGAATAAACTAGCCCTATTTGGCATCTGACACAAAAAACCATAGCGCCTTCATGCTGTTAATTTAGTTTGAGTGAACTAGACTGTGGTGCTGCATGTTAACAGATATATTTGAAAATATTGTAAATAAAATTAATGCTAAATTCTTTAAACTACAGCAGGGATTAGCTAAAATTAGAACAGTAACTTTTTTGGTGACTTAAAGTTAAAAGCATAAGAAATAATTGGTGTGTTTCAGACCGCTAGCATGTCCAGAAAGCGAGCAAGAGCATCATTGTCTGATATTTCAAGTCTGGAAGCTATTGAAGGGTTGAGTATTCGACAGCTGAAGGAAATACTTGCTCGAAATTTTGTCAACTATTCAGGATGCTGTGAAAAATGGGAACTTGTGGAGAAAGTGAGCAGGCTGTACAGAGAGAGTGAGGAAAATCACACAACACGTAGGTGTTTAGTTCTTTTTTTCTTGAAACTAACTCTTGTTCCCTAGTGACTGGCTTTGACAATGGGTATTGAGTGCTTTTGTCAGCTGCAACAACTGGAGAGCCCTTAACTGTACTAGTTGTGTCCAGAATAGCTGAAGCTGTGCTAGATCTGGCATGTGAGTTACTGTTGATCAGTATGTGGCATTGGCTCCTAAAATTGTGCTGTTTTGGTGACTTGCTGAAGCCAAATAAACTTGATCACACTCACTTCAGCTTTCCTCAAAGTAGTTAAATTGGTAACAACTACACTATTGAAAACCAACCCACTAGAGAAAATGAAATTGTGAAACCCCAGTGAAAGGCATTGGGTGTAAATTAAGTATTAGTGGGATTTTTTTTGGCATAGAAAAAAACTTTTAGAAGAGAACTCTTACTTTAGTGATGTTACTGCTTTTCAATGATGAAAAACTACACTGGCAAAAATCCCTCCTCCAGGGGACCAGTCTCTATGGACTAGCTGTAAAGCCATTGCTGGGACAAGTGATGGGTTTTCTTATCAAATTTCTGGTGGTCTTTTCCTAAAATTAGCATTTTAACAAATAGCTGCACTATGGTCCCAAAACAAAGCACAACTGAGTTAAATTGTCACAATTATACCACTCAGTTACAGCATTATTTTGGTAGTTAAATGTAAACTTCAAGATTTTTTTTTCCTGTTTCTCTAACGTCTTACAAAATGTAAAAGATTAATACTCAGATCTACTTTCCATCATACAACGTGGCTGCCCTTTAATTCTACATAGTTACTGAATGTGTCAGTCTTGTGCCCCAATAGCAATTTTTGTAAGGTTTTATTTGGCCCTGTTAATAATATTGCATACATATCTGTAGTGATAAGTCCTTTACAAAGAGGGGAGGTAAGTATTATCCATGTTTGACAAATGATGAAACTGATAGGGCTCAGAGGTGGGATGACTTTGACCCTGCTATGACAGTGGGTGTAGCAGAGCTGGAATGATACCTTTTATTTGAATCCTAGTCCTGTACTCTCTTCTTTGGACTACGTGACAGAGGTATTTGATCCTAAATATAGGACAAACCCATACTCTGCATCAGTTAGTTTATAAATCGAGTAAGATTAAGCTAAAGCTTTATTTTACCAGTAGCTTTACTGTAAATGCAGATGAAAATGAAGTGATACTGAAATGAGTTGGCTTAGTTTCCTACATGCCTGGGACAGAACTTAGCTGCTTTTGCCATGGCCTGAATCTCTCTAAATCTTAACCCCATCTGTTGCTTTGCAGAGGGAGAGAAGATGCAACTGAATGAGAGTGATGATAATCTGTGTAGGATCTGCATGGATGCAGTAATTGACTGTGTTCTTCTGGAATGTGGTCACATGGTCACTTGCACAAAGTGCGGCAAAAGAATGAGTGAGTGTCCCATCTGTAGACAGTATGTTGTACGAGCAGTGCACGTATTTAAATCTTAAGACCAAAAATGTTTTATAGCCACCCTAAGTTCCTGTATTTCTGGGGGCAGGATTGATGAAGCTTGTTATGACAAACATTAGTTTCAATATGAATCAAACATTTTGAACGGCAGGCTACAGCAGCATTTGAAACTTTCCTGTGACAGAATTAAAATTGCAGTTTGGCAACATGATGTGTACTGCAGGAGCTGCCTGAGTTACCTTATAAAGCCATGAACTGCTTAAGTCCAACTGTTTACAGCAGATCTAGCATCACTTATTGCTCTTGTCTGAAGAACATCACCTTAATCATTAATTTACTGAAGGGTCCAGTATAGTCAACAGAAAAGTGCTTTACCATGACCATCGTGTTGGATGATTATAGTCTGGTTCACTAGGAGCAATACTAAGCACCACTCAAACTTTATTAAGGAGTAATATTTCATATATTGGAATGTAACTGTTCTGACACTATTGCTACAATAGTGTTAACAGTCAAAACAAGATTGTAGAAAGCACTGCCATTACATAAATGTTTCTGTGCAGGTACAGCTAATCTATTTTCATGCTTATTGCTTCATTCAGAATGTCTGTCTCATTACATGTATATTGTATACTGTCCTTGAACATTTTTTATCAAAGTGAACTGCGTATTCCTACATAGCTCTGTTTAATGGCAGCCAAATGCTAATTGCTAATTACTCAATGTTGAGTTTAAAAATAAAATGTAGTTAGAAGGAACAGGTGTTAGCTTCAGTGGCCCCAAATTCATTCAAGCCTATTATAGTTTGCAAAGACTGTATTCCACATACTGGGAACTTAAAGTGAATACAGATCAATTATAGTGAAACTAGTAGATGCTAACTGTTGGGAGTTATAGTATTTTAAACCTTAACCCATTAGCTTTTCTGGGGTAGGGATGGGTTGAGAGTAAGGAAGGAAGAAAGAACAGGATTAAGAGGAATTATGTTTTTTAAAGAGAGAAAACTACTTGCTCACAAGTGTTCTGAATCAAGACTAGGGTAATGAACAAAATTAACATGCTGGTGACCCCTGTGAAATAGGTTATTCAGTCCAGTTTCTAGATAGCATCAAACCACCATCAGGGGGAATAACTGTTCCTTTAGAATACAAACATTTCCCTTAAAGGGTCCCCCAGCTGAGGGAAATAATGGAGTGTAGTAGAAAGCCAGTATTGCCCACTACCTTTGCTGTAATCTGTTTTAATGCTAGATATTTAACAGTATAACCATTTTCTTTATTTAAAAAAAAAAAACAAAAACTAATGGCAGTTGAAACGCCTTTAACATTATCCAGTGACAACTTTAATCTGAGTTGAATTTTACTGGGCAAATGGTGTTGCACAAAAACTACCATATTGTATAGGGTTTTTTATAGCTTGGTCTCTTTCAACTTTCTGTACAGCCCACTATTCAATTCCCAGTGTTCACCCACTTTGAGAAGGCAAGTGCTGGCAACTGGAGAAATTAGTACATTAAAAATACTTTTGGTTTTCTGTACAGTAGATAGGTATAGGAGGCAGTATACCTCCATCTACTTGGGCCTAGAATGGGGTGGAGGGTTGGACTTCTGTGTGTTGTTTTTGATAAGTACAAGCTGCTGAAGTAGGGGAGTAAGTGCAGGAAAGAATCTTAAGCTAGATTCACATCTTTTATGGATGGGGGGGCTGTGTGAGAGAGCAAAGCAGTGCTTCTCTATCTTAGCTACTTAGAGAGTGGTGTTTTGTTTGTTTGTTTTAAAGCTAGATTTCTGTTTTAAATTAGACTCAAGTGCTGCAATTCAATGACAGGGCTCCATAAAGGTGGTAAGAGTTGGAAATGGAAGACCACCTCTGTGCCTAGCTTGCCATACGCTACTTAGAGGTTTTCAGGATTGTTTTTGGATGGTTATTTTAAAGAATTATTGCACAGCCTTCTATCAGTCTTGAAGAAAACTAATCCAAAACTTTAGCCAATATCCAGCTTGTGTATAAACTAGCAAACTTGTTAATATTCTGAAAGTATAAAGACAGCTGCTGATTGGGACAATTCAAAATAAAATATGCAATTTACAGAGAATCTTTAGTAAGACATTACTGCTTATGACAAGGGAGCAAGACAACTCTGGCTTTATTTTAGGACTTTCTAAAGTTACCAACTGAAGAACTTAAGTCAGTAAGTTAATGTAGGGGAATGTAGCACATGCATTACTTCCATTCTGAACAATGGCTGAATTTAATAAAGGTTTGGAAGTTGTCTGGGGTTACTTATGTCTCTTTTTTAAAACTATTCACTATCCCCCTTAGTCAAAGCCTATATATCCCCTCTGGGGGTTAGAATAGCCAGACTGCATGCTCTTGAGCAGCTGTATAAAGGAATCTCATACCCTCCCTAGATTTAGCCAGGTGTGCACAACCCTCACCTGTAACACTCACTACACAGCTCACCTTGAACTGGACTCTGTAGTAATGTAACAAGATTGAGCACAGTATTGATATACTTGAGTACCACCTTCTGAATGACAAAGAGTCTGCTTACATACAAGGAACAAGAAGCCACCCTGTAACAGTAATAAGCTTCAATGCTATCTTGATGTAGCCAGCCCCCTTCTAAAATCGCTTCCCTGCAATATCTAAAGCCTTTTGTTGAAACAGTGGCCTTTGCCTGAAGCCCATCTTGCATCCTGCTGTTCACAAGTAGTATAGAGTGAAGGTAGCTACTTAAAATATATATATATATAAAAAAAAAGAGGAAGTTGACAATGAATATAAATATCACAGGCAGGAAATTGATAAGGAAACCAATGGGCTACAGCAAGAAACTTAAGGCCAACATCCTTAAGGATGTTAAGTATATTAAGAATAAAATCTTAATGGCACTGGTCCATTACTAGAAGGAAGTGGTAGAAGTATTATTTTTCTAAATACAGAAATATTTACTGAAGTACATGATACTAGTAGAGTAGAAAGTTTCTCAGGAGGATATTAAACACCAACTGCTAAAGTCAGACACTTCAAAATCAGTTAGTCCCAATAACTTTGCATCCAAGAGTTTTAAGAGAGCTGATAGAGAAGCTTGAACCACTAATACTGACTTTTCCAATAACTTCATTCAGTGGGGACATTCCAGAAGTCTGGAACAAAACTAAGGTGGTTCCCATTACTAAAAAAAAAAAAATGGTGACCTAGGAAATCTTGTCAGCCTAACATAAATCCCAGGGAAAACAATGGAGCAGCTAATATAGGGCTTAATTACATATAACATAAAAATGTCAATCAACATGGGTTTACAGAAAATAGACAAGATCTGTCTTTTTTTTAGAGGAACTAAAGGTAACTGATCTAATATATTTAGACTTCTCTAAGGCATTTGACTTGGCACCATGAGACATTTTGATTAAACTGGCAAGTCTCAGTGTAACTGCCAATGGGGAATCACTGAACAGCTCTGGTTCTAGTGAGGTTCCACAGGGATCAAATTTTGGCCTTACGCTATTTGATAAAAACATTGATCACCTTAAACAAAAAAAAATCACTGAAAATCTGCAAATAATGGAGTACAGATCAGACAGTTATCTCAATCACTTAGTAAGATTGGTACACTTACATGTTTTAATATGGCTGAATCTAAATATACATCTCCAAAGAACGTATGCTATGCTTACAGCCTGGGAACTAGTGACACTGAAAAATTTGGGGGTTGTGGTGGATAATCAGCTGAACATGAGATTCTAGTATGACATTGGCCACCAGACTAATGCCACTCCATGGCACATACAGAGAAATCTCAAGAGTAGAAAGGTTATTTTAGCTCTCATTGGCACCGGGGCAACTGGTGTTGGCATAGTGTCCAGGGCTGGTGTCCACCATTCAAGAAGAATTTGGAAAATTGAAGATGGTTCAGAGAAGAGCCACAAAAATGATTAAACTATTAGAAAATATGCCTTATAGTGAAACTCAGCAGTAGTTTAAAGAGAAGGTTCAAGGATGACAGCCTGGGTTACAGTTGTTGCAATTGAACAGAAAAATCCTTTATCAGTTCCAATTGCAGGCTTAATCCCCATGGAACTGGAGGCTGATAAGCCTCTTTCTTTTAGAATCACTTCGTATAGTCTGCCTGACAGCTGGAAAGATGTGAATTAGAAAATTGATAGCAACTTATATTTTAAGACAAAGTATCTGCCCTCCAGAAGCTGAGAGTTTCCACAGTGGGGACAAGTAGCAGCCTGTGAATGAAAAATCTAGCTCTAGCTCTCCTATAAATTAAGTATAGAAAGTGGAAACTTAAGCAAGAACTATAAACATGCTAGCTGTAGGAGCATGTACCCTGGTGGGCCAAAAAATAACAGCCCAAAAGAATGTAGCAAAACAACAACTGATACACTGTTTTATCAGCTACACAAAATCATTAGTACCATTTCCTCATAACTCTCAAGCAAGTCCGAAGTTTTCTAGAGAGGCAGGCCCAATTGGTTCCCCATTCTACAACTCCCCTCTTCCCCCAAGGTGATTGCTGCTTCTGCCACCTGCCAGGGGAAGTCGGTCACTTGCCTCTATTTTAGCTACTACGCAGGCACTACAGACAGGAAACTTGTAAAAAGGAAACCAGGATCATAGTAACTTTTTCAAATTGACTATCCCCTATATATATATATATATATATATATATATATATATATATACACACACACATACATACACACGCACACCAACCCCCCCATGATCTTACAGTGCATATCCATAGATCTTAAAGCATTTTACAAAAGTTATTATGCCCACTTTACAGATGGCGAAACTGAGTGAGCTTGCCTGATGTCAGTTTTTTATGCAGGGCATCTTACCAGTTGTTTGAAAACAAAACACTTCTATAAAGCTCTTCATTAATCCAGTAACAAATGTAGCAGTTAGAAAATCCATGCTGCTTGGCTGCCCCCATCGTTTGGTCACTTGTTGCATTACACCAAGGTTGTACTGTTTACTTACCTGAAGGTTCTTAGAGCAGAGATTATGTCTTGTACATTCTGTAATGGTCAAGCGCACTGTTGGTTCTCAAAATGTTCATATCACAGGACAGATATTCCATTAAAGCTGAATTTTGAAGTAGCAGAATTAGTCATTCTTCAGAATAAAATTATTTCAAATAAAAGCAATTAAGAATGACAGTAGGGGGTTCCACATCAAGATATATTCACTTTATAGGTAAAGATGTTTTTTCTAACTACCAGCACTGCAAACAACAGGAGAGATGAGTCATGCTGGGTTGAGGATGCAAACCTAGATGAACCACATCTCAAGTCCAACAGTGAAGGTGCTTCTATCTGTTCTGACATTTTCCAGGTTTTATTCATCCTACCATTTTCATTTTTGACTGCCAGCGCACACGGTTTCACTGAACAGCCCACAGGAGTACATCCAGGTCTTCTCATAATAAATTGAGTTCCCCGCAATATATAGGTAGTTGTATACTCATCCTTCCATTCATTACCTTTCCCTTGTCAAAGAATTTCATCTAGCAGTTTTGCTTCCTAGATAGTGAGACGTTAGGTCCTTCTGAAATTGCTCATGAGCTTTAGTCTTGTCTCATCTAAATAACTGTGTTACCTGGAATTTATGCCATTTTACTGTTTAATACACATCGCCTGAGAAAATGGAGACCACCACAAAGCTCCAAGGTTTTGGACCAGAACTTGTCAGACTTTTCGGAAATAAAGGAGAGAGTTGATAGTTTTATCAGCAAGCTTAGAGAATTCTGGTATATTAGAGATACATGACTATGTATCATAACTAGTGAAAGATGCTTCAGGCCAGAGTAGGTCACGTTACACTTCCAACCCTAGAGTGTTCTGTGTCCACTGTGCCATTTTCTGCTCAGTGGTTTTGCTTATGCGTAACTGAAACCTCACGACTGATGATACGCAAAAAGAAAAAATCCATCTCACCTCAGTCTTAGGTGGTAGCTTTGCATGGCTAAGTGCAAAACACAGTAAGCAACCTGGTTTTGTTCCTAAAGGCATAAAGTCATGACTGAGTACACACAGGGAACAGAGCTGTTAAGTAAGAAAGTGGTATGCAGTTTTGTTTTGTTTTTAATAAAGTTACTCTTCAGATGAGAACTGCACTGTAAATACTTTTGACTCTGCATCAAACAGAACAATTTTTATCAATTCAAGTTTGAATAGAAACCCTCTTAGCCTTTATCTGTTTTTGTACAATTGTTTATACAAATTCAACAAAGGTAAAACTGCATCAGGAAATTCTACGAAAACAACACCTTACAACAATGGCACTTATCAATGCAGAATTTTACAATCAGGAAATAACCATGTTATAAACCTTAAATGAGAACTCAACTCACACTTCAAAGAAAGAGGAAAAAAAGACTATGCTTGTCCATTATTCTACTGTTTGACTCACTGTATAAATTAATTTCATATTGAGTACAAGAGCTCATGCTACAAAGTGAAACCCTCCTATGCGCAAAAGCTGAAATTGGAATTTTTAAAATTTTGAGAAAAAGGTGATTTCTATACAGATAAAACTTGGCATAGTGTCTTACTTCAACTATCATTTACACCTTATTTCCACAACATGCTTATGTCACTTCTGAAGTATACAAAGCAGGATATAAACTTCCATTAAAACATGCTTTAAATTGAAAGTATTAACCTACTTTTCCTGACCTGGGCACGTTTGCAGATGGATATTTTGTCTACGAAGTATAGGTTAAGTTCTCGCCTACTGTAAAGATAAAAATTGGCAATCCAAAACCAAAACACTGGTAATGCATTCAAACATTGCATAAATAACTTTAAAACAATTTTGTACAAAAATATTTCTGCATAATGTAAGATGTAACAAAACAAAATGTGTTAAGAAGGCAGAAATGCAGTGTGTGGTCCACTTTAATGACACCAACTTTTGTTTTTGTTTTAAGAAATGAAGAGCAGAAATTAAATTTACACTACCCAAGCACATGCGGTGGTACTTTAAACAACAGATCAGTCTTCTTCCAGGTGTGAACATTTATCATCAATAACAGTCGCCTTATGAATTTGCATAAGAGTCAGTGCAGGACATCCCAGGTAGACTGAATTAAGTGGCACAGGCTGAAATTCTTAACATGGGTAGTTTTAATGATCTCCTCTCCTTGACAGGACTATAAAATCCAATCTTTGATATTTTCTGATTTCCCAACTGAAAATAAAATCCCTACATGTTCTTAGTCGCTTCCCCACCCCTGGCCCCAATATTTACACACTTGTCCTTTAACTAACTCAGTTTTTGAAGAAGTTTCTCCTCCACCTGACCAAACTGAACACTCACGGACATCTCTGCTATGAACTGCTCACAGCCTTCCTTTGTGACTTGCTTGCAGTACCTCAAGTCAATCTGACAGATGTTTCCACAACGTTTAAAGTAGGACAGGCACTGGTCAGTAACCTTATTGCAATCTGTCAGAAAAACAACAACGGGGAGAAAAATTAATCAGTTTGTCTTTGTCAGTATCAGGACAATTTATACCGACTGTGACATGCCCCATTTGCTCTTGTATCATTGCACTGGTCAATAAAATCAATGAGTTAAAGCCACCAGCTTGATGACAATTCTCTGATCTTTGCAGCCAGTTGTGTAACATTGGATAAAAATGCAAAACAAGCCAGTTTCATGACTGGTGGCAGAGGGGAGGATGGATAAAGTAAAGTGAGGGGGTTTCTAGCCTGAAGACAAGGGAGAGAGCTTTCTTCTATGCTGGAGAATTCAAAGTGGACAAAAGGAGAAATGCTGGTTGTGTTTTTCCCCAGGAAGGGTCACATGAGCTAGCGGGGTGGGGGTGGTCTATGGCTAATAAGAGTGTATGAAGCTCTTTCAGGGGGAAGGAGGGAGATAGCTGAGTAAACTCACTCTCTCCCCTGCAATTTGTACTCTTAGGGTACGTCTACACTGCACGATTATTTCGAATTAGCTTAAACCGATATTACAAAACAGATCTAATAAAATCGGTTTAGCGCGTCCACAGTGGGATCCCGAAATCGATTGTTTGCGTCCATGGTCCAAAGCTACCATCGATTTCAGGAGCGGTGCACTGTGGGTAGCTGTTCCTCAGCTATCCCATAGTTCCCACTTCCGTGTTGAGAGCACAGTGCCTGATGGGGCAGAAAACATTGCCCCGGGTGGTGCTGGGTACAGCCTCACCCCTCCCTTTGTGAAGGCAGCAGACAACCCTTTGGCGCCTTTTTCGCGGAGTGCATTGAGCAAACGCCATAGCACAGCAATCTTTCCCTTTTTTTTTTCACGTGGTGGTGGGGGGAAATAAACTGAGGAGCTGTTCCCTGAACCACGCCAGACACTGTGTTTGAACCTACAGACATTGGGAGCTCAGCCAAGAATGCAAATAATTTTCAGAGACTGCTGTGGACTGTGGGATAGCTGGAGTCCTCAGTACCCCCTCCCTCCCTTCATGAGCGTCCATTTGAGTCTCTGGCTTCCCGTTACGCTTGTCACACAGCGCTGTGTATCCTGGAGTTTTTTATTCAAACGCTTTGGCATTTCGTGTTCTGTAACGGAGCTGCATACAACAGATTTGTCTCCCCATACAGCGATCAGACCTAGTATCTCCCGTACGGTCTATGCTGGAGCTCTTTTTCGATTTCAAACTGCATCGCCAGCCGTGCTGATCAGAGCTCCACGCTGGGCAAGCAGGAAATGTAATTCAAAAGTTCGCGGGGCTTTTCCTGTTTACCTGCCCGCTGCATCCGAGTTCAGATTGCTGTCCAGAGCGGTCAGTGCTGCACTCTGGGATGCCGCCCGGAGGCCAATAACGTCGATTTCCGTCCACATGAACCCTAATCCGAGTTATCACTATCGAATTTAGCGCTACTCCTCTCGTTTGGGAGGAGTTCCGAAATCGATTTAAGGAGCCGTTTAACTCGATATTAATGACGACGTCGTGTGAACGGATACAGCGTTAAATCGGTATATCGGCCATTAAACCGATTTAAAGTCGCAGTGTAGACCTGGCCTTATACTTCATACAAATCCAGCATTTCTCATGCCACTACAAGCTCTGGTACAATTAGGCAAAGCCTCATTCAGACCTCCCACCACCTACCTGATAAATTAATTTCAGTTAAGGAATCACGCGTGGTGGTTCCTACTGCAGTCAGCAGGTTAATAGACTGATCTGACACATGGTTACAGTAACTAAGATTGAGTTTGGAAAGCAGAGGCATGTGTCTAATGATCAATCGCAAAGAAGCATCTGTAATATCCAGACCAGCCAAACGCAGCTCAACTATGTTCCGTAGTTTACTTCGGTTGTCAATTTGACCTGTAAGACAAATGGGTTTTTTGTTTGCTTTTTTTAAACTTCTCTCCAGTTTTGCAATCAGCAGCAGATTAAAAACAACCCCATACAAAATGCACTGTAACTTATGGCGCCAATGCCCTCAGTTTACTTAAATGGACAGTTAATACACAGAAGTGATTTAAGTTACCTATTGTTTCAAGGAGCCCTCAAGGTAACCATCAGTGAGAGTACATTTTCCTCCTCTGTTTTTTCACTTTTAGCTTGTACATTTGACAGCACTTTATACCTAAAGTCCTTTTCACTGTTTCCCCTGCAGTGAATCACTTTCTCCTTTTTGCAAGGGTTCCACACAGCAATGGGAACAAAAGAACAAAAACTGAGGTCTGACAAACCCAAGCCCAACTCAACAGTGAGTCAAAATGGAAGACTGGGACTTATTTCAGCTCCAGCAGTGCAGTCTGTGAGATGTGAAATGCATTTTGGCTCAATACTTTTGATGATAGCTTTGTTAATGATTGAGATAGAGCTATTTGTAACCATCAGCATGCAAGAGTCTAGAATAATTTCCTGTTTGCACAGGCATATGGACAAATCCAAACCCTGATGGGGGAAAAGTGTGGTCCCAGTAACATAATTAAGGGTCCAAAGACTTTAAATGGAATTATTCATAGGAACAAGCACTATGTATTTGCAGGTTCAGATCCAGCATGTTTGGTAGATCACACAATACTGCTCTGAGCTGATACAAAGCCTTGCTAAGACCAAAAAAAACTACTGCTCCTCTGAATTGAAAGAAAAGATTTCCAGGCTTTTAAAATACACACGTTTGCAGTCATTTGCTTGGAAAGCTGACACACCAGATGAAGTGAGTGGCCAGAGGCCATAGCCTGTTACCTAGGAACTTACCACAGGATGTCCAGAAGGACTGTACCAGTACTGGCCCACACATCTCATATATGTCAGCATTCTACAAAATAGGGCCCAGCTGGTCAGCTAATGTAAATTGTAGTGGCATAGCTGACTTCAAGGAGCTTTGCTTATTTATTACAGCTGAGGATCTGGCCCCAAGAAGTGCAGTGTCCCACAAACCAGCTACCACCTATTGGCACATGAAAGATACTTGCCAAGCTACATTAATTAATAAATCAGTCTGTTACCTGGCCTGTTATCTGTTGGTGGTGACAAGAGGTCTCTCATTTGTGCATCTTTTAATCCTTCCACCCACTGAACATCCAGGATTCGGAGTAAAGGACAACTGGAACTACAAAGTGCTGAGACGGCTATCCATGAACACCCTGATAACAGCAGGTCTCGTAGACCTGGAGATACAAACAAGGGAAATGCCATAGTTGATCCTAGTGTAGAGTCCAATTTAGGTTAATTTTAAGGATAAATGTAGCACTGGTGACAGATCTTAAAACTCCCAAGAGTCTGCAATCTTCTGCCCACAGAACACAGCTAACATAGGCAGTGACAGGGCAAGAGTTCCTGCAATGTCCTGTCACTGTACTTTACCCCGATCTGGAAAATCCACCACTATGGGTGACTATCTCCCTGAAGACAGAGTTCTCCATCACCCGTTTGATCCTAAACTTCTCTTAAGAGGCTGGTTAACTAGGGTTCTTATAATAATGATTTGGACATTTTTCCACTAGGACCTATCCCACTCATTTCATATAGGACTCTCAACAATCACCACATAATTTCCAGTCATAACTGTTGCTGTAGGATTCTCTGTCCTAATACTTCTCTCTGATGCCACTTAGATCCCTTCTGTACCATTTTAAATTTTGTTTCATTACACATTTCACAGAGATTTCTCCCTAGAGACCTCCTTTATATATAAATTGGGATCAATACACCAGTCACAATGTCACTCACCTGGTAGTCTGTTGATGAGCCAGCTCAGCTGTTTTTTAGATATGTTTGTCCAGCTAAGATCAAGGGTTACAGGCTGTCTCCTGATAATGCCACTGAGCATAAGTGGAGTGATGGATTTACAATGGTTTAGATCTATTTTGGTCCATAATCTTTTATCACAGCACCTACAACAACAATACAATTGTTAATTTGGGATTTGCTTTGAATTTTGTAATGCCTTAAGGAGTGAAAAATAGCTGAGAAACCAATGTAATGGCAGCAGCTGACAGATCTGTTTGAAGAGGCTAGGGAGAGCTCATGCATGCATTCAAGCAGAGACTATTACACAAATTGAAAGCTGCTTCAAGTGTTTTCATCAAAGCCAAAATGTAAGGATTTCTTCCCAACAGATGAAACCCTGTTATGGGAGAGATTTTCAAAAGCACAGTCCCATTGACTTTCAGTGGGACCTGTGCTCTTAAGTCACTGAGGAGCTTTTGAAAATCCCGTCATATAGCCTCAACAAACCAGAACAATTTCTTATTTTTCTTAGCCTTTGGATTTGAAGGTCAGTTTTAACCAAGGAGGTGCTGCTGACTGTTCTGATTTCTCCAGTTTTCCTTTTAGCTAAACTGGTGAGTCTCGTAAGATTGACATCTCCATCTCTTGCTCTGCATCTCTATTTCAAACCTACACACACAGCTTCTGTGTCTCTGTCCCTTCCATGTTGCTACAGTTTGCTATGGGCAACAGAGCCATGCAAAAATCCTAATGAAATTGCAAGATTTACCTAGCATTCGGAAACATTGTACTTAGCTGCAGAAAATCTGTTTACAAGCATCTTGTAAAATCACCAAGGAATCCACAGTGGAAGCAATTCCATGGACCTTATTCTCCACGGATTTATCAGCTTGTCAATTATCCTATTCATTACTGGGGAGTGCCATGAAAGAGTCTGTTATCTTCTTGTCTGGGTAAATATTAGAGTTTTGATACATCTGAGCAGCCAGCCAAGAGGATGCTTTATTGGAAGTTCAGCCAAGTGTATAAACATGGCTATGAGAGTCATAATATACATTACAGCTTATTGGTGGGTTATGATCATTGACCTATTGAGTCAATTTATATAAGAGCCCCAGAGAGAGACACCATAAATGGCAATATAATAATTAGCAAGGAAAATATACTCAGATTCTCTACCAATGAAACTGCTGTTAAAAAGCAGAGGGTTGGGAATACAACAAACAAATTCTTTCCACCATGTGCCCTATATATGCAAAAATAATCTTAGAGCAGCTTGAAGCACCTCTGAAATCGGTGAACGGGGCAATGGGATATCTTGTCTGAATCTCAGGAGGCTTTTAATAACTGGATGGAGAAACGACTCAAGTTAATGTCCAGATTCAGGAATCTCTACTTCCTGTACTAGTACACTGCGCTCTCTGCAGTTGTCTAACTAGAGGATTTTGGAATAAAGTTGGCATGAGAGATGTTATGTGGTTATATGTCTACCAGCCTTGTAGGTGATAGAGTTCTCAAGAAAAGCAGGCCAGCTCCTACACATACATACCTCACCTAGAAATATTTAAACTATTTTTGATTGAACTGCATTGAGAGATATCTGCTATGGTTCTGTTAAAGGCCAGCATTTGTGGGCATACCCACACTCCATGTGAACTGAGGAGAGCATCATCTTCCCCTAAAACTTCACACATGCTTAAATCCCTTTCAGGAAGAAGAGAAATTAGCAAGTGCTGATTATCCTATACCTCCATGAATCGCACCATGAAGACAGATACAAGCAGCATCGTCCCCCTCAGCTCCTTACCATCTGTTCCAGGTCTTACAAACTCTCATACAGATGCACAAATCGCTATGACTGAGGTAGCTAAAGACAGCCATCCAGACTTCCCTTTGCATCACATGGGCTGCCCCGTCATCTAGGGGGAGTGAGTCCGGAGGAGGGCTGATGGGGGGTGGCCTGATTACATGGCGTTCCATCTGAATGCATTTGGGAGGAGAGAGTGAAGGTGGTGGCCGGGTAATCACCCTAGGTGTGCTTCGCAGGCTTGGCACAAGCTGGTGCCTCAGCTCCCTGGGAGTCCCATTTAACCCTTTGCTGAACCTGTGGAGTCTCTCGCTATTGCTCAGAGCACGTTTGGGCTCCTCGTTCTCGCTCTCTGGCTCAGATTTGATGGGTTGGTGGTTCTCATTGGCAAGGCTGTTCTCAGTTTTTTGGATCTCCTGATTGAGCTCCTTGCTGAGCTCTTTGCTCAGTTCCTTATTTGGAAGCCGCCTTTTCCGCCTCATCTTTATCTTCTTCTTGTCCTTAGGCTCAGCACTTTCAGTGCTGGGGCCCGCAGTGGGGGAGCTCGACCGTGACTGGTCACTCTCCTTGGATTTTGGAGGTGCTTCTGGCAGATCTTCCTCGGGTTCCTGTTTAAAACGCCGCAGGGGTTTGGCCATGGCAGGTCGGTCATCTGTAGCCTTCCATGATCGCCTCTGAAAAGGAAAAGTCTGAGGCTTTAGTAGAGCTGATAGTTAATGAGTTATTGCCACAGAGCCTGCAAACAGCAGAGGACATGTGCAAGAGGACATGCTTCCCAGCAGCCTGCATAGAGGGCAATAGGGTAAAGAACCACATCCAAACATTCTCCTGACTACAGTGGAACGTTAATAACTGGTGGCACCATGCCTAAGATGGTATTTTAAAGAGCCATTGTATATTAAAAACCGTAACTTAAGGAGCAACCCTGAAGACTCCAGGGGACTGTTTTATATTTAACATGGATATTCCTGAAACATCAAGACAATCTAATTTTTAAGGATCTGCTGGTAGCACAGCAAGCAAGCACCAGTTAAACAATACATGCACCAGGTAACAACACATTGCAAACAAATGCTCTCTTCTCAAGGAGATGTCTGTTGGGTAGGAGAAAACTGGCTCAGGACACTGTGGTTCAGAAAGTAAATTTCCCATTTTAAAAGATGGCCACTGTATTTCCTGATATGCAGTCAAGACCAGTGGTTTTACTCACCCAAGCAGCAATGCAGGCTAAGAACACTGGGTTCATTTGATTTAGCAAGTTTTGGAACATTCTGTATTGCAATTACTAAGCCACATTCCTGGCATGCTGCTATTCTGCCACTTACTGCTGGATCCTTGAGTGATAGCTACCCCTTTATGTCCCAAGGAGTGCACTGCATTGTCTCATTCTCTCTCCAGCATAGTGTGTATATATAAAAATGGGTGATCCAGCTGACAGCCTTGATACACTGCTAGTCTGCTGAGACCTGAAGTAAGTTCACAGAAACTTTGATTGAAAGTGGGGCTGTGGAGGGGTCAGCTGGCACCTTCCTCTCTGCTCCAGTCACTTTTCGTAAGCAGGAATCACACATCACTTGTCTACTTTAATCAAATCCCACACTGACGTACATTAGACACAGTTGCAAAAGATGTGCAATGCCATGCCAAAAAAGGGGAATATTGCAGGTCTAATCTGATCACTACAAGCAAGAGAAAAGCTGACAGTTGTTAAAACTAAAATGAAACAGCACTGTAGTAAACAGAGATGAGGTTGGCAAAACACTGATTATTATGCCAGAAGTTCTATGCTGCTTCAATAAACTATATGGATCTAATAAAAGGACATTCTCCTAGCTTTTAAATGGGGATGTATCATTAATGCATAGCCTTCACAGCTTTTTTTTTTTTTTTTTTGAGCTTTAACCAAAAATTACAAGGGACTGGACTAAGGTATTTAAGATTACAAAGAGATTAGCAAAAGATGATCCATCCCTCCCTTTTTACAGTGATTACAGGAGAAAGAGAAGTTAATGAAAGTTAGTGACAGGTAATTTAGATTAAATTACATGGAAACTTCTTCAGAAGACTATAGTCACCTTATGGCATTCTCCATCCTAGGATATCAGTCAGAAAGTAGGAGCTGGATAATTTAATGACCTATAACAACATTTCTAATCATATGCTAGTGTATAAAAGTTAAACAGAACACTATCAAGGTCGGGATAGATTTTACCTCTTACACCATTACAAAAATAGCCAGGTAGTGTTATTGGGTCTGGCAAGATTGGTGCATGCAGGGAGAGCAGAACATCAGTACAGAGAAGAGAATTTTACCCACTGGTCTTTGAAAATGACATAGCCTATGTTTTGATAGCATTTTAGTAGAGGATTGTAGAATAGGAAATATTAAAAAAAAAAAAAAAGGATCAACTAATCTCAGGTGGAAACCTCTGTGTGCATTCAGAAAGAGGGTGTTTTCTGATTCTGAGATGCAAATATGCAGTAAAAATGGCAGCGAAGACACAGCAATGGGATTGCTAAAGAAACTGAACAACACCACAGCTCAGAGAACACAAGAGGGAGAAGAAAGTGGCAGCACACAAATTAAAGAGGTACCTTTTTCCTGAAGAGTTTCTCTTCTTTACCGAGTTTTAGCTGTTTCAAAAAAGAAAAGACAAAACAAATGTTTAATTTTTTGTGTAGGTATCAGTAAAAATTACTACTATACCAATTTTCTTCAAGTAATGGCTGATTTGGTGAGTGGTTACAGCAAAGCATAATGAAGTGGACAGGCTAACCCGCTATAATAATAATCAAGCCACACTTTGTTTCTTGCCTTTCTGAATATTTCTGAATATTTATGGTTTGTTGTTTTCAATAGCTGAAGTCCATTAATGAACATTTAACACCCCCCCCAATCTCCACCCCAGTGCACTGTGGTGTCACTCTATGGAACCATCAAAGTGTCCCACATTCTGGAGGCATGTAGGAAATGCGTACCAGCATCCTCTACTAAGTCAAATAGTTTTTAGTGGCCATGAAGGCAAGCAGATAACAGCACTGGCTAGAGACCAAGCCAGTGGACAGACACTGTGCATGCAGCCCCCCTATTCTGCCTTTGTAACTTCAATCCCTACCTGTATCACCTATTTCAAATCTTGGGCTGTTTACCATAGTGAATTTATGTGTACTACAAAACTAGCATAAAAACTCCCATTAAACACGACCAAAATCACTGCGCATTCACTCATGCCCAAAGTGCCCCCTTTCACTTCCACAGACAAGATACTCTGCAATCCCTAGCTGTTAAATAAAACTAATGCATTTGAATGCTTTCTGGCCCAAATAAACTGTGCAAGTCAGATTTTAAAAAGTTGCCTACATTGCAGCTGAAAGCAATAGATAGATTCCTCCTCCTCTCTGTAAGTTGGGAAGAATATTACCTCAGAGATGCTGTAAGGATCAGTTACTTAGTGAAGTGTTACTACTGCGGTATGTAGTTATGGCTAGTTAGAGGAAGCTATCAAGTGCCACCCAGTGGCTAGAGATGAAAAGGGTTGATCGAAGCTACTTTTGACCATCCCACACCTGGTTTAAAAAAAAAAAAAAAAAATCCAACAGTGGGGCTCTCTTCGTTCAGAACTGCTTTTTTATTTTTTTTTTAAGTAAATAGCCAGTTCTTTGCCCAGTATTCTCTGTCCCTGAATTAAAAAGTAAGGTAAAGTTCAGGTGGATAAACTTTACTGTTCTGCTTGATGGATACTTTTCAAAAAGAAATGTAAAGTGCTATGCAATTTCCTTTGTAACTATCACTTGCTGGAATTCAAGAGACTCAAAGGAAACTTTAAAGCAGAAGTGCAAGAGACATCAGCCCCTGACCTACAACAAGTGCCTGTGTACGCGCATGCATTAAGGAAATGGGGTTCTATTCTCTCATACCCGTTTTCTCATAGCAGGTTCTTGGGGTTTCTCAAATTTTCTTTTCCTTCGCATATGCACATCATCTGACTTTCTCCTCAAAATAGAATCAACAGGAGTTTTTTTGGAATGTTCATCAGATTTCCGCCTGGGGCTTTCTTCACATTCCCCTTTCCGTTTTGCTACATCTGTTACTTCCTTATTATCTCTGTTCATCTTCTGTTCCTTAAGCAGTGAGCCTGGGAGATTCGATGCATATTTGAATCCTGGTCCACGCTTTTGCTTGTACGCCAAAGAGAGAGAAAACACAAACAAACTTTATATCTTATGTCTTTTTTTGCTGTTTACAATGCATTTCACCTGAAGCTTGTCCGGTTACAAGCAGCTGATTAAACCACTAAATGGGCTATTGACAAGCAGTCAGTGTGGTAATGAATTTTAACCTCCAAGGCATTTTTCTTATTTGTAACATACCTTCTACCTCCATCTCAGATAATAAAGAATCTAATGTTTCACTAGTTGTAAGGGACACTTCAGATTTCGTTGAATACAGCTTTACAAAAATCTAAAACACAGACAGCTTTTAGTTTGGATTTAAACATCCCTCCTCTGCAGGATTTCCTACAATATTTTGGTTACACTCTGACAGTGCACAGAATCTGAAAGTGAAAATGACTGCAAACAAGAGGGGTGCTGACTAATTTCTTTTCTTTGTCTCAGCTGAATGACATATAATAAAGAAAAGCAGAGAAGATTTTTAAATAGTCAAGTTATTTGACAATGTGTCTCTTTGTTTACTACATGGATTTTTAGACTAATTGTGCTTTTGTTCCATAGCCAAAACAAGACAGCAAAAATAGATCTGGATGTTAGAGAGAATACACCAGATTTAGTGTCTCATGCTTATGTCATGTATTCCAGTGAAACTCACTTTCCCAGTTTTCCCTGCATGGTTGCACTTTGGACATTCCCAGCAGTTCGGCAGTTCATCGTTAACCACACCATCCGATTCCTTCACCTAGAGGGAAAGAGGCATATCCCGTTAATAGTGTTAAGTGGCAGTGCAAGTCCACATACAGATTATCATAATCTAAAAGTAGTCATTACAATAGCAGGGGATAGACTCTTTGCACTGGTACCCTGTTTCTCAGATCAGTTGTGGCTCTAGGCTAGATGCACTAAAGGAACAGCACTACCTTGTTTGCACTGTGACACGCATACTCCCAACCCTGTAAGATTACTCATCAACCACCATCAACAAAACCAAAACCACAGTTTGGTACTTGAGATGGATTTTAAGTCTTGGCTTTTTGGCTAAGATCAGTGGTAGTCCCTGTTTAATAGTTGACGCATTCTCTATTAAGATACCATATACAGGACTGACGAGGGGGTGTGGGTGGGGGGGAAGCCAGTACAATTACCAGGGCCGCGGTCTGGAAGGGGGCCGGCTGCTTGTCGGCCCTGTTTAGCTGGTCTGCCTTGCTGGCTGGGGCCGAAAAATTTTTTTCGCTGGGCCTGAACCCGCTCTGCGGCCTGACCATATACCTGTATTGTAGTGAAAGGGGTTCACACCTAATCTAAGACTGTCTCTCCTATCTTCAGTTTACAATACACTTCTTCATCATTTCTCTCAGTGGCCTGGCAAGAAGTAAGCCTTTAATTAATAATAAAATAATAAATAAATAATCACCTAGCTCTTACAGCGCTTTCATAGTAGATCCCAAGCTTTCACAGGGAAGTCAATATCATTATCCTATTTTACAGATACAAGGTTCCTTCTCATCCCTTACATGGGGAGTTATTTCAAAGTGAGGATTTTGTAATGTACTTAAAAGCTCCTTAAATGTTAATCAAGGACCCATGCAGGAAAAAACCACATGCCAGCTGCAGCCCAATACCAACAAATGGAACTTGCCAGTCAGTTCCAGGGAAAGGCCTGAAACTTTCATTCAAAAAGATAGTGTGCTAGCAATTTATTTTATGCCTCCTTGCCTTCAAAGTATCCTTCCTTCTTCTTCAATCAACATGTAGTACACGGAGAAAAAAGCTCATTCTATCTAGTTTATTAGTATTGTGTTTTTTTTTTAAAGACAATCTCACAAACTGCATAAGGCTGTTATGTATAATTAGCGAATGGTCATGCCCCAAAGAGGTAATAGATACAATTTCATAAGCCTTAATTCACTTTTGAAAGTGGGACTTAGGCTTTTGAAAATTGCACCTTTGTCTTATTTTAGAATCTGCATAATGGAATTAAACAGTAGGTCAAGATGGGTGAGGAAAGACAAGGGATGGTGTAAGAACATGGCTACTATTATGGCATGTTCATACCCTGAGTTAATTACAAACTTAAAAAAAAAAAAACTGTTAAATTAGATTCACTTCTTGGCATTGTGGAAGAATGCATCAGAAGATTTATTTTATATGGAAAGCAAGTGCTTGTAAGGAGGACATTAAATCTAGGGCAGGTTGAAGCAAGGCCAATAAGATATCTAAGGCTAATATTACCAGCAGGGTAAAGGACCTGAGGGACTAACTCTGAAATAGAGCGCAGGCAGTGCTATAAAGGCCCAGAGGACTTATGCAGTTTTGTTAAAGAAAAGCTTTAATTTTTTTTTTTTTTAATCAGTGAAACAGTTCATTGTATTGAATATTCTCCTGCAGTACTAGAGGGCTACAGTCTGAGCCTCTGAACAGACAGTGACTGCTCTAGTTTACTATCCCATCAGAGTGATAAGTCAGTTGTTGTTTTGAAAGCCCTTTCAGTTTTAATATCAAGAGCATTGTAAGCAAACTGGGAGGAATTTTAAACATTTTATCTTGACTGTATCACTTAAACCTCCCTGCCCTTCACAGTGTGTGACTGTGCCACAAGATGGTTCTGTATCCTCCATCTTAGGAAACAGTCCCGGGCAGTCCAAGTCAGAACAAGTTATTTCTGTGCTGAATAGATCAATTCTACCTAAAGGGAGACAAAGGCCATTGGGCCCTTTGTATGAGTTTAAAGCATGAAGAGAGTGGTAATGTAGACAAATTAATGAGACACACAAATGTGGGACTATACAACTATGCAGTTGTCCTATTAAGGTGTGGGATCACAAGTGTTTATTTGACAAATAGGCAAAAGCCATGTGCCATGGCAGTGCTGGAATAAGAAGGGGATAAAGTGGGGAATGAAGTGTATTGCACAGCAGTGTTTTGTGTAGAAAGGTCTTAGACTCCATCATGCTCTCTACAGCTGTACCTAATGCTATTCGTCTCTTCCACTCATTAGCACTAAATTCATTCACAAGGTTTGGAAAATATAAGCCTCTCCAAGAAAACATCTTGAGACTAAGGACTAAAGAAAAAGAGGAACATCTTTATTGAGAAAAACTAAATTTGGATCCTTAGAAATCTGAAAACACAGATAAGTACCTACATTAACGTGAGATTTGGAACACGTCGTCATTATGGATTAACCAGATGGATTAAACGCTCTTTAGGAACAGTAAAGGATATGTGAGGAGGCTGCTATCAGATTCCTTTAAAAATCCATACATTCACTGTGGAGAGAGAACAAGCAGAAATGCTGCTGTCTATGAAGGACACACCTGGTGATATTCAAGGCCAGGTCTACATGCGACTTTAAATCGGTTTAATGGCCGATATACGATAACGCGTTAAACCTTCCGTTCGACGACGTCGCTTAATATCGATTAAAGGCTCCTTAAATCGATTTCGGAATCCTCCAACGAGAGGAAGTAGCGCTAATTCGATAGTGATAACTCAGATTAGGGGTCATGTGGACGGAAATCGGGTATTGGCCTCCGGGCGGATCCCAGAGTGCAGCACTGACCGCTCTGGACAGCAATCTGAATCGAGGTGCAGCGGCAGGTAAACAGGAAAAGCCCGCGAACTTTTGATTACATTTCCTGCTTGCCAGCGTGGAGCTCTGATCAGCACGGCTGTGCGATGCAGTTTGAAATCGAAAAAGAGCTCCAGATAGACGTAGGGAGATACTAGGTCTGATCGCTGTATGGGGAGACAATCTGTTGTATCCAGCTCCGTTGACGAAACGAATGCCAAAGTTGAATAAAAAACCAGGATACACAGCGCTGCGTGACAAGCGTACGGGAAGCCAGAGACTCAAATGACGCTCATGAAGGGAGGGAGGGTACTGAGGACTCCAGCTATCCCACAGTCCACAGCAGTCTCTGAAATTATTTGCATTCTTGGTGAGCTCCCATTGTCTGTAGGTCAAACACAGTGTCTGGCGTGGTTCAGGGAACAGTCCTCAGTTTATTCCCCCACCACACGTGAAAAAAAGGGAAAGATTGCTGTGCTATGGCGTTTGCTCAATGCATCCGCGAAAAAAGGCGCCAAAGGTTGTCTGCTGCCTTCACAAAGGGAGGGGTGAGGTGTACCCAGCACACCGGGCAGTGTTTTCTGCCCATCAGGCACTGTGCTCTCACCGAAGTGGGAACTATTGGGATAGCGGAGGAACAGATACCACAGTTGCACCGCCCTGAATCGGAATGCGTAGCTTTGGGACCTATGGGACGCCAAACAATCGATTTCGGGATCCCACTGTGGACGCGCTAAACCGATTTTATTAGATCTGTTTTGTAATATCGGTTTAAGCTAATTCGAAATAATCGTGCAGTGTAGACGTACCCACAGACAGACTCAGCTTGGATACTTTGCTGCTGAGATCAAATCTGGAGAAAAATGAGAGCATGGTAATAAATCCCAGAGCCCATAACATACTCCTTCATACATGGAATTGAGATCTTACTTCACAGTCTGACTGGCTTGCCAATATGATCAGCTGCTGGGGACTCCCTCCCTTCTCTCAATGGGAGAAGCCTGAGATGGTTATAAAAGATCACACGCTGAAAGTAAGTTTTAGATAGTGGAGAAACCCAACCCTCCCTTATGCAACCAAGCTAGGAACTTTGAAAAGTGTGGGCTTTATAACCTGGAACAACCTGAAAGGGAATGGAAATTACACTAGCACATGCTGAACCGTTCCCATCAGAAGAGCACTGCAGGAGCTGTGGAGTCACCTCAGTAGAATGGGCTCAGAGAACAAGTATCTCCCCAGAGAAATCAGACATGATAGAAACTTAGAGTTCAAGGATGTTCACTCTCTAACTGATCCCAGCCCTTCCTGTTCATCTATTCTCCCACAGGGAGTTCATTTTCCAGTCTATGGATTTTATTCAAAGATGGCACCCAAGACCAACATACACTGCTGCCTACTTACTGTTACATTTTCAAGTATGATTGGGGGATGGGTGGGAAGGACATTCTCTTATGATGGAGGCAGGAGGTGCTTGCATGAGAGGTCATCCCCATAATAAAGGGGACTTCACACTATCTAGGTATTTATATTGTGGGGGCAGCAACTGCTCCAGTCGCAGGGGACTCATACAGCAGCCAGTTGGTTCCAAAGTCTGAATTTAAGACTACTTTAAGGATTAGAATAGTGTGAAAAAAGTAAGACACTTTTTTTTCAAGTATCAGAGGGGTAGCCTTATTGTCTGGATCTGTAAAAGCAGCAAAGAGTCCTGTGCCACCTTATAGACTAACAGACGTATTGGAGCATGAGCTTTCGTGGGTGAATACCCACTTCATCGGATGCATGTAGTGGAAAATTCCAGAGGCAGGTTAAATATGCAAGCAAGAATCAGGCTACAGAAAAGCAGGTTCTCCTCCCTTGGTGTTCACACCTCAACTGCTAGAAGAGGGCCTCATCCTCCCTGATTGAACTAACCTCGTTATCTATAGTCTGATTCTTGCCAGCATATTTATACCTGCCTCTGGAAATTTCCACTACATGCATCCGATGAAGTGGGTATTCACCCACAAAAGCTCATGCTCCAATATATCTGTTAGTCTGTAAGGTGTCACAGGACTCTGGAGTTTTTTCAGTCTCATGAAACATTGTGGAGCCCAACCACAGGGCTACGCAGTGCCCATGAACAAAGAAGGAATACAGAGAGAGGCTCCCATTGCATCATCTTCCCTCTGCCATTCTCCTTCAATGTACACACTGCTATGCCTTTCCAGAGGCTCCCAAATCCCTAGTGGGGATGGTGTCCTTTTCATCCTGTAAATAAATATCACTTAGGCAGTCACCCTGAGGAGATTACCTACAGAAAAGGCACTGGAGGATACCCCACTGCTACAGGTCACCAGGGATTCTGGGAGCTCCAGAGAAGTTGAGATACACAAGGCTCCCAGCCCACACAACACTTTCTGAGGACAAGGTGTAAGGGGCCCCCAAAAGCTCAGTTTGACATAATGTTTCTGACCAGGGATAGGGAAAGGAATCCTAGGGGGTGTTATCTGCCAGCTGTTTTTACTAGCTTAAAAAAAAAAAAAACCCCAAAAACCCTGCACCTGGTTGCCCAGGGCAGAATTGCAAATCTCTAACTTTTCCATTTTCATAGATACTGGAAGTGATTTTTCTCTGTTACCAAACCAGCACTTGACTGGTTAGTCTCTGGTCATGAATATGCAGGACAGCAGTAGTATTTTCTTTAATTTCACAGGTCTGACCCACATCCTGCATAGCTAGCTACCACATCAGCAAGCTCCAAATTTGGTTTGGGGAAGTCAATGTTTCAACTGTCACTAAACAGTGATTCTGTCCTGCAGGCCAAATCCTGAATAATGTTACTCTGTGATGCTACACGGAAGGACAGAGGAAAATGTGGAGTAGTTTGGGCATGTGAATTTGGTGCAGTGCAATAGTAAAGCAGTGCTGCAGGTCAGGACTGATGTACCCTGCAGGACAGACTACACAGCTACTTCCCCTGCTAACCACTAGCACTGGCTGGAGCTATCAGTCACTCTTTCACTAAAATACTGAAAGACCTTATTTTCAGAAGTGCTGAGCAACTGCAGTCTGCCCTTCTCCACCGTCCTGACTACAACAGGAGCTGTGGGTGCTGAGCACCTTTGAAAATTGTGCCATTCCTCACCCAGAGATTAGGGAGCTGAGAGATAGTACAGACAGCATTATCCAGACCATGTGGTTCATGCATTTTGGAACAAAAGTATTTTTCCATCACAGTGGGTTCCATAGGCACCAACTGTGGCTTTCTGGGAGTAGGGGATGTTGGAATACATTTTACTGTGGAAATAGCAAAACCATTTTAACCATAAATTGGGATGACGATGAAGGAGAGAATGGCTGAGTGACTCAAGCTAGACAAATCGCTCCCAGGATCAGTTCTGGAATGGAGTGGCTCAGAAGTCTCCCAGTCAAGTGGCTGCAAAAGCCCACAGAGAGGGTGGGATTTTCAGATGTGCTCAGCATTGACCTAACTGCTCCCATTGAAGGGTATGGCCACTGATGTCAATGGGAGCAGAGTTAGGCTAATGCAGAGTACCTTTGAAGTCTAAAACATACCTGCTGCGTTCCCTAGAGACTACCGGGACACAGGCACTGCTGGGAAAGCTCAATGAGCTCAAAGCCAGCCTCTGCTGAACACAAGGTTTATGTCTGGACAAACACATGAACTGAGCTACCTATCTGTCCTTTCTGAGGAGTAGGGAAGTTGTTTGAAGGGTGGGAATTGTGGTTTTAACTCGTCTAAACCAGACTTTTTAATTTACAAATGTCAGAGCCTAGAAATACTTAGCTGAGATTTCATTGCCAACTTCAACTCTGCCCTTGAATCACTGAACACTCCAGTCATACACCTTCCACTGTCCTAAAGAAGTCATCTCTCTCTCCTTCTCACACACACTCTCGCATACTGCAAGACCACTCTCCAGTTAAAGGTGGGAGACAAACCTTCTCTGTACAGGCAAAGGACCACAACTGATTTAATCCAAGTGGAAGATCCTGCTTCTACCCCAGTCACAGTGGGTGTGTCTACACTGCAATAAAAGACTTGTAGCACAATCAAGGCCAGCCCAGGTCACTTGGCTCAGAATCATGAGGCTTAAGCTATAAAACTGGAGTTTAGATGTTCGGGCTCAGCCTGAAGCCTGGGCTCTGAGACCCTGCAAGGGGAGAGATCTCAGAGCCTTGGCTCCAGCCCAGACCCAAACATCTACATTACTATTTTTAGCCTTGCAGCCTGAGCCCCATGAACCTGAGTCAACTGACCCAGGCCCAGACTTGGTGCCACGAGTTTTTTTTAATCACAGTGTAGACATGCATAGTTTTCCCAGAGTCCCCATGCTCAATTCTAGGCCAGAGATCAACTTTGCCCACATTTACCCACAACATACAGAACACACAATTAACCCTTTACCCTACTCACCCTCACAAGTTGGTCCTAAGACCACCCTACACCCAATAAGGGCCAGGCAGGAACAGCATGCAGGCTGTACTATTTTACAGCCAGACCATGCTATTGTAATCCATCTAAACAGACAAATTCAGTTTCCTTCCTATACCAACTGAGATGGCTGGGTGGGAGGCACACATTTACTACCATTTGTAAAGGGAGGAAGAGCTAGATGTTGGGTGAACATTGAAATTTTCACTGAGTCTTTCCAGACTGACATTTAGGTTTATTTGAATCACTAAATTCTAATCTAACTTCCAACTTGTTTTGTTTAAATAACGCCAAAGCTCTAAGAAACTCTGCAGTTCACAGGTTCATCTCCTCACCTCAGAATTATTTACCTGGAAATATCTAAGGAGATGAACCTTTACTTATGTCTAATATTAAGGAGGCTGAAGAAATCTGAAAGCTCTTTTGGAAAGCAGGGATTTCCCTGCTCATTGGGGTTACTAGCTACTAAATGTCAAAGAGGATCCTCTTGAGTAAGCTCCCTACTCAGAGAAGGTTTTGGGCTCCCAGACTGCCAACCTGCACCTTGCGCCAGCTCTACGTTCTCATACAGTTTTCAAGCAGTTAGTTTTAGTTCATTGTTTTTAACGGAAGGAAGTGACTGACCGTTTATTACTACCATCAGTGTCATTTCTCTGGACTCACCTTAAGGCATCCTGGGTGTATTATTTCATTACAAATGGAACATTCCATTAGCATGAGATTAAACTTGCCCTCCTCCTCTTCCACAGTGTCCTCCTTTCCAGCTTCTCCACACACGAGACACACAGCAGTGTGAGGCAGCACTGGCTGTTTGCACAAATATGAGAGAGATTAGGGCATGGGTAACATAATGGAGCAGATGATCAAGACATTTAATTTACATTTGGCTAATCTCAAACCAGTTTGTGGTACGGGGTCTTTGATTCTGTGAAGTGCTGAGAGCCACCAACTCTAATTAATGTAACAAGCATATTGCTGTTGAAGTTCAGTGCATGTTCTAGAGCAACAAATTGTGAATGATATACATTAGGGATGATCCTGGCTCCCTGTAACACCACTGAAGTCAATGGACAATCCGAGGGACGAATCCTGCCCACTAAGTACATCAGCACATTGGCCTTGGTCTTAGAAATTTACAGTAGACAGATACAGAGACCTGCTTGTGAGCCAGTTTACTGTAACAGAGTGACATAGAAGAAAAAAGAGACATTAGATCAAAAATATTGGTCTATTATACCTCATAACCTCCCTTAGCAGGTAGGCAGCAACTCCATTTTACATAAAGAGCAGAGGAAGGTTATGGGAATCAACCAAAGTCACAAAGCAAGTCCACATCAAAACCAGGAACAGAACCCAAATCTCTCAACTCATAGATATTAATCATGGTTAGATCTAGATCATAGTAGCACCAACAGGCTACTATCAGAATTAAGATACCATTTTGCAGGCACTGTATAAGAACACAGGAAGATAGGAGGCAATAGGGTGAATTTCTAGCAATCGAGAGATTCTTTCTTCCAGGTCAGATCTCAGTTAAGATGCTGCAATTCTCCATCTACTTTAGTTATTTCTGTAACCTTGGTGTCAAAGTGTCAGAATTTCAGTCTAATTAGGAAAGTGTCTTTGCACTAATGACACACACACACACACACAAGTGTAAGCGGACCACCTTGGACATCATGAGAAAGCATCAAACCTTAGACCTCTTGAGTTAAATGCATGAGCCTCTACTGCATGAGCTAAAAGATACTTTTCTCTTAGCCCAGGCTGTAGCAGGCTCAATCTCTACAGCTGGCCCAGCCACCACTAGAGGAGGACAGAGTGCCACACCATGCAGGCAGGTGTTACACAAGTACTTGGTTTGCTGCAATATGGTGCAAGTCTTGTGACAAGGAGGGGAACAAAGACACTTAAAAGAAGCTGGCTATAATTTGAAATACATTCAGCTAGATCATATATCACTACTTATCTATTAATCCTCAAGAGCTGAGAACTGGCTTTCATGGCAAAGGCTTCATTTTAGAAGTATATACAAATCTTAAACCATCACTGGATAACTACATTGATTGAAATCTCAGGCAGGATAAAAAAAAATGATTGGCATTGAAGATACTACTGTTTAGCCTGCCCTATACATTGACACTTGATGTATTAGCTCTGGCAACACTTCTAAACCTTATCATGTCAGTAAATACTTAGCACTTCATCTTTAGAGAACTTTGAAAATATTAACTAATTAATCCTCACACACACACGGAGAGATTATCTCCATTCTGCAGTTGGGGAAAACTGACAGAAGTTAAGTTCAAAGCCACAGAAGTTCTGCCTACTAGAAATTGTTTGTATTGCAAGTAGCTGCAATGCTTGTAACACACTATGTCTATGCACAAAAGTGCTTGCAAAAGCACATAGCCATTGTTAGAATTATTGTAATTGTTCTTGCTTGGGGCAAGGGTCTCCAGTTCTATATCCTGCCCCAGGTCACTCCACACCACTGAAATGCCCGTGTTGACAAATGGCTGGTATTGCAGCTGAACCGTTACAATTGGTCTTCCCAGCACAATGCCCCTGCATCACCTTGAAGAACCACTCTGCGCAACATACAACATCCCACATCCTCAACTCCTCTCTTTTTCTGAGCTACTGCAGCTTCCGTCATTTCATGCAGATTAGTTTCCTGTTTTATGAAATGCAGTACAGGTTCTCTTATGGCTTGTAAAGTTACCAAATACCTGTGTTTTGTATACAGTTGATATTTTTAAACTTGAAAACAAAATCTATTGAACAGCACTAGCATAAACTGTGGATTATTACTTCCGCAAAGCCTTGCCTTGAGGACCTGTGCTGGAAGCTGTGGGCTATGTACCCACAATGCACTGCTACTGCAATAACTGGAAGACATGCTGACCAAGTTTATATAAGGCAGAATGGCTAATGGGAACATGAGGCACTGTTACAAACTACAACAGTTCAATATGAACCATTTTAAATTGTAATCAGACAATTCTACAGACGTTCTTTGCAATGGAGAAGCTGAAATAAGAGTCCCACTGGTACTAGCACCAATGGGAATTTCCCCAGAGCAAACAAGGTCCCAGAGTCCATGTCCAAGCTGGGAGTAGAACCAGGGCATCCTGACTCCCAACCTTGTGGTCAGACTATAGCTCTCTGAAATAAAATTGCTGAAATTGAACTGATCTAGGAAGAAATATTTTCCCACAGAATACAGGGAAAGATGCCCAGAACAGAATCCAGTTCCATGAAGATCTGTGATCATTCTGGACACACACCTGAACTGGTCAGAGACAGGGACGATGGTATTAGCATTGTTTTCCCTCCAAAACAGGAGTGGCCCTGCTTTGTTTAGGACTACTCAGAAGAAATGGTGGAGGATCCCTCAAGCAACTACTGGCTAACATAACAGTGCAACTTTGCTAACCTTCTCCTTCACAGGGATCAGGACTATACAACATGATTGAAACTGGTTGCTGCTAGCAGTTTCCCTGACCAATGGAGACAGTGAAGCCATATTACAAACCCGCTGTAGACCGTCAACAAGAAGGGGGAGCAAGATTTGACTAGCATGACTAAAAAATTTCTCCATCCAAACTGGTCAATGAATTCATGTCACAGCTCAGTTAATAATAATTTAAAGTATTCAGATGAAAAGCATGCTAGAGCTGCAAAAGTACTTTACAGAGAGGTAGGTATTCCCTCCAATTTACAGATCAGAAAACTGAGGCACTGAGAAGCTAAAAATCTTGGTCAAGGTCATGGAGCAAGTCTGACAGAGCTAGGAACATACCCAGAAGAAGTGAATTCAAGTCCCCTGTTCTAAAGAGGACATATGGCCTAGCACAGGACTGGGAGTCAGAGGGCCAGATTTTCAGAACAGCTCAGCACTCAGCAGCTCCTATGGAGGACAATGGGAGCTGCTGAGTGCTGAACACTCCTGAAAATCAGGCCCAGGAGATCTGGGTTCTATGCAGGGCTCTTCTACTCACTTGCTGTGTGACCCTGACCAAAGCACAATTTCTCTCTGCCTCAGTTTCCTCAAATTAAAAAAAGTTAATAAATGTATGTAACTCATAGGTGTGCTAGTAGACTAAACTAAGATCAAATGGAAGCCACTACAGAAGTATTACCACCACCCGCAGACAATGTGCTTTCCCCTTTAAAACCCCCCCACCAAATAGCAATAGCAGCTGGCACAGTTTGATCCCAGCACAGACAAGGCCTTTGAACCCATCAGAGGAAACTCTCACACTTACCAATATAGCTAATCACAATGAAAATGGGAGAGAAAAGCTGGACTTTCCTCCCTTCAGAGAGTGGATGTATACCCACTGGAACAACGCAATAACTCAGTGTGAAAGGAACAACTGAGGCGGTGGCAAATTCAAATCTGGATCTGGTTTAGTCTGAGATTCAGGTTCCAACAGTGCCAAAATTGTGGGAGATTTTAGCCCAATATTTCCACCTTCTTTAATTGAGGTGGTAAGGTTGGTTGGATTCTCATTGAATCTGACAAGATCCAAAGCAAAAGACAGCCTCCCCGCACCCATCCTTTGCTTTGAATCGGACTTGAATTTTCCTCCATCCTGAAATTCAAAGAGGTTCATATTCAAGATGTGAGTTTTGGCACATTTCTAATAATCCTCTCTTCATGCTGCCCCCCCCCCCCCCCCCCCCACACTACTGAGAATCCAAAATTATATTTTTAAATAAGGTTGGAGGGAGGGGGGGAGGAAAAAGGTCTGAGAAGGAGCTTTCAACTGGGATGCACGGTGTTTAATTTGCTTTTAAAGAGTGAGTTCCACAGCCCATGTCTAGTCACTACGGACAGTAGGACCTGAAAGATGGGTGGGTATGCTCTGACAGAAGCCACCAGAACAAGGCTTGTCAAGGCGTCTCAAGAGAGCCACAGCTACAAGTGGACACTTACTGCGATGCACTGCCTCATAATGCAGGACTGCTTCATCCTTCCAGGCCCACCAAACTTCTTCATGTCTTTGCAGAAGTGACACTCGCCGCACTCTGTACGTAGACAAGCCTCGCACTTGCGGCATCGCGTCCTTCTCCGGCGCGCTCCTGCAGTCGTCCGATTAGCAGCTAGCTTCACTGCAGCGGCAGTGCCCAGTTTCCCTTTGGGTCGTCCAACTGCCCTGTTCTGGAAATGCCAGACACACAGGATGAATATCTCATTATATTTATTGCTTAAGCCACAGAATCTCCTTTTACTTGGGGGGGGGGAAAATATTTTCTTGATGCCATGGTCTCCTAGCTATAAAGATGAGATGTGCATTAGAAATATACATAGATAGAGAATACTTAGCACATATACATTGTCGCCTTTATAGTCACCAACTCTCTCAACATCCTTTGAGGTAGTACCACATTTTATACAAATGAGAAACCGAAGCAGAGAGATTAAGATCACTATCCTGCAATGAGCTCTGCACAGATGGAGCCCCACTGAAGTCAACACAAGCGTACCCATATGCAGCTCATTGCAGTACTGGGGCCCAAGTGATTTACTAAAGGCTACAGAGGGAATCTGTGTCAGAGCTGAGGAGTTCCTGGGTCCCAGGTTTACGTTTAGATAATGCTAGTGGTCCTGTTTTCCTCATCTGAAAAGGAGGTATCCAGGGAGAAGAAGAAAGTAAATTTAGAGGCTAGGTGGTACACTGTAAACTTTGAAATCATGGTGGAGAAGAGGAATTTGAATTCATGTAAGAGATAAAATAGGATATGAGACCTAGGCACCATAGAATACTTTCCAGCAATCCCTCTTACATCACCTCCAAACAGGTATTCAGAAATGAAACACTAGAATTCTACATTAAGGGCAATCAGCTTTCTCACCAGAGATGCCCGGAAAGCTGTACAAAGCACACTTTTTCTATGTTTCCAGAAGCTTGAGAAGCACTGAGAAATTTTTAACTTAATAGATTCTTTGTGAAATTGCAACATATTCACTTATCCACTTTTGGGCACCTGGATCAAGAAATCTAGCCATATGCTTCCACATTCAAGAGAAAGTGACAGAGGCCAAATTCTTTTCTTGATTTAAAAGATCTACAGTAGTGACTTCTACAGGATCATAAAAGTTAACTGAGCAAGAAATGGCCCTATATCTAACCACTCCCCCCAATTCCTTCTTACATTACTGACCATGTTCTAGATCAAATTAAAAAAAAGCAGCAAACTCCATTTACTTTATTACTTTTGAGATTTGTCTACCTTCTGCGTTTCTCAGCATGTCGAATGAGATCAGAATAGTTTCACTTTCTCTTCCTGCTGAACTAGCACAAGTCTGTAACTTTGGGTAGCTAGTACTGCAGGGGAAGGTTTGGTTAAAAACACAAACCAAAATCCAAAAAAAATCCCACCCCTGAACCAAAAGTTTCCACTGGAATTAAAAAAAAGAAAGGCTCATGGAAACATTTTAATTTGGTTTTGTAAACTTCCCCATTCTTTCTTCACACACACAGCCATATTTAATCTCCCTATATAATTGGACCTAACAAGCTCCCTCTGTATCTAACTTCTATAGTTACCTGTGATAGGCTGTCATTATTTTAACAAACATTTTCTCCTTTTGCCTGTGAGAAACCCATGTCCCAGGGGTTCTGCTGGGAGAAGGGAGGGAACTGGGCATCTATTAACTTATTTTTCCATTCAAACAGACACATCATCATAATTGAGGGGGAAGAACACACCATGTGGTGCACACACTTATATTAAGCAAACTTTAGAAGGTTCATGTTTTGCTCCTGAAAAATACATAGCGTGGAACAATAGCAAAGCAGCAAACAATGTATGCAATTTAAATTGAGGAGAGGCATCATCCCACCAGAAAATGCACCAAAAGCAGGTATTTTAAAAGCCATTTCAGGCATTCTAAAGACTGAATATTTGCTTTCCAGAAGCGTTTGTATGAACTGCAGAGATAAAGTCAGCTCTGGCAGGGATGGGTTAGTAGTATCCAAATAAGGGATGAGTTCCTTACCCCAACAGAGGCATCTTCTGACTATACTCACCTCAATCTTTCAGTTAGTTTTGACACAATGGTCTAGCACTTCCTTTAAGTAAAAACCCAATCCTCCCACAGGCAATGTGCAAAATCCAGGGCAAAAGGCAGGGCCTTAAAGAGTGAGCGTACCATGTAATAAAATACACATAAACAACCAACAAGGCTCATATCTGTCATCAGTGGCCACAAAAAGCCTGCTTTCTTCCCACCAAGCTTGACCATGACCAGCTAATCTTTTTTTCAAAGGTATTAAACACCATCTACATAAATGTTAATTAAAACATGTTAAGTCGTATTTAAAAACTATGTTTCTAGGCTAGATGTGCTTAATGTAGCAGAGTGAGGAAAAGGACCCACGCTCCCTGACTTCCAGGCCTGTCTCAACGTCTAGGAGCTAGCTGAGGCACAACATCTAACAAATGGGATTTAACACGGTCAAAAACTGCAGCTAACAAAGCAGGAGGGGTGAGAGGACAGAGACTGAATCTGAAGCCAGACAGAATCACACAACCTGGATTTCTTTACAAATCCCTAATGCTCAGAAGAAAAATAAAAAGATGCAAACCGTCGATCTTTCATACTTCACTATACAATAGCACCAGCCCGCCCAGATGACTGTTTGCATTTCCTTACTGGTACTGACTGACCAAAACCAATCCATAGTCTAAATGAACGATGCCCTGGTTAGTGAGGCTAGAGTGGCCTTGTAAACAGTTTTTTGGGGCTGTAACTTGGTAGTTTAAATACATCACTAGCATGAAATCTAGCCTGTGGGTTGCTTTCCTAAAAAGGGGCTCGGATTCAAACTGAAGGAGGACACTCCTACATGATTTGGGGCTTTCAGTGTTTTATTTAGTGTGTGGCAAAAAGCCAGACATTAAATTCCAGCCTGATGTTAGCCAAGAGACTCAGACCCTCCATCTTCAAATTAGAAGTAGGCAGCAAGCTCAGTCTTGAATTGGCTTTAGGATATAAGGGGTCCCTCACAGCCCCCATCCTTTACTGACAAGGTAATATTCGCACCCTGTGCCCATTGATTTTGCAGTCCCCAAAAGTCATCTCTGGCTCAGTCCCAGGGCTGTGGAAGGAAGGAATCAGAAATTAGACTAAAAAGATCTTTCAGCTCATGAAGTCTATCCCAAGGAAGCCAGTCCAAATCTGCCCCAATGACCACCTCAAGCAATTCTGTTACTTCCTCTCCAATTTCCAAGGGTCTTCAAAGGAAGCTGTGCCCATGCCTCTTCTGCCAGAGTGAGGGGTCACTGATGCAGTGGGCTGTTGTCGGAGAAGGAGCAGAGGATCCTGGAGGAGTGACAATTCCTTCCCCTATCCCTCACAGTTAAATGTTTTGTTAAAGGAATATACCGTCACAGCTTATCCCTAAGGACCTCACAGATTTCCACTGAAATCTGCTAAGATTAACATCAACGCTCTACGGGACTTGTGTTGAGGTCCAAAGCCTGTGAATGTGCCATGCCCTCAAGAGAACAGTTTGTCTCTCCCAAACCCTGTGAGGTTGGAGGTCATGGAGCCCGGGCTCCAGCCCAAGCCTGAACATCTAGACTGCAATTAAACAGCTCGTTAGCCTGAGCCCCACAGCCCGAGTCAAGTGGCACAGGCATCCGTGGGTGTCTAACTGCAGTGTAGACATACCCCGATACCCAAACCACATGTGTATCTGAGGTGTATTTGGGCTATAACAATCTAACATGTATCTGTGAATTGCAAAACTCCTTACAAAAACTAAATTTAGCTTCATCTTCCTATCACTGTGACATAAGTAGTAAATATCCCCATTGAGCAGACAGGGGCAGCACCGAAGGTCTGTCTACACTGAAAAAACACAAAAACCCATGGCAGCAAATCTCAGAGCCTGGGTCTACAGGCACGAATTACAGTGCTAAAAATACCAGTGTAGACATTCCTGCTCAGCTGGAACTCCGGCGCTGAAACCCAGTGAAGCAGGTGGGTCTGTATGCCCAGGCTCTGAGACTCACTGCTGTGAGGTTGTTTGTTTTTCCCCACCCCCTCCAGTGTAGACATACCCTGAGAGATTAGCAAGGTATTCTGATTTTTAGAAGTGCTTAGCACCCACAAACCTCAATGAAGTCAATGGGAGCTGCAAGTGCTCAGCACCTCTTAAAAATCAAGTCATCAGTGATTAAACCAAGTTGTCCTAGGTATGACATGTGCTTGATCACTTGGTGAGTTGGGAAACCTTTACTCATCAGCCCGGTTACGTATACCTTGTTGCTGTTCAAACTAGTAGTGTTTTTCACTCTTTAGTGCTCATAAGACGGATGTGCTGAAACTGCAAGATGCGGTCTTGCTTATGAACGGAGATCCTGAATTTTGGTGGTAGTGGGGGATGTTAGAGGAGGAGAACAAAAGGGAGAAAGCTTGTCAAGCTTATTATACCCAAAATTTTCCTACTTCCCCAAAAGTCAAAATGTTTCCCTGCTGTTTGCTCTAATGAAAAATTAGGTTAATTAGCAGCCCCCCAACAAACCAGAACATGCTTTAGTGACTGACATGAAGAGAGTGAAGCAAGAAACAGAATTTAGGTTATACTTCTAAGGCTTTCTAGACAATCATTCAAAATTAAAGGCACCCTGCAGAAACAGTATTCAGAACTCATTAAGCCAGTATCTAATGTATCTACACATATTTTAAACGTGTGTGATTAGGGTTACATAACTGGAAAAGTCAGCATCTTCCCCAAGCCTGTTCTGAATCATTAATGGACTAAGAGATCATGGCTGGAGACCCACTTTCCTAAGGCAGTGAAGATGCTAAAGAGATTATTCCCATTCTGAGTAGGTTTCAGACCAGGGCTAAATTAAAGCACAGGCACCATCAGGCCATGCTTGGAGCCCCAGCTTTGATCAGAATCTCAGCATTTTTACAAAAAAAAAAAAAAAAAGTTTCTAAACTTCATGGTTGTGAAGAGAAGCTAAAAAATATGACCTGAGGTTAATCAATGCACTGAGACCAGCCTGACTCTGGAGAGGGCCTGAAATAATAGTTTCAAGAGGTGTAAACTGCCCCAAGCATCGTAAGTGGGTGGACTTCCTCCCACTTCCCCATGCAGTGGACTCTCTGTGGGGGCTCTCACTGCTATCACTACTCCATCAAGGCTCTGGTGGGGTTATGTCAGCACAGGTACCCACATACAGCATCCTCTACTTGGGAGGGTGGGGTCCAAGGACAAGAGGTGCTGGTTTGGGGAAAAAGGAGCACCCAGCTTGCTCCTAAGAGGAGTGATATTGGTGCCCAGAAGACAGCTCTTGTGTGAGTGGCTTCTGCACTTACCACTCCAAGCAGGGATGTGCAAACCCCCTCCACACAACTCTCTCAATGCACCTCAACCCTGACTTGCAACACATTCTACTGTTATTCCAGTCTGATTTCCTTTCTGAAAGGAGTCAGGATTGTTCCATACTGTGTGGTGGTTTTGAGATTTATACAAGCAGGTAATGGGATGAGGCTCAACTCATTGCACTTGTGATCCAGGTGGGATCTGAACTTAATTATACAAAAACCTGTGCACCCATTGTACAAATCATTCATAGCAAAGACACTTTACACATATCTACCGTCTGACATCTCCAAAGTGCTGTATGGACATTAACCAATTTTCACAGTCTTCTTCTATGGCAGGTAATTTACCCATCATTTTATAGATGGCAAACATTGAAGTCAAGTCATTTAATCAAGGCCACAACTGATGGCAGTGACTGAACCAGTACTAGAATGTACAAGTTCTTGGCTCCCAGTCCTGTGCTCATACTACTAGACCATGCTGCCTCTCAATAAGACAGTTTTTAAAGAACCTTAACATAGAGAAATTTTAAATACAATTTTTTTTTATATCATCAGGTAAATAAGGAACCAAGAAGTCAGACAGAAAAAAAAACTCGTCTCAATTCTGACTACAACACATAGCTGCCATCAGCTTTTACAATGTTACTCGGTGCAATGGAAACCTACTGGCTACCACACAGAGTACAGCAGACCTCTGATTGAGTTAATTCCTTATCATTTACTGAATGTCATGGTTTTAGTGGGAGTTTAAGTTCAATTAAAAAAAAAACAAAAAAACCCACAAATTTAGTGCTAGTGAAAACCCTGGAAAAGCTAACCTCCTTGTTGATCCATAGAACAGGCAGCAGAAGCTTCCTAGAATATCCCACTAACATGCTTCAACCCAACCTCCAAAGACCACCTCTACAGATGAGAGGGGAGCTGGGTCTCCAGAGTACCCATGAGTTCCTGATCTCTACTAAGAACACCAGCCAGGTTACCAATTATCAGTTGTGGTGTGGGCTCAGAGATGTGTACACTAAGTCCACTGGGAACTGGAATGATAAACTAATTTTATATAGGCTACTAGAGAACCATTAGATGGAAACAGACACGTGTAGTTTTACAAGTATTCCACATCTACGTCACATCTACACCACGGGCATGGCAGTGGCATAGCTCCAGTGTTGTCGCTTTGCCATTGTAGTGCAGATGCTTCCTACAACGATGGAAGGGATTTTTCTGTTGGTGCAGGAACTCTACCTCCCTGAGTGATGGCAGCTAGACTGACTGAAGCATTCTTCTGTTGACCTAGTTGCATCTACACTGAGGGTTAGGTCAGCATTGCTACCATACCCCTGAGCACTATAGTTATGCCAATTTAACTTTTGGGTGTAGATCAGGCTCTAGCCAAGTATAGCTAGCCATAAAAGCACTAGCCTGAACCAAAACAGGCCCTTATAACTGCCTAAAAGACTGTGGCTCCATTATACATACGCAACCTTGTATTTGACAAACGCAGCAAGTCAACAATTCTTGAGTGTTAAACCCTTTCCCCTCCATTATTTAAAGTAGGAAACCTCACACTACATAGAAACTCTTGATTTGGTGAAGGGGGGGCACTGCAGCAATTCTTGGTAAGATGACACTAATGAGGAAGAAACTAGTTTAAGGCAGCAGACACCAAATCTGTTAATATATTATGTTTAACTCTACTGGTAAGTGAAAACAGTACAACCCTCCTGGAGTACAGGCAGTTATATCATGATGAAGGTACTTTATACTGGTCGACCTATTTCCATATGGAAAGGTGGATAACTATTTAGTATAAAGATGCCTTATACTTGTCAATATAATTGCATCCACAGTAGGGATTTTATTGGTATAACTATTTCAGTTTAATAAAAAAAAAAAAATATCACATGCCTAATCATAATAGTTATTCTAGTAAAACTTAAGTATAGAACAGGCCTCATAGAGCTTTATGGTGCAGAAAGAATCTCTACTTTTAGGGTGGGTTTTTTTTTTTTAAACTAGTAATATTTAAAAATGTTAACAGGTTTCAGATTTTATCAGAAGTGAAAATCCAAGGAGGATAACCACATTTAAAAATTAATCAATTACACACCATCATTTTCAGTAGTGACTTCACCCCCATGTTACATTTAGCATAGTGCCACTGACACCAATCTTGGCCTCTTGCTAATAGCTCAGCTACTTAAAAAGTATACAACAATCACATCAAAATCAAGCAAACCAATGGAAGCAACTAGGTGGGTATATGCAGGACATAGTTTAAAAAAAAAAAAAAAGGACAAGTGGAAACCTTTAACACCTTATCTAGTTCAGCAGTGAATCAAGCAGGAATAGTGGCCTGTAAACTCTCTCTGTCCTCAGAATGCATGAGTACTCAATAAAGTTAATCATCCAAGACAGTTCTTGAACAACACTACTCCACAAGCCAATACAGCCTTAGTGCACAAACATCTAACACTGGTAATACAACAAATCTAACTATTTTGGGCAACACACAATAAAGTTACAGTTTCCCTGGAACCGCAACAAGGAATTGTTAATTCTAAGTTATGTTTTATTTAGCCTTGCTTCTTTTGGTGCAATAACTAATGGTTAAACAAGTAGCAAAATTACTAAGCAAGAAACAGGCTACGTTTTGAGTCTATCTTCTTATGGCAAAGTATGTCAAATAGTTGAATAAACATTTTAAAAATCTATTTTAAAATGCAGAACTGCTTAGGTTATAAAAAAGTTTGTTTTAATTGTATACACGTTTAATTCTACTCAGAGCATATTTTTATTTACTTAGACTGCTCTTCAAGAGAGTACAGTATGCAATCTAGAACATATGTTCTGGATTATTTCACAGATTACTTCATAAATTTAAAGTTTATTCTCCTCCTCCAAGAGAAAAAAAACCTTCAGAAGAACAAACCTTGCAGGGACTGGCTAAGTTCTCTGTTTTGACACATCCTTTGTTTTATTTTATTCCACCTCTGGGACTGGAGATGGAGTATAAATCAAAGTAAGGTGAGGTAACTAGTACAGTAGCAGGCTACTGAAGACACAAATCTCTCAAAATATTTGAGGAGTCTTATTAAAATAATTCTAGATATGATAAAAACTTAGCAAGGAGATCCCTCCCCCACATACTGTAACTGTACTTGCCTATCAACTCAACATACAGGGTCTGATCTTGCAAGGTGCTGAATATCATGTAGGAGTTGCTTAGCACACCCACTGAAATCAATACTAGTTGAGGATTCTCAGTACCTCCTGGGATCTGGCCGACAGCAAAAAAATCTACAGTCACAAACAGAACAGCATAAACCATAATCCCACCCACTTCACTCTCCCTATTATGCATGGGTATTTATAAAGCAGCTCAGATCAGCCATATACCAAAAACAGGTTTAAATAAAACAATTTGTACAGTGTGCACAAGAGTCCATTTTAATGCTCAGCAGTGTGCTGATAGGGTGGGGGAAAGCTGTGTGTCTCAGAGAAAAAAAACTGCATCTGATTTGTAAAAACCCATTAAGTTCAAAGGCCTGCCCTTAAAATACAGAACATAAGGTGCCCTAGATGTTTACCCTTTTAACATGAGTAGCTCCCACTCTTTTTTCTCTTGGCAGGGCAGGGAAAGCCTAGGATGATACATTCATTGATCTCACATTGTTTCTTCCCCCCTCCCCCCCAGCTTTCTAGTGAAAGCAGATCACATAGTAACTCTGCATTCTCACAATCTCCTCCCCACCACAACCCCTCCTTCCTAGTGCAAACTTTGCCTTAGACCCCCCCTCCCGTCTACACCTTTCAAGATCCTAACCTGATCCTGTTCCGATTCATAATCTTCCTCGTCTGCACTCACAGACATGGCCATTTCTCATGGTGGGCCCAGGCTGAAACAATCTGACATGGCTGGAGCAAGGAGGCGGCTGCTGCTGCTGCTGCTGCTGCTAGAAGCACAGCTTCACTCTCTCTCTCGAACACACACATACACACGCGCGGGGGGCGGGGGGTTGGGGGGCAAAGGGAAGGGAATTATGCATATTCATAAAGCCCCTCCAGGAAGGGGCCGGCCTTGACTGACTGACCAATTGCCATCCAGCAGCTATTTGGTTACACAAAGAAGGCCTGCCAGTGGTTGTGATGACATAGATAAAGGAGGGGAGGGGGTAAGGAGTGCATGGTAAGAACAGGTTTCTTTCCGAGATGTCTCTGCTCACTCAGTCCCACTGCTGGAGAGAACACATCTGGGGTTGCTGCCTACTTCAATTAGTTCTTGGGGCAGCGTATTATTTTTAACAGACTTCAGTTAATTAAGCTAATAGATGCACATACAGTGCGAAGGGGCTGATGTTGCTGGAGCAAATGTAAACTGAGGTTGCGATTTTTTTTTTAGGTGAGGGCGGAGTGGTCTTTTGCAAAAGATTATTTTTAGAAAAGGAAATACCTACAATGCACAGCAGCGGGTAGCTGTTAAGGATAGTGCAAAGAGCTATCTAGAGCCCCAGAGTTAAAATGCAAAGCTGTGGGGTTTTGTAGTTACAACATTCTGGTGCACTTGGAAGAAGCAGCTCAAACAGCAATCAAAACAAATCCCCTCCCAGGCCAGGGAACACCATTAAGTGTTCTGCTGTAATTAGAGGGAAAGATAGTGAACAAATGTGTTCGTTTTACACAGTATCAGTATTCAGCAATATTCTTCACAGCTGGGTAAGAGCTGACACAGTAAAAGAAGGCATTCTATTTGTTACTGCTTCCATCTTGTTCTACACCTCTCCTTAAACAGATCACCTTTTCAAGGGACACTGAAAACTTTACATGTAATAGGTTTTTAAAATGTGAGTTAAGTGCAGATTCCAGTACTCTCTCTGCATCTGGGTCTCCCTGCCAGTTTTTGTGTTTCTACAATCACATTCCTATTTTTAAAGTGTTAAATATTTATACTGCAAAAGTATATAAAGCCCCAGTCATAATCAGGGCCACACGTGCTAGTACTCTCTTAATGAAGACACGGTTTGTGCCTTGAAGGTTCCAGTGCTGCAAAGACTTATGTACTTAAATTTATGCACTGAGAGTGAGCAGTCCCATTGAAATTAATGGGCCTAACTCACAGGGTGAAATCCTGGTCCCACTGAAGTCAGTGGGAATTTTGCAATTGATTTCTGAGGGTATGTCTACACTATGGGATTATTCCAATTTTACATAAAGTGGTTTTGTAAAACAGATTGTATAAAGTCGAGTGCATGCGGCCACACTAAGCACATTAATTCGGCAGTGTGCGTCCATGTACTGAGGCTAGCATCAATTTCTGGAGCGTTGCACTGTGGGTAGCTATCCCATAGTTCCCGCAGTCTCCCCCGCCCATTGGAATTCTGTGTTGAGATCCCACTGCAAAAATAGTGTCACAGGTGATTCTGGGTAAATGTCGTCACTCAAT